>NW_004955465.1:5522565-5735936 GCF_000276665.1 Chinchilla lanigera | reverse complement strand
CTCTCTCTCTCTCTCTCTCTCTCTCTCTCTCTCTCTCTCTCTCTCTCTCTTTCTCACTCTCTTTCTCTTCCTTCCCTTCTTTCTTTTTTTTCTTTTTATTGATCCTGGTAATTGAACCCAGGACTTCTCACTGAGGTACATCCCCACTTCTCTCAGTGCCCCCACCCTGCATTTTATTTTGTCTTTTTGAGGCAGTGTCTCACTAAGTTGCTAAGTTACCCAGGCTGAGCTCAAACTCATGATCTTCCTGCCTCAGCCCAGCGTGTGGGGTTACAGATATGCACCACCATGCCCCAGCTTGAATCTTTTACTTTGGCAGCCAGTCATTCCCGATTAGTTTCCAGGACCTTGTCTAGTTTTCTGGACTGACTTCTGGGCCTTTGCTTCAATATTTACTTGCATATATGATGCTAGTAAGGCACTCAATGACTTGGTAAGGGGTTGAGGGATTTCACCAGCTGAACCCCCTTAGTTGTCTACCTTGGAAAGGGATAAGGGGTTTTCAGTGGGACAAGGGAGGGAGCTTCCCTGACTAGGTGTCTGTTGCAGGGAAGCACTGGTATTTTTTAGTGGGGTAGAAGTCTCCAGCATGTGGAGTAGAAGAGCATCTCCCCTAGAAGCTTATTATTGGTTGGTCTTAGGGATGCAGGGACCCAGTCTCCTGGGATTGGTGGATGGTAGCAGTCTGGCTCCAGTTGTTGGATCAATTCCTGCTCATTCCAGCAAAGAAGGGGATTGTGTGGACTGCCTTCTGCTGCTCCACTGCGGTTTGGAAATGCTGAGTCTGCGATGCTTTCTTATGTTGGGCGGGACTTTAGGTGCTGTGCCCCTGTAATGTTGCTCCATTTTGGGGGGCTCTGCTTCATGTTTCCATCTTTCAGAATTCTCCTGTGGCAGGAAAGAAGGAAGAAAGGAAGGAAATGAGAGGTGGAAGTGTGCTGGGGATGGAGGTTCAGCTCCCAGTTAAACAGTGGTTATGTGATTTATAGTAATTGAGCTCAGCAATCTGGGAATGGGACAGAGGTGGCAGAACTACATTAACTTGAAATCAGAATGGGAAAAACGCTGAGAGCTAAAGGTCAAGGGATAGAGAAAAGAGAGATTAAATGCAGAATCTTGGCCCAATAGGATAGCAGGAGAGCTGAGGAGATCAGTCGACATGGTGAGTGAGGCCAATGCCTCCAGCTGCCCTCTAGGTGAGAGAAGAGCTCAGCAACGGTGAGGATGCAGAGAGGATTCTGGATTTGGAATGATTCCCACTTGAGATCTGAAAGAGGCAGAGAGGGCAGTGTGCAGCATTGAAGCCAGCTGCGGCACATGCTTTGACTTGGACAGTGCTTGTCAGATACAAGCAAGTGTCAGAGTCCCTGGGGCCATGGGGACCTCACACCGGAGTCTCTCATTCACTTGGTCTGCAAGGAGCCTATGAGTTTGCTCTTCCATGTAGCTTCTAGGTGATGGTCATTCCATGGTCCTGGGACAACAGCCTGAGAGACAGTAACCTAGGAAACCACAGGCTTCCATTAGGCTGACACATTTGAAAAGATGAGGACAAAAGAAACTTGCTCTCATAGAGGATTCTAGAAAGGAGGGTCAGTGTGGCAGAGGGAGGGGTGACTGAGAGTCTGGGGTCAGGATGCACTGCACCTGGTGGGAATTTAGGCATTGCCACTCAGCAGGGTGCACTGGAGAGATTCCAGCTTGTCCCCAGAGAGCCGTGGAAGTGTGCACGAACAGTTCACATGTACCCATCATGGGTTATTTATAATTGGATCCTCTCCATGCGTATTGAACTTGGTTGATGCCAAAAAAGAGGAGCAGCTCATTTCACTGCATCTGAAAGGGGTTTGGTTCGGAGCCAGGATGGAGTAGGCCTGGCACCCTCATAAAAACCAAAGAGCTTGGCAGAAGAGGCCTTTGGCAAAACCCAATGGTATGAGGATTTTTTAAAAAAACCTTTCAGGGACTTCCTATTGCAAGACTTCCTGTTGCAATACAGTTGGTCTTTCATGTCTTTGGGGCTCTGTAGCCTTAGATTACCTTTGTCTCAGGTCAAAAATATTTTTTGAAAAGTTGAATATGTACAGATTTTTTCATTCTTGTTATTCTCTAAGCAATACAGTATTAACAGCTAATTACTTAGTATTTGTATTAGGCATTATGTCAGGTATTATGTTGCATTAGTTACTATAAGTAATCTAGAGATGATTTAAAGTATGTGAGAGCATGTGTGTAGCTTATATGAAAATACTTTGTCATTGTTATATAAGGCACTTGAGCACCCAAAGATTGTGGGGGTCTTGGAGCCAGTCCCCCATGGATACCAAAGGACAAACAGTATGTGAAGAGAGCTCTTCACAGTCCAGCCTGAGGTCAATTCTTCTTTCCTTCTGGACTCTAGTCCTTGCATGTACTGTACTTTCTCTAGTACCAAGACCTTCACATATTGTGGGAGTTTTCTTGGAACACTTTTCCCCTTTCATTCTTAGCTTGTAGGGCTTATTCTAATATCAAGTTAGGTATCGGTTTGGGGACAGACACTTTCTTATACCATTCACATTACAGTACTTTTCTCCTGTCTTCTGCAATACATCTCACAGTTGGAACTTCATGTTCACTATTCACTTTCTATTTAATGCTGGTATTTAGAGAGCAGAGGGTTGACCAACGTGTGCTGGCTTTTGTGGGCTTTTCCTGTGTTTTCAACTTCAGATGCAGTGTTCTGGTCACTACTCAGCCCCAGGCAGACCAGGGCAGACCAAGGTCCTAGCCTTGCACCCTCCATACCCCTAGACTTAAAACAAGACTGGCACATATGTTGTGCTCAGAATGTTTGCATTAGTCAGAATTGAGGTGCTTTGAAAGCTGATAGAAGGGAGATTATCCTTCGCTCTCAACATCCCCTGACCCCCCAAAATATTGCTTCCGATGGGACAAAAAGATGGCTAGAAGCCATTATTCAAAATGATTTTGCTTTCAACCTTTCAGTTTGAAAGTCAGCAGGTGGGTTTCAGACCATAAAAATATGACTATGTTTAAACTTGTTCTCCTGGGTATGAAACTCTCCCTAACAAATACTACCTTTATGCTCATTCTCAGAATACCCATACCTCTCCAAAAGCTCACGAATAAATCATCTTCACTTTCTTGAAATATTCAGGTGTGCGATTACCTAAACTTCTGTCAGCTATGAATCTGAAGTGGGGGATGGGGGACTGGCGTGCACTCTAGGATGAAGGCTATGGACACCGGGATTCCTATGTTGTCCTGGGTTGTGCTGTGATGACACTCTACTTCCATCCTGATGTCCCATTTTCTCCATACTTCCAGGGACATAAATGTCTCTCTAAATAAATGCATGATCTGTGCCCATGAAGAAATGAAGTACATTACAGGAACAAAATGTCCTGAGTCAAGCTCCAGTAAACAAGCTTGGTAATTCTTCTGGAAAGTCCTTTGTAATTTTAAACAGACTCTTGAGTGCTTTAAACTGTTTGAGAGTGTTTATTAACCCAGCATGTTTTAGAGTCAGCATCAAGGATTTCAGCCTCCCAAACAAGAAAATTAGAAAGCATGTCTTGTTCCCACAGCGATAGAAGAAGGGCAAAGGCTATTAGGACAACTCATCTCTTGCAATATTGAAAACACCCTGACAGGCATGTCCAGGCCCACAGAAGGGTCCAGTGGAGCTGGGGGTGGGAAAAAGCACTGCAGCAGTAGCTGTCAGGCAGGTATGTGGCTAGCTTACTTCTGCGTATGAAGGCAGAGAAAGAAGTAAGGAGAAAAGGGAAGTGAAATGCTTCTCACATGATGCATGATTCCTGCTCTGAAGGAGTCCTGACTTCAGACTTTAAGGGAAAAGAAGAACAAAATGAGGGGTGAAAGAGAGTCTGTAGAGGAAATGGGGAAGATACTCACAAGTGTTCTTACTTGCACAGAATTACTTCTTTTCATGGGGAAAAAACATTGATTTCCCCTTGTTGCTCTTGGTTCAAGCAGTAGTGATGGAAGGAGCTACAATATCCTCCAAGTGTTCTTGACCGAGAGGGCCACCCCAAAGACAGGTATTTCTATCACAAGATGAACCCGTGCAGAGAGTAAAATAGATCACTCAGATCCATCAGTACTGTTCTGGTTAGCTATTACAAATTACCCGAGAAATTCAGTTGCTTACAACACCCACCATTTTATTATGGGTCAGGAATTTGGGCAGGGTTCTGTTGGATGGTTCTTCTGTCCCTTGAGGCATTGACCATGGTTACTTAGGGATCAGTTCAGCTAGCAGGTGGTCTGGAGGATCCAAGACAACTTCCTTCACAGGTCTGGTGCCTTGGAGGATGTGGTGGCTGAGTAGTGGTCCCCAGAGATATCCAAGTCCTAGACACCAGAACTTGAGAATGTTAGTTTGTATGGCAAAAGGGACTTCACAGATGTGATTAGGTTAAGGATTTCAAATGGGGAGGTGCTCATACATTATCTAGGTGGGCCCTAAAGGTAATCAGAACTGTCCTTCCAAGAGAGAGGGAGATTTAAATTCAAAGAAGAAGGTGACATGGGAGGACTGATCAAACATGCTCCAGTGTTGACTTTGAAGATGGTGGAAGAGGACAAAGGAACACCGGACATACTGGTGTGGCTTGGAAAAAGCACAGAACAGATTCTCTTCTAGCATCCCTGGAGGGAGTGAGGCTCTGCTCACACCTTAGGCTTCTGACCTCCACAACTATAAGAAAGCAAATGCATGGTGGTTTGTGGCAATTTGTACAGTACCCACAGGAAACTGATACAGTAGAGGTGATCAGAAGACTGGACTAAACTGAGACTTTGAAGTGGAGTGTTCGTGTGGCCTCTCTAGGGTGGAGCTGGTCTAGTATTTCTTTCATGGCAACTCAGGGCTCCCAGAGAGTGTTCCAGGAGAGAAGAAGGAAACTTCCAATTTCTCTAAGCTTGTGAATAGCAACCACACAGCCTGCCCAGATTCAAAGGATGGAGGTTTGGACTCCACCTCTTCTAAGGAGAGGTGTCCAAGACTTTGTGACCATCTTTTTATTTCAGGAAAGAATACTTTGAACACTCATGCCCTGCTTTCTGTGCATCAGCATTGCATTTGTATGCTTATTCCATCTGCTGACTAGCAAAATCCTGGTTCTCTGGTGGGTAGAACCATTTACCGGTTTGGCAGAGGAAACAGTGATATAGATTCTTTTGTATTCCTGGTGAAATTCTAAATCAGATTGCCATAAGTCACTCTGAAAGAGTTCAAGAAAATAAGTGAGCTTTCCACAGGACACCCACTCATTCATTCGCTCATAGTCTTTCTGCAAAATTTGCTAGAAGATAGACATTGTTTCAGCAGCTGTGACCACTAATATAGAAGGCGCTATGGCAAAACTGACAAATGTCCATGGAAAAATGGGTTTCAAAATAGAGGAGGTTAGATTTCTTTCTTCTTTATTCTGAGCATGATGAGTACCACAGACTGGGTAGATTGGACCACAGCTTCTCAGGAAATATGACACTCACTTCCACATTCAGCTCAGCCCATAGGGGGGAGGGTAAAGTTCAGAGTCACTCAGGCACTTTACCATACATTATGTCTTTTGATTCTCATAACGTCCTCTCTCTGAGCTTATTGTTTCCTATAATAGGAAACTAAGCCAGAGAAAAGTCACTGTGCACAGTAAATGATCCAGTCACGACAGTGGGTCAGCCTTTCTCCTTTTACAGCTGAGGGGTTTCTGGAGGATGGGCACGTGATGAAAGGACAACGAGGCAGATCTCCCACATATCTATTTTACCATTCTTTCCTCACGGCAAAAGCATGCTGATTCCACACAACTGGCTGACTTGACAAGTGTTCAAGTGTTTAGACATCTGGAATTAAAATGGATCTGAGATGGGGGTCATTGCATCAGCAACATGCAATGCACACTGGCTGTTGTCTTGGAGATATTTAGATAATGCTTTTGTATTTGTTGTTACAGTGGGGGAATAATGCAGTCAAGAAAACAAACTTGGTGGATTCAACATGTTGGGAGCTTCCAGTTGGTCCAAGGTATAAGTTCAGATGTGCACAGCAGCCCATAAAAAGTGCTACAATTAGCCAATTAGCTCCTCTCTGCATGATCTCCAAGCTTTTAAGAAAACAACATATATTGGTCAAGGTTCTTTAGAGGAACAGAATCAGTGTAATTATAAAATGAGATTTATTGGATTGATTTACAGGGCCAGAGGCTGAATAATTCCCTGATGGCCATCTGCAGGCTAGAGACCAGAGAAACCAGTAGCTGCTCAGTACAAGGAGCTGAAGCCTCAGGACATGGGATGCAGCCCCACTCTGAGGCTGAAGGTCTAGAAGCTCATGGAGAGCTGCTGGTGTGAGTCTATGTTTAAAGGCTAAAGATGCTAGAGTACAATGTCCATGGGTGATCACAGCAGCAAAAGATATGCTTGTTCAAGAAGAACGGAGCTTGCATGCACTGGCTGGCTTCCTCTTTCTCCCATTTTTGTTCTGCTTGAATCTCTGGCCTATTGGCCAGTACCTCCTATATTCAGGGTGAACCTTCCACCCATTATTTCAGCTACCCACATGTCAATTGTCTCTGGAAACCTTCTCATGGACACTCTTAGAAGTGCGTGTTACTAATTTTCTAGGTGTCCCTCAGTGCAATTAAGTTGATAATGAAGATGAACTGTCATAAAAAAAAGAGCAATAAAGAAGGTGAAACTCTTCATAGCACTACCGGAGACCACTAGGATAGGATTTTTTTTTCTGGTCAGAAACTTGAAGTACAACTTTTCCTATAGGAGCACAATAGTCAGACATACTGAACTCTTAGCTGAGTTCAAGATCTTTTTGTGGTGGGAGAGGTTTCTAGAGTCCTGGTTGAGTTGTTATCATCACCGTCTACCTCTACGCTTCTGTGAGATCAGGCTATAGGCCAGTGTGCCAGTCAAACTCTTTAACTGTAAACTTGACTGGATTAAGAAACTCCTGTAGAAGTGACTGGATCAAGCTGTGATACATGTACCAGAGGATTAATCTGAATTAACACCTGAATGTGCTGCTAGGAGGTGATGCCCAGTTAGAGGAGGTGGGTCATCAAAGATCTGTTTTGAAGAATATATTTCTCTGGTGCTCTTTCCCTGTGCTTCTCTGCTGCCATGAAGTGAATAGTTTTGCTCCACCTTGCTCATCTGCCATGATGTTTCTGCCTTGGAGCTAGCTAACAATGGGCTGAACCTTCTGAAACTGTGAGCCAGAATAAACCACTCTTCAGGTATTTTATTCAAGCAATGGAAAAGCTGACTAATATGGGATACTGATACCACAGAAGCAGGGTTATTGCTGGAAATATACCTAATCATGTGGTTCAGAAGCATTTGGAACTGGTTTGTAGGAGGAATTTAAAAAGATTTGGAGGCTTGAAAAACTCTTCAGTGCTGTCAGGAGAAATTAGTGGACAATTCTGATGGGGGCTCAGAAAACTAGAAGACTGATAGGAATGGGGAGAATAAAGGCCAGACTGATGATATTTCAGATGGGAATCAGCACTATGTAGGGAGGCAGATTAAAGTTGATGCATGTTACATTCTGGGAAAAAATTATCTACACTTTTTTTATGTCCTATGATTTTGTGTGAGGCTGAGTTTAAAGGTGGTAGACTAGCCAATCTAATGGAAAATTTCAAAGCAGCCCAACGTTCAGGTTGTGGTATATATACAGCTGGCTACTTCTATCCAGATATATAGTGAGAATGAAGAACAAAAAGCAACTAAGAAGATCTGAAAAGTTAAACTTTGTCCCCAAATGAACCATATATGAAATTGAAGCTAAAGAAGATGTAGTTGCTGAAGATATTAGCATCATTAAAAACCCACCATGTACTTTGTTTCAGGAATAGAAGAACAATGCTTTGGAGGCATCTCAGCAATCAGCACCCCCTAGACTCAAAGGTACAAAATTATAAAATATTCATTTGAACAGAGACACCCTGGACTCTTTGTCTGAGTTGAGCCACCTAGCAAATTGATCCCCTGGAATTCATTTCCATGCTCAACCACCCAGGCACTGAGAGGCCACTGTACCTATGGTCCCAGGGCACATGACTACTGCCCAGCCTCGTGGAAGACCTTAATCATCCATGTGACACTAGTTTTACTGGTGTGGTGAATGTACTTCTCAGTGGGGCTGGGGATTTAGCTCAGCGGCAAAAGAGCCTGCCTGGCATGTGCAAGGTCGTGAGTTCGGTTCCCGGTACCAGAGAAAAACAAACAAACAAACAAACAAAAAGCCAGAATGTACTTCTCAGCCAGGCAACCATGGACTCTCCTACTTTGTTTAGGTGTTGGTATTTTGTCCCTATGACGGGAAATAATTCTTACACCATTTACAATCAATTTTACTAGTATAATTTAAGACTCAGAAATGACTACTTTTTATGAAATTTTAATTTCAATATTACAGACTTTATAAAGACAGGTGAGAAATGAATATAAATAGGCTTTTTTTTCACCAACCAAAAAACATGGAAAAGAAAAACAGTGAAAGATTCTAGATGTAGGAAACACTGTCCCTAGAAGGGAATTGGAAATGGCCATGTAATAAGTAGGACTTTATTCCACTGCATGGTACAGAAAACCGTACATAGCATCTTATTCCAGATAGTTATTTTTTTCCTGTCTCCATCAAAAGAGCTCTGGACTGGACTACACAGTCTGGTCCAGTAACTCTGGCTCATCAAGGATCCAGATCTTTCTCTTTCTCTCATTGATTGTTCTGATGCCCTAAGGTCTAGGAAGGCTTCCTGAGCCTCACTCAATGCAGTACTTTTCGTCCATCCCAAAGAAGGGAGAAGGATAAAAGCTACAGTGGACATCAACCTCCTCTTTTAGGAGGTCTCCTAAAAGCTGTCAGGCATAGCACTGCTTTTATCTCTAACATAATGGAAACAGAAAATATAATCCTTAATCCTGGAGAACCTGTACCTAGCTAATAAAAGATTGCATTACAAAGAAAGTTGGGAAAAAATGATGTGTATAGACTAAATACAATAATTAGAAAAAGACTTGATTTCTGACTGGATTTCAGACCATGATATAAATCTAATAATATTAATACACTAAAATGAAATATGTCATATCTTTGCTCTCCAAAATGACATTAAATTAATTTCAGTGTATGTATCATGACATTCCTTTTCTTTTTGCCAAAACCTTTTCTAGTAAAATTGGGATTATCTTTGGTTTATCCACATTTTACATTCCAGTAAATATGGTACATACCTCACTGAATTTACTCCCTCAAAACTATGAAGCAGAAAATTTTATCCTCATGGTTCAGAAGGGTTAGAAAACTTTCTCAAGCTCAGACACAAGTAAAACTCTAGTAGCTCCAAATACTTAATGCTTTCTGAAAATATACAGAAATATTTGAAGTTTAGGAAAAAGAATAAAGTTAATATGAGTTAATAAATTTAATATGAGGTTCTTCCCAGGTTCTTCTGTGTTAGAATATTGCTGGATAGTAGATAGTGGTAGTTTAAAAGGAAGGTCCAGGTATAGTGGTGCATGCCTGTAATCCCAGCACTTGGGAAACTGAGACAGGGGGATAACCATGAGTTCCAGGCCAGTCTGGGCTACATAGTGAGTTCACTATGCAGCCTGAACTACATAGCAAGACTCTGCCTCAAAGCAAAACCCAACCCAACCCAACCCAACCCAACCCAACCCAACCCAATCCAACCCAATTACAGGAAGGTGATGGTTGTATAATGCAAAGGAAAGGTGCAATGGAAACATTGGCCCAGTCTTTCCTGGTCAGAGAAACCTCTGTAACTACCTCAGAGAGGAGTAATTTGGGCTCTTGGGCCCATGCAGTAGCACTTTGTTGCTTCTACAAGGGCTGCAGAGGTGGTGATTAAGTTCAGCACTGGAGTCCAGATGAGTCCTAGAAGGCAGGTATTATGTCCTTATTAACATTATCATTCAATCAAGTGTTCAAATGTTTAGGTCTTAAATTCAGGGGATACATTTTACTCTAGATTCTACCCCAAGGTTTGATTTGTGTATTATTATGACAGAATATATATACACAGTTGGGGTGTGAGTAAGTTGGTCTGTGAGTGTTCTACAAGATGAGCAAACACTCTGAGAAATTTTAACTTGATAAAGAATAATGTCTGGCAATGTGAGCAGTATGTCACGCTAAAAGTCACATGATCACAGTTGGCTCTCTCTCTCTCTTTCACTCTGCTTTAATATAAAAGTGCTTTGGACTGTGAGTAGAATAAATAATTCTCACAAAGCAAGGTTTACTGTGTTTGGACATAGATATACAGATATTGATATAGATATGGATACACTGATGTATAGCCTTTAAGGGCATAGGTTTTCCCACAGGCCATCAGTCCTTCCCTGAATGGCCCAGCACTATGGAAGAAATTTTGAGTGAAGAATATCTATTTAGTGTTAATACAGTTTGATAGACCATCTGTCCCAGACAATTTGGTCTCCCGGAGCTGTCTCCGAAACCCTTTTTCCTCATTCTTTAAACCACTTCTTTTGAATTTTATTCCCATACTTCTAAGTACTGGAGAAAAATAAACTTGGATAAAGGGAAGATTATTTTGGCTCACAGTTTCAGTCCATGGTTGTTTGGCTCCATTGTTTTTTTTTTTTTTTTTTTTTTTTTTTTCTCCAGTACCGGGAACTGAACTCATGACCTTGCACTTGCCAGGCAGGCGCTTTGCCACTGAGCTAAATCCCCAGCCCCTTGGCTCCATTGTTTTTGAGTCTGTGGTGAGGCAGGGAACCATGGTGGGGAGTGTGTATGGAGCAAAGAATGTAAGAAGGAGTGACCAGAATGCAAGAAGAGAAAGGAAGAGATCAGGTCCCACAGTCCCCTTCAATGTGCCCAATAACCTAACTTCCTCCCATTAGGCCCCACCTCCTAAAGATTCTACCAGCTGTCAGTAGCACCATAGGTTGGCAAACAATCCTTTAATGCATGAGCCTATGAGGAGTATTTTAAATCCAAACTGTAGCACAGACTTTCCATTACCATCCTACTTTTAGGCTGCTGTACCCTACTGTACTGTGCTGGGCATCTGGAACCTCTTTAGGTGAATTTATTCAGAGACTGACTCTGTGTTGTCTGCTCTGGAGTGAGCTGGGGTGAGCTGTGTTTGAATGTTCTAGCTGCAGAGTAATTTCTTCTATCTTGCTATGTCAGCTACCTCTTACTAGCACCCCTAAATCAGTTTACCTTGTCCACCTGCTGATTCTCTTACTCTCTGTATCCCTATGGGCTGACTTTCTTTCCTTTATTTTAGTGGCATTTAGGAGAGGGCAAGGCTAACATTTGGAGCCAGCCTGCTTGCTGGCTTACATCACCCACAGTATCCTCTGACATCATGCTCAGCTGTTCTGTCTGTCCGGTGACCATACCCCCAAACAAGCTGATACTGGTGGAGACCTCACCAGGGATTTGGGTGATGGCTGTGCTACTGTGGGTTCCCTCAGATTCCTGCCTACCTGCTTTCTGCTGTGGCTTAGTGGCCACACACCAAAGTCTGGAGATGCACTGGGGGTGGGGCACATAAAAGGTTACTTGCTTATTCCCTCTAAACAAAACTTTCTAATGATAAAAATCCCCTCTCTTTCCTCTCTTTCTGTGTTATATTAACTTCATTGGACCTGGGCATCTGGATTGTAGATGTGGATGGCAAACTTCAAAATAACAGGGTCTGTTCTCCTGCCCCCTGGAGGTGCCTCACCTGTCTTCCACAGTTGCAGTCCCTCATTTTCTTCTGGATAAAGACCTGCAGATGGCGGCATGGCGTCCTGGGGGAAACAGGTGGGTTTTTGCATTCTCAGATGAACACAAATGAAATGAAAACACTTTGGAAACATCTGCTTAGGGAAGGCCAACAAGAGAAGGATAAACATAAAACATAAAGGGGATCCTTCTTGATCTCTTTACCAGGTGTGACCAAGCTCATGGACATGGGGACATTCATATTCTCCTTGGTCATTCAGCAGCAGAGATTGTGAATAAGAGGGCGGAATGACATCCAGCTATTTGGAGGCTCTGCTCCTGAGTTGGGGTTGGCCCTGCCGTGAAGCAGCTGGGAGTAAAGCTGGCCAGCTGCTGAACACAGGGATTTGTAATGGGAACGCTACCGCACCCCTAACCACGGCTGTGTTGGGGAGCGCCGTGATGATATAGTAAATAAGGTGAATGCGCTCAGCTTATCTCATTTCACAGCTGAGCTGTGTATTGCCAGATAAATCAAATCAGGGTAAACGGCTTCATCTAATAAACTGGGTCAACATATAATGTATTTGTTCAGGTTCATACTTTTATTGATTCTCATTTGATTTAAGAAGAGATATTTCAGGTCGTGTTTGTCCATTTTTCGTATTCATCCCTCTTTCTGCTAAAGGAGAGAGGCTGGAATGCAGGGACATACAGCTGGGATTTTTTTGTTCCTTTTAAATAAATTAAGTTTTCTGATTCTTGTAAGTCCCTCTGTTTTCCATCTTTAGGCACTGGAGTGGGGGCAGGGCAGTGGCAGGACTGCTTGGGGAGAAAGCCAAGAGGTAGCGGGAGCAAAAGCGTTCCGTATGTGCATCTGCATCTCCCAATAATGTTTTAGTGATGTTTGCTAATGTATCATTCATTAACCATCAGCCACTATAAAAAACATAATCTATCTCACAAAGTGGACATTATTATCGCATTAAATCATTTCACAATATACCTGAACGGTTCCACATGAGAGGCCTGGCCTGGCCAGGCTCTGACGCCTGGGGGCAGCTCTTCAGTAGTAATGAGATACGAGGTCTGTCTGTGATGAATACGATATTACTCGTGTCAGTGCTTGTGGACTGCACCCTGAATATTTCTTCTTACAGGGTTTTTTTTTTTTTTTTTTCCCATGGCAAAGGAACTCAGGCAAAGCACTATTAACCCAGTAAATGAAGCTCTAAAGAGCACAGAGTGTGTCCATTAGGAGACAAGACGGTGACTAATCCAATTTTTCTTGCAGGGAGGGACGATGATTTTGGTAACATCTGGGGACGCCGGGTCCTGCATTACAGATGAGGCTCTGTGACTCTCCCCTTACCTCGTCCTTCTCTGCCTTTGTCTAAGAACAGCTATGACATTGTCTCCTCCTCTCCCTCAGCCCCTGTCGTGCCCCAAACCTCCTTGGAGGTGATTAAAACAGTGCCCGTGGCTGGCGGAAGGAAGGAAGAAATGGAAAGAGGCGGGGGTGGGGAAGGAGAGAGAACCAAATGTTAAGTAAGTCCTCCCATTTAGACCTTATAGCACCGGCTCCAGAGGCCGGGGGTCTGTGCTGGGGACCTCGGCTGCAATCTGAACAAGGGAGCGGTGATTCAGGCAGGGCTGTTGTTCACTTTCTGCTCCTGTTAAATTCACATCAAACAGTCTTGCTTCTTGGGAAAGAATCCATATTTTCTTCTCCCAACAGGGCATTCACTTGTTTCTTTTACTTCCTTGGAAAACTGTCTGCAGGCATTTATTTAGAATGTTCATGGATAAACACAAGATTCCAGAGGCCCCTTAGCTCAGACAGCCCGAGATGAATATATCTAGACAGCTGTCAGAGGAATACATCGAGGATGAAATAAAAGTATAAACAAAGTGGGGATTCTTTCCTTAACCTTCCTCTGAATCTTCCTAGCCTTCTCCCTTTTGTTTTTAAACAAATACCTCTTATGTATACTCTTTATGCCATGTCTCATACAGGACACTGATAGTCTGTGGCATCAACATTCAAATACAAAACAAAGGCTACATACATCCACCTTTAGCTACAAAGAAGCCCCACAGATGCCCCAGTCAAAATCAGACAAACGTGTGACACTGTGTCATATGGATCTGCAGGTGATGTTTGGCTTTTGTAACGGCAGCCCTACACCATCAGTTCCCAAGAAGACATCAAAAATGTACCCCCTTGAAGAACAGGAAATATACACTTTTCCCCACAGGTTTGGTTTCTGCAGTCAATCAATTCAAAAGGATTGGGTTAATTTTCCACACTGAGAAATGCAGGTTGAAACACTCCCTTTGAAAGTCAGATTTATAATATCTTACATTACTCTAGCATATTAACTCAGGTGATGTGGAAAATGTAATTTTGAAAACACTCTGGCTTACTTGTGGTTTTTAGAAAGGACAGCGTAGTAGGAGCCATGGTTTTGTATCTAAACGTCCTCAACTCATGCTGAAATAACTTCATGGATTGTATTAGTGAGTTTTATTTACCTTGAGTTAATCAGCCAATATCTCTGCTCTTCCTTTCACCCTACCCTCCTCTTTCCTTTTCTTTTTTTCACAGAGTAATTAAAACCAGTTTATGAGGAATTTCTTCCCAATCTCCACAGTCCTATCACGATGAGAAAATATTTGTTAGTGGAAATTGAACCCATGGCCTTGAGCATGCTAAGCAAGCTCTTTACATTTGAGCTACACCCTCAACCTATTACCATATGTTTTTTGGAGAGCATATTTATGGCTTTTGCCTTTATTTAACTGTCCTACACTTTATAAAATGCAATGTGAGTTTACTTAATTATAAGATCGGGGCACTCTTAACAAAATCTAGAAATTTGCAGAGGTCAAATATTTAGTATGACATTATTTTAGTCAGTTTTAAGATAGTTGTTTCATTTCATTGCACAGATGATCCCCCGTTTAACAGTGGGTGGAATTAAGGTTTTCTTTTACTTTATGATTGTGTAAAAGCAACAAGCACTCAGTAAAAGCCATATTGGGAAATTTGAATTTACTAGGTCTCTTCCCAGGCTACAGAAATGTGGTCTGATCAGCTGGGTGATGGCAGAAGCTGCAGCTCTCAGTCCACCCAGTGAGAGTGACGGAAACAGCCAACACTCGTAGTGCGCTGTACTGCAAAGCTGGGATGTTGCCTGGGCTAGGTGTATGAGGTGCATTTTCCACTTAAGATATTTGCGATCTGGGAGGCTGGGAATTTAGCTCAGCAGTACAGCGCCGGCCTGCCAAGCGTGAGGTTGTGAGTTTGATTCCCGGTACTGGAAACCACCCCCCCCCCAAAAAAAGATATTATCAACCTGTAATATTGGTTTATCAGGACCTGAATTCATTAAGAATTGACGAATGCCTGAGTATTATTTCACTGGGAGATATGATTTCATTTTATTGATAGTAGAGCATATTCCTAACACCATTAGCTCAAATCTAAGTACTGTCATAGTTTTTTAAAAAGCTGTATCATTTCTCTTGAATTTTGGCTGTCATGCACCTCCTCCTTCTGAATTGTCCTTTCTTCTTGCTCAACTATTCATTGTCTGTTGATTCATATTTTTCTCATTTATTCATCCAGGGAGTGTTCATTGATGTTGACCAGAGAGTCTTAGCTTCTATTGTCTGTTGCATTTCCCAGAGATCCCCACAAAGCGCTTGACCCAAAGAGATTCTGGCAAAATGTGCTGAGTGGAATAGTGTAATTGTCTTCTACTTGGATTTCTAGGTCTGAGCTTTGGCTGATTCAGGAATGTTTTCAACAGAGCAGCGAGAGGGATTTTTACTCAAGTTCTCCAGATTGCTATTTGTGTCTGTCCCGCAGCTATGCTGGGGGATGTTGCAAGTTCTAAGCAATCATGTTCTTTGCTCTCCCAGCAGCCTGTTCTTCCTTATCCCATGCTGCACTACTGCCTGGAACTTGTCACCCTGTTCAAAGGATTGAATATTATTCACTCCTATTCATCTTACCCACTCATTCAAGACCCTGTGTAAACTTCCTCTGACCCTCCCAAGTCCTCTCTCA
This sequence comes from Chinchilla lanigera, assembly GCF_000276665.1. Lineage (NCBI taxonomy): Eukaryota > Metazoa > Chordata > Mammalia > Rodentia > Chinchillidae > Chinchilla > Chinchilla lanigera. The sequence goes on along the minus strand of NW_004955465.1, from coordinate 5,720,103 downwards.
TTACTTCAGTCCACATTAATTTTTCTTCTTCAAACTCACCTGTATTTTTCACTTTATTATTATTTAAAATTTAAACAGAGCATATTCCTAACACCATTATTATTATTTAAAATTTAAATAACACTACAGTGGTTGAGCTTCCATCTCACTCCCAAAAGAATGGCTGTCATCAAGAAATCAACCAGTAACAAATGTTGGTGAGGCTGTGGGGAAAAAGAATGCTTCTCCATTGTTGATGGGAGTATAAATTGGTACAACCACTATGGAAAGCAGTATGGAGATTCCTCAAAAAGCTTAAACTGGAGGTTTCATTTGACCCAGCTATTCCCCTTTTGGGTGTCTTCTCAAAACAGTTAAAGTCAACCATAGTAATATAGAGATACCCATATTTATAGCAGCACAATTCATGATAGCTAAATTTGGAAACAGCCTATATGTCCATCAGTAGACAAATGGATAAAGAAAATGTGATATTTATATACAATAGAGTACTACTCTGCCTTAAAGAAGGGTAAACCTGAGGCATTTCTAGATATATCCTTTTTTTTTTTTCTTTCTCACAGTACCAGGGATCGAACTCATGACCTTATGCTTGCCAGGCAGGTGCTTATGCCCCTGAGCTATATCCCCAGCCCAGTAGATAGATCCTAAGAGCATAATCTAAGTGAAATAAATCAGACACAGGAGCTTAAGTATCACATAGTTTTTCTTGTGTGAGAAACTCAATGTATAAATATAGAGCAAAATAGAACATAGATATTAGGAAATAGGAAGAATTTGTTCAAATGGGAAGAGGAACAAGAGATGGGGGAAGAAGGAGGGAAAAGGGGATGTAAAGAAAAAAAGAATTGAAGGGGAAAATGGAAATAGAGGGGATGGAAATAGGGTTGGAGGTAAGAGAGGAGAAGTGCACAAAAAAAAGAATTATGATGTGTTATAGATAGGTACATATGCCCTGTGAAGAATGTGATCATTATAGGCTGCAACATGTACTAGTAAAATGCTTAGTAAGACATCTACATTCTCAACAGCATTTTAAGTGTACAGTATAGTATTGTCAGCTACAGGAGTGATGTAGAGAGGTCCCTAGATGATGAGAGGTCCCTAGAGATTTTCATCTAGCTTGGTTGAAAATTTATGAACTTTGATTGGCAACTCCCTATTTCCTTCCCCTTCCAGACCCTGAAACCACTGTCCCACTTTTTCATTCTATGAACTTGACTATTCTGAGAGCCCCACATATGGGGACACATGTAGTATTTGTCTTTCTGGGGCTGATTCATCCACTTAATACAATGTCCTCAAGGTCACCAATCAGGGAATGCAAGGGAAACCACAATGAGATATCACCTTGCACCTGCCAGGGTGTCCATTATATAAAAGAAAAGACATTTTTCACAGGTTGTAGGGAATTGGAATCCTGGTACCCAAGGATGTACAAGGTAATGGGAAATGTTCATGGAAAACAGTACAGAGATTCCTCATAAAGTTAAAAATAGAACAACCACATGATCCAACAACGTCACTTCTGAATATTTATCCAAAAATAATTAAAATCAGTATGCCAAAGAAATATCTGTAGTCCCATGTTCACTGAAGCACTATTAACAATAGCCAAGATGTAGAAAAATCCCCTAAATGTGTGTCAAACAAGTGAATGGATACAGAAAAGGTGGTGTATACATACAATGGAATTACCATTCAGGCTTTAAAAAGTAGGAAATTCTGAAATGTGTGGCAACATAGTTGTGTCTTGAGGAATTTATGTTCAGTAGAATTAGGTAAGCATTATCGATTCTTCCTCCACATAAGTAAGCAAAGCTGAGAAGTCGTGTGATCTGCCAAAGGTTCTGGAGCTCATATTGGTGAAGGGGAGAAGTTAGAATCCAAACCCAGACCGACTAACTTCAGATCTTCTCATTTCAGATTGCTCTGCTTCCCAAAGTAGAGTAGTAGACAAATACCTTCTTTCAGATTGGACTCTGTAGAACAGTTGTCCTGAGCCACGTACTAGAATTGGCTTAGACCTTCCTTTAGATCCTGAGGCCTAGACCTCTCTGAGACGTATGTTTAGATGAGTTGAGTTTGGAGCAATTTTATTTTCAGTTATCTAGTGATTCTAATATGCAGCCAGAGTTCAGAAGCAACACAGTGACTAAGCAGTGACTTTCATTTTCTTAACTGGTTTGATTCTACCAAGCTGTGCTATTAGCAAGTCTTCATTTCCTGTATGTAGGAGAGACTGTTGATGCTCTACCAAATTCAAGATAAATATCTATGAAGTTTCCTCTGCTCTCTAGTCCATCAGTGCAGTAAAAAAGAAAATGAGGTTATTTTGAATGACTCTATTTTGGGAAACTCATTTTTTATTATGGTAAAATATGTACAACAAAATTTTAACCAGTTTTAAATGTACATCTTTGAGGTATTAAGTACGTTCACATTGTTGTGCTACTGTCACCAATATGCATCTGCAGAACCTTTAAATTTTCCTAAATTGAAACTCTTTTCCCATTCAACTCTTAACTCCTCATTTTTTCTGCTTCTAGCCTTTGATAACCAGCCTTGTACTTCCTGTCTCTAGGAGTCTGACCACCTTACGACCTCATATGAGTGATCATAGAGTCTTTGTACTTTTTGTTTTTTTTTTTTTTTGCTTTTCTTCTGGTACCAGGAACTGAACTCACGACCTTGTGCTTGCCAGGCAGGCACTGTGCTGCTGAGCTAAATCCCCAGCCCAGAGTCTTTGTACTTTATGGGACTGCTTTAGTTTACTGAGCATGATGTCTGCCATGGTTATTCATGTTAGTTCTTACTTTTTTCTAACAATATGTTTATTTTCATGGGTGGTCACTGACTTCAGAGATTCTGTTGATAGTGTTTTACATATGTGTCCCTAAATTATTTATGGAATTTAATTGAGTGGAATTCAATAATGTTAAAATACTAGACTGTAATTTTGTGCAATTCATCTTTTCTTTTGATTAAAAATATTATTTTTTGTAGATCTTTGGATCTTTTCACTTTTTTTTGGCCAGATGTCACAATTCTCTATAAATTATCAACAGAGGTTTTGTAAACTCATTGGTAAGTTTTCTTCTGTACCTTTTAAAATCATTTGTCCATCTTGGGGTCCTCTGTGTTTTCTTCAATTTTGGTTCCTTGTATTTCTCCACTCTTAATGGATACAGCCTGGCCTTACCTTTGCTTTTGTCTGGTACGCAGGAACTCTGATTTGAGAAGGACTGACCTGGGTGTTTTGGGACAATTGTTCACCCTACTGGCCTGCTTTGCTACTTACTAACATCAAACTATTCTGATAGGGGCTCCATAACAAAGCAAGACGTGTGTTGAACCGACTGGTCCATGCAATTTCTTCTGATGTGTGTTTAGCAATTGCTGAATTTACACCCACATCATCATTCCCTAAGTCCATAGACTATGTTAGGGAGTTGTGATTTTAACTTCAATTCTCTGATGATATATGAGGTGAAGCATCTTTTCACGTGTTTATTCATCTTCTGTATGGTCAGGTGTCTGTTTAGGTCTTTTTCCTACTTTTTAATTGTGTTGTTCAATTTCTTAGTGCCAAGTTTTAAGAGGGCTTGGTCTATTATGGATAACAGCCTTTTATCAGATATGTGTTGCAGATATTTTCTCCCAGTTTATAGCTTGTCTTCTCATTCTCTTGGCAATGTTTTGTAGAACAGAATTTTTAATTTTAATGAACTTCAGTTTATTCATTCTTTCCTTTGTGGATCACGAGCTTTGGTGTTGTATCTAAAATGCCATTGCCATTTGCAGAACTATCTAGAGTTTTGTAGAATCTTTTCAGAATTTCTGCATAAACAATGTCATCTTCGAAGAAAGGCAATTCTATTTTTTCCTTTCCAATAAATACACCTTTATTCCATGTTCTTATATTATTGCATTGGCTAGCATTTCATTCTAATGTTGAAAAGGAGTGGGAAGAACAGACTTACTTGCTTTGCATTCCTAATCTTAGTAGGAAGACTTCTCATTTCATATATATATATATATATATATATATATATTCATGCATATATACATATTCATACATATATACATATTCATAGATATTCATATATATGAATTTACCCAAGGCCTCATGCTTGCTAGTAAAGCACTTTGCCACTGAGCTACAACCCCAGCCCTACTTTTAAAATTTTAGTTTGAAACAGAGTTCTGTTAAGTTCTCTAGTCTTGAACTTGTGATCCTCCTGCCTCAGCCTTCTGAGTAACTGGAATTATAGGCATGTGCCACAATTGTATATATTTAGGTTGTATATATTATATAGTTGTTTTGTGTATATTTATAGAGCATAATGTGATGGTTTAATATGTGTATACTACATCATGAATGACCAAGTCAGGGTAATTAGCATATCCTTTACCTCAAATAATTATCAATTCTTTGTGAACGTTCAAAATGCTCTCTTGACATATGTATGAGTATTAGCTATAGTCATCTTGCTGTGCAGCAGAGCATCAGAAATGATTTCTCCTATATAACTACAACTTTGTATTTATTGGCCTTTTCTTGCCCTTCGACCTCGCCCTGTCTCTAGTTAGCACTGTTCTGTTCTCCACTGCTATGAGTTTAACGTTTTTAGCTTCCATGTGCGAGTGGTATCATATGGCATTTTTCTGTCCCTGACTTATTTATATTAAAACTTAATATTTTGTCCTGTAAGTTTATCCATGGTTTGCAAATGATAGAATGCCCTGTTTCTATAAGACAAAGTAGTACTTCAATAAGTGCCATTATTAAAATCCACCCGTCAGTCGATAGACACTGAGATTGTTTCTGTACCTTTACTACTGTGAATAGTGGTACAATGAGCATGGTAGTGCAGAATTTCTTGGGCATAGATTTCAATTCCTTTTGGTACAGACTCAAAAGTATGACTTCTGGATCAAACAGTAATTCTAGTTTTAGTTTTTGGGGGAGCCTTCATAGTGTTTTCCCAAATACTTATACTAATTTATAGTATTACCAATAGTATGTAAAGGCTCTACGTCCTTGTCAACACGTGTTATCTTTCATCATTTTGATAACAGTCAACATAAGAGGTGTGAAATAATATCCCATTGTCATTTTAATTTGCATTTATTTGATTAGAGATGTTGAGAATTTTTTTCACGTCTGTTGGTCATTTGTATTTATTCTTTTGAGAAATGTCTAGATAAGGCCTTTGCCCATTTTTTACATGGCTTTGTCTTTCATTATTAAGTAGTTTGAGGTCCTTATATATTTTTCTCATTAGACCCTTAGCTGATGTATGATTTGTAAATATTTTCTCCTAATTTTTATCTCCATTGTATTGTTTCCTTTGCTGTGCGAAATCTTTTCAGTGCCACATAATCCCACTTGATTTTTCTTTTGTTTTTGCTTTGGATTTCATGAGAGGGCATGTGAGATCATATCCAAGAACGCTCTGCCCAGAGCAATGTTGTGGATTTTTCTCCTAGGTTTTTTCTAGTAGTTTTATAGTTTGAGATCATATGTTAAATCTTTAATTCATTTTGTGCTGATTCTTACATAAGCAGTGAGATAAAGGTCCATTTTCCTTCTTCTCTATGTGCATACCTAGTTTTCACAGCACCATTTATTGTCCTTTCGTCTGTGTGTGCACTTGACAACTTTGTCATGAATCAGTGGACTATATGTGTGGGTTTATATCCTGGCGCTGTCTTGGAGTGATCATTTAGACCAAAGCTGTAATTTAATTTAATAAGACTTTGCATGTTCTAAATTGTGATTCAGGTTTCACAGCAGTATAGAAAAACAACTTAGCACTCAAGCTGAACAGACGCTACAAAGCCAAAGATTCCCCTTCACTCTTGAAAACCTGATTCTTACAAAGATCATGTAAATCTTTTGAAACTGCAAAATTCCAAAGGCATAAATGCTTCTCCTGGGGGTTTCCCTAATGTTGGGTGCCCTTGGTTGAGATAGTACCTCTGGGTCTTTCAGGGATTGAACTAAATTTCATCTCCAGATAATTATTTATCCTCTGCACCTCCATGGTCACATGCTGCAACAATCATTTTTAACAATTCCTCTATTTATCCTTAAGTTCACTCAAGATTCGGAATCGTTATTTTCTAGAAACAATAACCTATAATAAAGCAAGCCTTCTTTCAACACCTGGCTAGGGAACCATTCTGCAATGCATTCGGCAGAGTGGCATCTGCTCGTTTTTACCCCTAACTCTTATAGCGCATCACCAAATCAGAAAATAACACCACCCCAATGATACATGGGCTCAGAGTCCAGAAATATAAAAGAGAAAGAAACTAGAAGACTAGAAATATTTATTAGAATAATTAGAAGAAGGACTGAAGTCCAACAAGATAAAAATATTTCAATGGATAAATGGGTTTCCTCAAACATATATTCAGTATGTAGGTGGTAAAGTGGAAAGTTGGCCCATTGAGAAATAATTATAGTAGATTATTGGAGATTGAGGAAAAGGAAGTAAGAGATTCATGAAATAGTTTGCCTTCATTTATGCAGAAAGGAGGCCAGTCTTGGATTATATGTGCGTGTGGGTATTAGTGAGAGTGAGCAAGCATTTAAGGAAGATAAGGGAGTTTAAAAACCACCTGGGGATTGCATGCGTGCATTGGATGGTCCTCTTATAGTCTAAAGAGTGAAACTGTACTTTGGTTTTTATTCAGATCACATAAATCTTTCTCCTTTTAAAGAGGAAAGCCGGGGCTGGGGATTTAGCTCAGCGGCAAAGTGCCTGCCTGGCAAGCGCAAGGTCGTGAGGTTGATTCCCGGTACCAGCGAAAAACCAAAAACCAAAAACAAAAAAAATAAAAAATAAAAAAATAAAGAGGAAAGCCTTTTCTTTCCTCATCTCATAGGCCAGGAAGGAGAATTTGGCTTCTGTATTGTTAAGTGACAGTTGTAAAAAGAATAGCTTTGTAAGGGGTCGTAATTAAAATGCTTTTTACTTTACTTTATTTTACTGTGGCTGGCAAAGGCTGTTAGATTTGTACTTGTCAACATACACACGTGTGCATGTGAGTGCGCACAAGCATTCCCCTCTAGAATAAGCTGCTTAAACACCTTTACTTTCTTTCCCCAAGCCTTCAATAACTTCCAATTACTGAAGCCATAAATGCTCATTTTACAAAATAATACTCTGGAGGTCTGCACATTTGTTTCACTTACTACCTGGGAAAGAATAAGTATCTAGTTAGAATAGTAATTTAGATTATGTTCAGTTTGCAATTTCAGTCCGACAAGGTGGGGAGCAGATACAGGTATGTTCACATACCCTCCCCCCCAGGTGGTCTTTTCTCTTAAATATCAAAGGCTGAGGATTTGCTTCTGGTGCAGTTAGGACAGACCATTGTCATACACAAAGGAACCACTGGCTCCTTTCTCATCAACTACATCCTCCTTCTCACTTGTTAAAATAGAAGTTCATGGGGTGGGGATTTAACTCAGCGGCACAGTGCCTGCCTGGCAAGCGCAAGGTTGTGAGTTTGATTCCTGGTACTGGAAAAAAAACAAAAAAAAAAAGAAAAAAATAAAATAGAAGTTCATGTGTCTGGATTAATTACAGCAGGTGGATCACATTCAGTCCCTTCTCTTTTCCACCTATCTAATGCACAGGTCACCTACAGCTGCCTTTGTAGTCACTCTGAGATACCCATCTCGAATACCTCAGTTACTTTATTTGGCTCATTCATCCTGGGTTTATTGAGCTTTACAGACTATATTGAGCTTTACAGACTATATTGAGCTTTACAGACTATATAGACTGCAGCAAACAAAGTTAGCCCCAGCCCTGCTCTTACAGAGAGGACAAATTGATGGACAAATTCATGGTTCATTGGGGGAGAGACAAATAAATAGGCCAATATAGGATAATGAATACATGCTAAAATAGTGTTGATTACAAGAGCTTCCATCTGTTGAATTTTTTTCCTTTTAACTTTTCTCACCTCCAAACAACTTGCTTGCTTATTCTAAAGAAGCACAACTGTTCAGAGTTTGCAGAGCAACATTTTGAATAAAACACCAAAATGTCTGAATTATAAATATTTGTAAATACACGCATGGCTATATATATATAATCATGTCCAGTCATCCAGTGAATTTGAGCACTTGTAATTTCCACTCATAAAATCTCTGCAACAGGTAAAAAACGTGGTTCTAAATTATCTTATTAATTGTCACTGCTCTCTTTCTTTTGGCTGGGGGCAATAGCCTCACCCACGAATTGAAATGTGTATAATTCCAGTAGGGATTCCCTTGCTTCAGTATCTGAGTGCTTTTCCAATAGACTACATGTAAAGTATACCCATCTTAGCACTATAAGTTCAAGTATCTCCTCTCTCATTTGCTACATGACCCACAGATATTCCTTTTGTGCCTAGTTTTAACATAACATAAATTGAGAGTGTGCAGTTTTGATCCTAAGATGCCAGGATGACTTATTTTCCAAATTACTTGAAGCTTACCTCCTTCATTCCACACACTGAGAACATCTTCCTTCTGTCTTTGGTGGTTCCTACAACCCGAAAGCCATCTCATATGATTAACATGATTATATATATATAGCCATGCGTGTATTTACAAATATTTATAATTCAGACATTTTGGTGTTTTATTCAAAATGTTGCTCTGTACTTTTCTAAGACTGTAACAATATGAAGGCAGTAGCTTTTCTTCTTGAGTTACTGTATCTCCATAACTTTGTGTATAGTATTCAGAAGTAGTGCTGATCGAGGGATTTTATTTTAATGGCTTCATAGATAGATGAAAGAATTTCTCAGTAGTTCAATATGTCTGGGCATCTCAGAAATGCAAGCTGCAAGTGTGGGTCATGTGATTGTTTTCCACCAGACATAAAGATTGAGGATCTGAACTGTCCAGCTGCATCTGTTTTCCTTCCAGTTTTGCTTGTGTGGAAACAGCCTCACCTCTGAGCTCCTCCTTGGCTAATTCCATCGAAATCCCACTGGGAGTGAGGCAAGAAGAGAGGAGCGATGCAAACAGACTGGAGAGCGTTAATGCTGCTGGTGATTGTGCCATTACCCAGAAAATGCAGGTTAATGTGGAGAAAGGGAGGAAACCGTGGAAGGCAGCAAAGCAAACCCAACGACACCTATTAGACCGAACAGTCATGCAACATACAGAGTAGGAAGCGAGGATAAGGGTGACAGAGTCATAGAAACTCCCCCATCCCTTAATCCAAAAAACATGCTACAGACAGGGATTAAAGAAACAGCAATAGAGGGAGTGCTGAATTAACTCCCATAAACATGGCGCTTAGATTCTGTCCTGGATCAGAATTACCTGATGAAGTTCTAAGTCCTTGCAGAACAAATAGCTCACAGTGTTGGGAAGAATGTTACACGGAGCAGAATACACGAGAATACATGGGGCAGAACACACTGTTCCTAGTGAGTTTTGGGTCAGGTGTATGTAACTATTAATTTGAGATATGGAAATAATTATCATAAAGCAGAATGTGAAATGAGATCAAATATAGGAAAAGTATGTGATAATTCAGAGAGCGCAGAATTCAGATTCAAGTGTGTGCATTGTGTATGTGTTGAATTTAAAAATGTCTCATGAAAGTGAAAGATTTAAGGTCAGTCTTGGAGACTGAAAAGACTTTTTGAAGCCAATATTAGGGGAGTAAGGCAAAAATAGTCAAAGAAAATGCACGAGGAGCTAAGAAAAGAGAGGGTGCTTGGAGAATATCGACTGTTTAGTTGGGCCAAAAGATGAAATGCAATATGAGGTAGAAAGAAATGAGGCTGTAAGGGTAGGTTAAGGGCAATCCACAAAGACCCTAGATGTCGCTCATGACTTTGTTTCTCCCTTTGTCCTCACTTTTTTTTTTTTTTTTTTTTTGGTTTTTCTCCGGTACCGGGAACTGAACTCACGACCTTGCACTTGCCAGGCAGGTGCTTTTGCTGCTGAGCTAAATCCCCAGCCCCCTCACTTTTTTTTTTCAAAGGAAAATTCCATGGTTGTCTCTGTCTGGGGCCTCAGGCCAGAGCCAGTCTGGTGTAAGGCTTCCTTATTCATTTGAATTTGGATATACATGATGTTCACCAGGGTTAGAACCCAGAAGGCCAATCCCACAGGGCTGCAGTATTTCCATTTCTGTATCTCCTCTGTTAGCACATGGCCCGGGCTCTGCCTGACCCTCTACTGCCCAGCCAGTCCCTGCGTCTCAGCATTCCTTACTTCCTCCAACCCCAACTTGAGTTTCTTCTTGCTTTCTTTTTCATATTCTGTGCAGAAATGAATCTTAGCCCATCTAATCTAAGTCTTAGGATCTTGACATATTCTTAACAGGGTTCTTACTGCTCCCCCCAAGTGGGGTCTTACCACTTGCGGACCATGCACTCTCACATCTGTGTAACTCCTTGGCTAGCTTTGTACTTGATTTATGCTTATTTTCATCTCACATTCACATATTCTTTTCTCATTAAGAAATCATCTTACTGGTTGTTCTGATAGTGTATATTTCTGGACAGTAGGTATAAGCATACCAGAGTCCAGAAGATTTCTCCATCACACATAGTGGCACAATATCGGGCCACTTGTTTGAAACACATTTCTAGAAGGAACAGATGACCTTTCCTACATGTCCCTATCCCTATCCGCTCATTCCTTATGCATCTTTCCCAGATTGAGCCCACAAACTTCTGACATTTTGGTAATATCCCAACTCCCAGGCCCAGGACTGAGGAATGTGCAAGGGGTTGAACCTTGAGTATGTTTAAAGAAAGCTGACCTTGAGTGAGGAATCTGTGTTACGGATGAGGATTGGCCTGAAGAGCTCTGTGACCTGGCAGAGCCCCCTGACCCCCTGACTTTCCTCTGTGATGGAGCAGGAGGGCGTTTAGTAATAGGTAATCTGCAAAGTCAGCAGACCACCTGAAAAAACAATTGCATTCTCACTCACGATCATTTTCCCCTTTGTATGCATTAGAATTTTTTCCACTGGAGTTTTTCCAACTGTAAAAAGAGATTAATTTTACTTAAAAACAGGCAAAAATGAAGCAGAAATTTGTAAGAATTCTTTAAATTCTGTCACCATTGAGTTCTTCAGCTCACAGTAGAAAAAATAAGGAAAGGAACGTGGAATGTGTGAAAATGAAAAGGTTGCAGGGGATAAAAATTTATGAGTTTGCTTTCTGGAACACTCTTTCATAGACATACGCATTTCACACACATCCAAAAAACAAACACTGATAGGTGAGAGTGTCACCTAATGGACACCGGACCAAAAGAAATGAGTATAATCCTGACCTCAGTAACTCCAAATCTCAGTCCTTTACTGTTTAATATTGTTTCAGAGTTTGTGCTGTTAAATCAAAAGGTTATCTATAATACATCTGGTGCTATTAATGGGAAAGATCAGGGGTATTCAAAAGACATTTATTCATTATTAATATAGATAATAAAGGATCATTTATGAGGCTTCAGATGAGATTTTTATCATCAAAAGCTTAAAAAGGGAAATTTATTTTTGCTTCAGGACAGACTTGAGAGGTGTCTATAATGGGAAATGTGAGCGTCAACACTAAACTGTCAGATTCACTCTGTTTCTGAAGATGGCTGATACTTTATAGCAACAGATTAAAAAGAAAATAAAATTTTGTGCTTTAAATTTCTATTGACAGTGACTTCATGATTTATTCTCGGTTTGTCCTTTATTGAGATGTCTTGTTGATGTTCTCTGTCTCTGTCTCTTCCATTTGTGAGGTTTGATGGCTTAGGCAAATTGAATGGGGAGGAATTCATCAAACTGCAAACTATCTGAGACTCTTGGAAAATAAATGAGTTTGACTCCAGAATCTTTACATCCTTACAAGAATCCTAAGTTCAACTTTTATTGAACACAAGGGGTAATGAAAAAGGATGGCTTGAAAATATATTATTTTGGAGGAAGGTCATAGGAACTTAGGAGACCAAGAAGAGCTCTTAGACATTGCACATAACTTTAGCTTATGCTATTGGAACTAATTTAAACAATTAAAATATTTTTTTAAGGAAGTCAAAGAGATTTTCAAAAATCCTCTGACTTCAGTTTTGCAAATAAGCCCCAGTTAATTCTCCAGCCAAGATTATGGCTGAAAACTTACTGGATTTTGATTTGGAATCCATGTAAGTGAGAAACAGAAAGCTAAGGATGCTTCCACAGCTGATGTCAGCTACAGACCAAGTCTTCAGAAACGTTTGCTGAATACTGAAGACGTCCTGTTAGGTCCAGGAGCACAGGTGAAGTTACCTTGGATCCGAGGGTAGTGGACATAGTCTAATGATATTTATTCCTCACTTATGTGCAATATTAAAAACTATATGCCTGAGATTTCAGATGAATTCTCTCCATTAAAGAAGAGGGAAGATCTGAGATCAAATGTACCTAAATTGACCTGGTACCAATATTTCTTAAAAATTTCGATGCTAGAAAATAAGTAAAAGTTAATAAAATCACATTGTGTTATCCACGTGTCACGAAGGTAAAAGGGCATTTGGAGGCCATCAAGTCTAATGTCCCACTCAGAGAATACACAAATGGAACAAAACTCATGACCTGTTGCTAGCCCTACCTTAGAGCACTTGTGCATCAAAAACAAGAGTAAATCCAGCTGTCAACATTGAGAGAAATGGGCATCATTCCACTGGATACTTAGAATGTGGACAAGTGTTGTGAAGGGGCTTGGCTTTGGGGGGTAGGGTTGGCTGTGGACATCCAGCCATCCTTCCAACGTGCCCACATATGCCGGATAGGTTGGAAAGGTAACAGCACACTCCCCAGACATCCTTGTACCTGTGTTTCTTCCAATGCAATTTAAGTTCTGACAATCCAGTGTACTTCAACAAAACTTGAAAGATGCAAAGCTGCTCGTGTGTTATTTGTTCCTGGAAAATCAGTCGTGGCGCCATTGTGATTTCCCCACAGTCACCAGAGGTCGCACCTTCAGTCTCTACGCTGGACCAGAGCCAGGGAGCTGGGGCTCTTTGGTGAGTGCAGATTATAGCAGGCAAAGTGGGAGAGAGGAATGGGAAACAGAAGAGGCGTTCTCCTCCTTGTGTTGGTGAGGGTGGGGTTTGGGATTGGCTATTTAAGCCTAGGGGTGAGGGGAACCCACTGCTTTGCTGAGCTAAGCTGCTCCTAAAGTTCAACCTGTTGAAGCTGTTTTCTTTTTAGTCTTTCCATAATTCTGTAAGCCACTGAGGATGTTGGGGGGATGGATGAAAATATCCTTTCTCCGTCTTTTACCCATAAAATGCTTTAGATAATTTTCAGATAGCAGAAAGCCTTTGTGTAAAAGTTTATCTCCAGCTCATGGAATCATTACCCTGACATTAAATTATAGGTAAAATAACTGGCTAAAAATTGTTAATCTCCTTTTCTGGTCCTGTTTATTTTGGTTAATAGATCAGTCTACTCCTTATGCGATTCCCCTTTGTACAGAGGGTATCAACTCTCATATAAGTCACAGGTAGAGGGAAGCTCAGGGGTATCTCAGAAAGAAATTATTTTTGACATTTTTATTATGTACAAAAAGATTCAAGAGTCCTATCAGAAATTTCTACTGTACACAATGCTATTGAGAGGTGGCATATGATGTATGGTATATATAGGATAACTCACCTATTAAAATGTAAAATATAATTTTTTCTTGGGTTAAAGGTAGTTTTATCTTTCCTTTTCATAACAGCAATAAATTGTTCTTTTTTTTTTTTTTTTTTTTTTTTTGGTAACAGGCATCGAACTTAGGACCTTGCACTTGCCAGGCACATGCTTGTGCTGCTGAGCTATATCCCCAGCCCCTAGCAGTAAATTCTTGCTAAATAAGTGGTTGTTAATTTTTTCAGTATAGGCTTGGGAATTTTTTTTTTTTTCCCGGTACTGGGAATCGAACTCATGACCTTGCGCTTGCCAGACAGGCGCTGTGCCGCTGAGCTAAATCCCCAGCCCCTGGGAATTTTATATGTAGGTAGTTTTTAGTTTATTTTTATTAATGCTATTTTCAATAGGGAAACTTACTGATAGGGTTGAATAGTGAAAGCTCCTAAAGTCATAAGCCAAAGAAATATGAATACAAATATACCCTAGGGTATAATTTCACATTAGACTTTGAAAAATATTTTTTGGAAGAGTGACATGATCGAGCTCAAACATGGGTTTAGACATTACAAGAGGATTACATGCATGTATTGATCTCCTTTAGAAGTTTTTATATGCACAAAACATTTTATTTTTGAAACTAAAAGTGCAGAGTAAAATTTACACCTCTAATGTGAAACCTGTGTTGGTTTTCGTTATGCAAATACCCAATTCTTTGTTAACATCAGGTAAACACATATGGATTTCATTTTCAGTTGAAATGAGATGATTTTTGTCCTTGCTCATTAATTTTGTGTAGCAATAAAAATCTTGCTCACATATGAAAGAAATTGAAAACTATAGCAAAATATTTTTTTCTGAATGGCTTATTATTCTTTTGTAGAAACAGACAACCAGTCTAGGAAAGTGCTGATAAATATCATCTCAAATATACACAGTGTTACAGCTTACAAGTTCTTCTTCATTTAAGTTCTAAGCAAGAGATTCAGAGATGGATCCTTTACCAGTTATGTACTCATACTGACAGGGAAAGGGAATGTGGTCCAGTTTTGCGTAGTTCTTCTAGGAGGATTCAGTCAGACTTGAGACTTCCTGATTTTCTCCCACACTCTCAAGACAAAGTAGCAGTGGAAACAATCCAAGATTTCTCTCTGGAGTGATTTCCCTTTTATATATGTTCATTAAAGGCATCATTTCACAGTGATGCATGTATACCCGTGTTTATAACAGCACAGTTCATAATAACTAAATCTTGGAAGCAGCCCATGTTCCATCGACAGATGAATGGATAAAGGAAATGTGGTATTTATAGACAATAGAATACCACTCTGCCATCAAGAAGAATAAACTGGTATCGTTCGTAATGGAAAATGGGTGCAACTTGAGCCCATTATGTCAAGTGAAGTAACTCAGACACAGAGGTTTAGGGAGTGCATGGCTTTTCTTTGATTCCATCTATTGTGTTATTTACTTTATTTTTTCCAGAAGAGGAATTTATTTACTTTTAAAATGAATTTTGTTGGTACATTTTGATGTACTAATACATAACGATCGCATTCATCATAGGGGATTTGTATCTGCATTTAACATATGTGATTCTTAATTTTTCCCCAATCACTTCCTCTCTTCTCAACCCTTCTTTCCTTCCTTATTTATAGAAGCTTTGTTTTCATTTTTTCCTTCTATTCTCTTTCGATTTCCCAATATCTCTCACCTGTTTGGGTCCTTATTTACCCTTTTGGTTTCTCACACAAGAGAAACAATGCCATATGTAAGCATATGTGTTGGATTTATTTGTTTATTTTGTTGGATTTACTTAGTTTATGTGATTTATTTATTTATTTATATGTATGGGCTCAAGTTGCATCCATTACATGAGAAGCCAATATATATATAAAAAAGACAGACAATAAGAAAGAAAGAGAGAAAAAAATGTAATTGTTATCCAGCATGAACAATGTATCAGAAAGCGTACCTTGATTCAGTATAATTGTCTTAAATGTGTTTTAGGGGTTTTATTGCCTGTTTGGCTGTTAATCTGTGTTTATGATAATTAATTTTATAAGGACTTATAAGATAAATAAATGAATCTGATGCTGGCAAGTAACGTTTTTAGAAAGGGGGAGGTGGAAGGGAAAAAAAGCATTAAGATGTGTTGTGGGGCTGGGGATGTAGCTCAGTGGCATAAGCGCCTGCCTGGCAAGTGCCAGGTGGTGAGTTCAATCCCTGGTACCTCAAAAAAAAAAAAAAAAGTGTTGTATACACTTACCAATGCCCCACAATGAATATAATCATTAGGTACTGCAAGCATGTACTAATAAAAATTAAAAAAATTAGACAACGACTTCTTTTTGCAACATGATTTTTCTGAAGGCTTAGTTTCTTTCAAAATCCAGTCGTAAAATCAAAATATTATGCCAAGATATTTATTCAGAGATTTATTTAACTAGCTCTTGTGGTAGAAAACGTCTGCTTGTTGGGTTAGTTTCTACTGTCAATTTTCCTCTTCAACACCTTCAGTGGGGGGAAGACGTGGAGGAAAAGGACTCTTACACACCCTTGGGGTAAAGCAAATCTGTACAGCCGCTGTGGAAAACAGTGTGGAAGCTCTTCAAAAACTTAAAAACAGAAATTCTATATGACCGAGCAATACCACTACTAGATATTTATTAAAAGAGAATGAAGCCAGCATGTCAGAGGGACACCTGCATGCCAATATTCATTGCAACACTATGCACAGTAGCTAAGAAATAGAAATAAGTTTCTACCAATTGATAAGTGGATAAAGAAAATGTCATCCGTATACGTAGTGGGAATCTATAAAAAGAATGACATTCTATGATTTGTGACAATATGGGCAGACATAGAGATGATTAGGTTAAGTGCACTAAGTTATGCAGAGAGAGACAAATAATACATTATCTCACTCACCTATGGAATATAAAGAAGTTGATCTCATAGAGGTCAGGAGCAGAACAGTGGTTACGAGTCTTGGGATAGTGAGAGAGAAGGGTAGGGGGAGGCTGATCAATGGGCACTGGGTTACAGACAGAGCGAAGCGTTCCGGTGTGTAAGAGTTCCGGTGTAGCACAGTGGGGTGGCCATAGACAATGATAGTGCATGTACAATTCAGAAAGCTAGAGGAAATATTTTGAAAGTATTCACTAGAAGAAATGATAAATATGTGAGGAGATAGACATGTTTAACTTGGTGTAAACATTACTCCATACGTATATGTATCAAAATATCACATGTTACACTGCATTTGATCACACTATAACATTTCTAAGATTTATAAATGATGGTGAAGTTCAAGAAAAGTATTTTTGCTGCAAAGAAATTTCTGAATAAGCACTGGGTAAAATATATTCAATGCTTGGTCTCCCTACTTGGAAACTGTAGTGGATTGATAACTGGTGGTCAACTTATAACCCCCAGCTGAACTGAGTAAGTGTGGTGCTGGGTGTGGGAGGCCCACCTGAGGACTGTTGCCTTCAGTATAAGAGGCAGACCTGGAGAAGAAGAAGGCTGTTGGGAGCTGAGAGAGGCTGTTGGGAGCTGAGAGAGACCGTGGGGAGCTGGCTTTCCTGATGAACTTGGCTGTTTTCATCCTCTGGGGAGCTCGGGACCTTGATGGCATTGAGAATGGCTTTGGTTCACTTTGGGGAGCTCTGGTCCTCACTTGAGCATAGCTTCCTCATTCCAGAGGGGAAGATGGTGCACTGCCGGCCTCCTGGAAAAGCTTGCTGCATTGGCTTCCCTGATGGGAACTTGGCCATCCTGATCATCAGAGGAGCTCGGGACCTCACTGTTGCCAATGGCTTTGGTGCCTTTTGGGGGAGCTCTGGTTCTTCTGAGCATCACTTCCTGGCTCCGGTGCAGATCCCTTGGCCTGCTAGCACAGATCCTTCATCCTGCTGGCACAGACTTTGTAGATTCCACCACTGACCTTTGGGCCTTCCCAGCAGATCCGTGAAACAGGCCTGCATGAGACGTTGTCATGGGCCCAGACGTTGTCTGGGCCTCCAGTTGGATTCATGGAAGGCATTGTTATGAGCTCTGGGTATTCAGCTGGACTCATGTAGGACATTGTTGTGGGATCCAGGCCCTCAGCTGGATTCCTTGGTCTTAGTGTGTGGACAGATTTCCTGTACTCTTTTGTATACTGTTCTCTGGGTGACTATTATAAATAATCATATGAAGTATGTGTCCTGTATTATATTGTTCCCCTTGCAAAATAAGCCCCAAACCAACACAGAAACCAAAGATCTATTTTGGAGGAATATTGGTGATACACCATCAGTGGGTGGATTAGGGAGAGGTGTGGCTTCTCTTTTATGAGTGAAAGTCCATTGTGGCACAACATACTGTCTCTTCACAGATGGAGGGTGGTGTGGGAAAAGTACTGGATATTCTACTGTGGGAAATATGCAGTAGCTTTTCTTTAGTAAAATGACTTCTTTGATGTCTGTTGCTTTCATGCAATGAAATCACTCAGAGGATTGCATTTCACTACCATTATCCCTATTAGAATTGCTCGTAAACCTAGGCCAGGAATCCTCTTCCATTTTGTCTTCAAATACCTCCACAATGGGAAAGTGGATTTGTATGTAAAACATAAATGCTAATAGAATGTAAAATGGAAGGTCCCAATAATAAAAAAAAGTGTTAAAAATGCAAAACCTCTATAATATAATTCACTTTGTGGAGTGTTTATGTTGTGTGGTGCTTACAAAGAAAGCTAAATTATAGGAAAGGGAGAAAAACAGGTTATTTGTGGCTTGTAGAAACTTCCTTTTACTAATAAAGATTTCCACTGATTGCCAGTGACAGAGCTGGTGTGGTCCTATGCATGTCAATACTTAAAGAGACTTTGGTGGGGGAGGTGATTTGAAAAAGAAACACCAGTGCTATGAGCTTTTCATCTTATTCTTCATGCAGCACAGCACTTATCAATTATCAATGACTGACACCCCCCCATTTTGTGTCAGCACCTGACAAGACACTGAATCAAACAAACCAGGTCCAATAGGAGTTCAAAATATCCTTAATAAACCACCAAATTAGATTGTGAGGTCATTGTCTGTTACTATACGTGTTGTTTTTCCATGGCACTTCAAGTTCAAATATGTTTTGGTCAGTGATGTTCTAACAAAATCCCTAGAAGTACTTCCCAGAAGCTAGAATTCCATCTAATCTTGTTGTGAAATATGGGACCAGGGGAGATTTTATTTTCTGAAAGTAACTCGGATCACTACAGCATAGAATAGGGTCCCTTATACAGGCTGAGGGTCAGGGAAGCCTTCTCTAAAACTTTGACATGGGACATAAAATCTAAAAAAAAACAACATGATGAAGAAAGGGAAGTGGGAAAAGAGCCAAGTTTAGAGAAAGACTGTGTTTTCCCTCCCTTTATTACTGTGATAGTGTACTTTTTACATTGATTCTTGGTTGCATATCCATTTTCCTGTGTTCGTTCATATCCTTTCAGTATTTTGAAATAGGGAATGCAATGTGTTGGTATGGCGATGAACTCAAATAGCGCAAATGGGTACATAATGGCAAATGCAAACCCCAGGCACCATTCTTCAAGTCTTTCTGTCACTTTCCACAGGAAGACCCTCTCTTACATCTTGTGCATATTTAAAATATTATTCTGCGATGGTTTGGATAAGTTGCCTCCAAAGGGCTGTGTGTTAAAAAGAATGGGTCCCTAGCCTATGATGCGCTTGAAGAGTGGTGGTACTTTTACAAGGGGGAGCTTGGTGTGGTCCTTCCTGTCACTGGAGTGTGGCCCATAAGAGGTGGGATCCCACAAGCCACTGCAGTTTTCCTCTGCCTCGGGCTTGTGTTTGAAGGACTATGCTGGTGCAGGCCCAAACCATGCGGCCAGTTAATCCTGGTTTGGAGTGTCCAAAACCAAGAGCTAAAATATACCTTCCCTCTTTCTTAAGTTGATTTGCCTCAGGATTTTGTTATAGCAACAGATAGGTGACAACACATATTCCATGCATAAGCATGCACATGTTGTGTTTAACCTTATTTTGCACAGTTTTTTGCTTAACAAAAGCCATGAGAATGCATCTCTCAGATCCCCACCTACTGGTAGTATAACTGGCAGAAAGCCCAGCTGTTGAGTTGTAAAATCCATTACTGTATTCAGCTAAAGGCCTCCCTTCCCAGGGGCTGCCTCCTAGAAGAGACAAAATGAGGCAAAGATATTGCAGGTCTGAGAGGAAAGGGAGAGAGAAAGAGAGAGAGAGACTGGGAGGGAGAGAGAGTGGGAGGGAGGGGGGGAAGACAGAGTCTACTTTGGCTAAGCATAGCCTTTCAAAACAGAGATTTTAGAACAAAAGAAAAAGTAATGGAAAGAGGAAAATATAGGCAAATAAAATGCAGTTTTTATCTGTTCTTGAGTGTTCTAAATTACGTTTGACAGTGCAGCAAAAATTATGTCTTAAGTGGTTTAAATTTAAGGACAGGGATATTGAAGACTATTATAAGTGGAAGACGATAATGGAACACTCAGTGAGTTAAGGTTTCCCTTCCTTGTATGGGAAAATCTACACACAAACTGCGATAAGTAATATAAAACATAATGCCTAAGGAAACCACTATAAAAGCTATGCAAATCAAAGTAGTATTCTCAAAGACAATCCAAGTAAACCACAGTAGGCTGGAGTAAGAAATGACAAAAAAAAAAAAAAAAGAAAAGAAAATAGGAGGCAAAAAACTAAAATGCCAGATTTGAATCCTAAAATATCAATAATTACAGTGAAAGTATATGGTACAATAAAAAAAAGCAAAGACAGAGATTAGAAGAACAGATTTTAAAAAATGACCCAGCTGTTTACTGTCTACTACAAATTCATCTCAAATATAATCATCTACATAGGCTGAAAGTTAAAGGATGAAGATTTATCACAAAAACATTAATTTTAAAAAGCAGAAATTGCTGTTAATATAAGATAAAGTATACTTCATCTAGAACAAGAAAAATTAGCAGAGACAGAGGAATATTACATAATAATAAAAAGGCCAATCCACGAAAATATATATCAATCTTAAGTGTGCACACACTAGAAGCAGAGCTATAAAAGAAAAGGAAAGTCCATAATTGTGCTTGGCAACTTCAATATTCCTCTCAGCAATCATGGGATAACTAGATTGAACTAGGGAGCACAAAAACTAAAACGGCAGACTCGAGTCTCAAAATATCAACAAGAACACTTTCCTATGACACGTACCCTTAGGTGAGACCTTGAAACATATTTAGCTTTTATGAAGAAGCCACAGATCTTGAATGCTTCTGTTTCTGACCCAGCATGCAGGTTCTAGTTCCTCAGAGATATTTAAGATGTCATGGAAGTGTGTTATGGTCCTTGCAAACTTGAAAGACGTTCTTTCTCGTTGCTTTTATTTTTCTGTCACTTTCTAGTCCCCTTGGTGTCTGTCTGTTGTTCTCAGGTTGTCTCCTCCCTCTTAAAAACCTGCTTTTAGCAGGATAGCATTTTAGCTGTGACTCTTCTAGAGGAATTTGCATGGGAACCTACTGAAACTTGAATCTGAGGAAGGACGCTGTCACGCTGATGTTTTACAATGTACACAGCAAAATGGAGAGTTGAGTGTCTTCCTGAGTAAACATTCTACATTCCAGAAATCTAAACAAGAAAATGGCACATATTTTCTCTATTTCTCTACAGAAATAGAGTCTCTACAGTCCTTTGCTAAGGGCAACTGATGGGAAATTAAGGAGTGCCCAGGGTACCCTTTATATATTCTGTCCAAATCATAAATAGATACATGAAGGGAAGCAGTGATGGTTCATTTAAAAAATTTCCCTTTTCAATTATACTGATTGGTATGAAGTTTCTCTTCCTTAATAAAATGACATTCATTCAGCACCTACGTACTAACAGATTCTTGTAGTTTTAGAAAATATTATTTTTAGAAAATTCTACTATAACTAAGAAAGGCTCAAGCAAAATAAAAACAATATTTGCAGTATTAAAATAAAATTCTTTAAGTGTGAATGGACTGTCTTAGTTCATTTATGTGCTGTAAAATACCATAGACTCTGTGGTTTACATACAACACAAATTCATTTCTCACAGTTCTTGAGACTTGGGAGTCCAAGATCAAGGCATGGAGACATGGTGTCTGGTGAGGTCGCACTATCTGAGTGAGGGATGACACCTTCTCTCAGTGTCTTCACATGGGGAAGTGACAAGGGAGTTCTCTGGGATCTTTTTTATGAGGGCTCTGATCCCACTCATAATATTCTACCTTTGTGACTCAGGCATCTCCCAAAGCCTTAAGATCCTAATAGCATCACCTTGGGGGTGAGAATTTCAACTTACAAATTTGGGGAGAATGTAAACGTTCAGGAGAGCATAAGGATGAATTCTATTCATAGAACATACCATTTCCTCCTTTTTGATTTCCATGCACTTATTCCCTTTGTTATAGACTGAATCTTCCTTTCTGTCACGGACATCTCTTAGTCAGCTTTAATTGATTTTCTTGACAATATTTTCCTATTTTGGTTCTTCTTCCATTGTTCCATCTTCCAGATGGAGTCCTGTTTTTTATTTACTCACAGCTTTTTTTATAAAAAGCTGTTTATAAAAATCACATCAATTGTTTCTTGGTCTTTGCCTCCTCCAGAGAAACTGTAATTTGCAAAGGTTTAATTAGGATCTTTCAGGATTCTCTGCACTTGAGGATTTTAATATGTACCACTACTACAATATAATCCCCAGATTTTTTAGTTCTTTCAAATTCTCTTCCCCAAATCTAGTTTCTCAATATAGTTATGGTTCTTAAAATATTCTTTCTAAACGAAGTCTGAAAGAAAACCAGATAAACATTGTTATTACATCAAAGTTGCAAGCTCTTCCCACACCACCATTTAGCATTGCGGTTGAAGTTTTCTAAAAAGCAAATGCTGAAACTCATTTGGATACTGTTTTCATAATAAGCCATTGTAATGATCACATATGTTGTTGTTTTAAGGGGCCATTGTATAATTGAAAGAATATACTCTGGACTATCTTGGGGATTTGATTCATGCAATTCTTTCCTCATTATGCACTAAGCTGTTTATTAATCAGCCGGACTACACGGTCTGTTTTTGTTCACTTTGATTTCTTTTGTGTTTAAAGTTCAGGGCTTAAATTTTTAGTACTAAAAATGAAGACGACTGCTTTTAGTTGTTTGTTTGTTTATTACTTCAACTAGGTTTCTAAACATTTCCAGGCTGCAGAGGGAAGAAAGAAAAGAAAAAGATGAGAGCGATATCCTGTCAACACATCTGCTTATTAAATGTGAGGCCCTTGGAATGAACAGTTAGGCTGAAATTCCTTCTTGAGATTGCACTGCAAAGGCATTTTTAGGCAGTATAAATTTTTTAGAGTACAGTTTTTTGTGATTCAGAGAGCTTTCTATCTATTGCCTTCACCTTTTTCTCCTCCTGTTGGACTAAAAAGGATATATAAGGGTCTCCTGTCATGATAAGGATAGGGTAGCAGATAGACATCTTAGCCCAAAACATTAAGATGCAAAAGATCTCATGGTATTTATTTTTAATGCAATACATCAATTTCCAATTTACCTTGCTGAATCGACAAATTCATTAGTCGTCCTCCACCATGCTGAGTAACAATTTAGGAGGGGTTGTGCTTAAACATTCCAGAACTTTTAGGGAAATTCCTCTATTCCTCTGCCCAGCAGGTCAGAGGAGAAAATATACATATAGTGGCAAGAAAAAAAAATCATAATTTAATAGCTCAGTCTATTAGTTGCTTGGACTAATGTTTGGTTCCCATATGAATAGACCACAGGGAGGCAGAAAACCTAAACTAAAATGGGGCAAAGGAGAGGAGCATTCTCCGAGTCATTGCCAAGGGCAATCGAGGTGGAGGCCAGTGTGGATGTCTGATCAGAGGCAAAACTGTCTGGGTGCTTGAAACCTGGAGAGCGGTCCGGTGCGGTTTGAAGCAGAGAGCCAATGAGCAGTCTAGGGTCATATTCTGCCTTCTTCATCCACCACGGAGATGCCCTTACCATCAGTATCCGCTGGCTGTGAACAGCACCTCCCACCTGCCTTCAGTTACACACGCAGTAAGATTTGCTTATGCCGCGTGGAGGCTCAGCAGACGTCAACTCCTTTATCTGTCAGTCACTGCCTCAACATTTCTTATCAGCACCTGGTAAGGACGGTGCAGGTGGGAACCACTTTTGAAACCATCATGTTAACCCTTTGTCCGATTCCATCATTCTAATAATTCACGTTAATAATTTAGCGCTGGCTCTTTGTATCCTGTCTCAGTCATTTGGATTCCATTCTGCTACTTTTCAAGATGGCGTGAAAGAATGCAGTTTGGGAAAGGGAATGGGGGGAGGTTCTCATAGCCACTTGGCTTTGGAGGAAGCGGTCGCCAGGTTCTAGTGTTGGTTCTTGGTGCATTCTGGCTCGCACGAGGTGTGTGCTGGATACCCCTATAGCTAACTGCTCTGTGGTATCCACTGCTGACATCTCTGGCTCATAATCTTAGGATCTATTGTTTTTCAAACTTGCCTGGGCCTGGCCAGTTGCTCTTAGTACCTGCAGAGCCAGTGGCAAGACTACCATGATGTATATGTAAAAGTTATAAATGAAGCAAATGCATTTTAAAATATGCTTTATTCTTTTACCTTGGCAAGTATACCTTCATAGTGACAAAATTGAAATCTATGTTTAAAAGTATGGCTTTTGTATGCCTAAAAAGTTGGAAAAATATCAGACAAATTCATTTATGATTATATAATGTTGGAGATTCTATGCATACTTGATGATATTTGGATAAATAATAAATTTCACAGGTATCTCATTGATTTTTAAATTTTATTTTAGCAAAGTCATTAATTATCTTGTCATGATCAAAATTTTTGTAATTTGGCTCTATTGACAGTAATATGAAGCAAGGTAATCTTTCCTGAATCATAGATTTTGTGAGTTTTTAAATTCTATTTTAATTTGGAGAAAATTTTCTCTAATAAAGAAGTAGCAATTAGAATTGTCAATAAAAAATGTAATGCAATACTTGATTTGGAAATAAGCCATCAATTTTTTACATATATTGAGACACTGTGATAGAGAAGTGCAAGTAGTAAGATTGATATAATAGAAATTATTACAAAGTATCAATTTTGTCATATAAATATTATTACATATGGTATTGTTCATCATCTCTTTTGTTCTGTATAGTTTATCTTAAATTTCCTTCTTTTGAATTTTTAATTATTGGATATTATATTTTAAAAAATGAAAATATCTACACCCTACCCAAAAGGATCAAATGATCTCTTTATTTGAAACTATACATTGATGTATGAAGGTTGAATAGTGATCTTGATAGAAAGAGTTTGACGACTACACCTATAAAGTCTTTATAATTAAGCAGTTTTGTTTCTGTTTCTCAATTTTCCTTATTTTTATTGGTGTCACAATCACATGTAATTTCTTCTGATTTAGGCAAAGTGTATTTTTCCAAAATGAATAAGTTAATCTTTAAAAAACTAAAATTAGGATTTTGTTTTTGATATCCTAACATTTATTACAAATAACAGTTGAAACTCGTACTATAGTTTGAGAATCAATTTCATTTTCCTGTAAGAACACTATTGACTACTGGAGTATTTCCTGTCCGTCCTGTGTTGATTTGCTGAACATTGTATGCACTAAGTGGTTGCATGAACAAAATTCATGTGTTTCTTTTCTTATTTTAGAGAAAAGAAAAATAAACAATGGTATAAAATTTCAAAACACAATTATAGGGGAGCAACAATGTTCAGTACGTTGTGCCTTGTTATCTTCAAAGTACTTGCTCATAATACAAGATATACGCATGAAAAACTGATCAAGCAGTATAGGCATATACTTTTCCTTCAAATGAGCTAATAGCAATTAGTAGTATATCTTTCTTAACTATCTTTTGTGTGTGTGAATACACACACACACACACACACACACACACACGGTAAATCCTGTCTCCCACTCATCATACACAACCGTTGTGAATAATGAGCTTGTTTCTGAGCAGCCCTGGGATCCTGAACAGAAGCCAGAAAATTGATGCTTAGTCCATCTAGGAGAGTTCTATTGTACTACTGAAAGGAAGGATTTTATGCATGAACTGTGTCCTCTGTTCAGTGTCTCCCTGCTGTAAAGTGGTGTCCATCTCTGACATCACTGAAGGGGCCATTCTACCTTCACAGTGTCAGGAAGCAGGAATCTCATTCCGGGGTTGTGAGCAAAACCTGAGTTGTATCCCTAGCACCTGAACAGTGTTAGTCCTGAGAGTAGACACTTAGGTCTTAGTTTCACTGTGTCAGCCCAGAGAGCCGCACCCCAAGTGATGTAGATGCCCGGGTGTCCTTGCCTCACAGAACCACCCACACAGGTGTCTGGCCTACTTTGACCCTGGGAATGTGTCCCTGGAAGCATTAGGTGCATTCAAATGCTCCAGTTTCCATTCCTCTATCCATATATTGTACGTCATGTGTGCTTGGTTGTATCATACGCTACTCTTAAGAATGATTGTATGTGACTCCATTCTGAGTGTTTTACTTTTATTCCTTGTTTAATGTACCTGTGTGGATGTTTTATGACTTGCTTTGGCCACTCAAGCACAGGATTTAGGACCAGGTATCTCTTATCCAGGTGCAAGCTCAGGGTCTGAGACCTTCCCCATGGACTCAAACTGTCCCTGGGCTTATGGATGCTACAGAGCCTTCTAAGCAAATGCTGTATCCCATGAATCACTCTGTAACCTCACCTTTGGGGTCACTTTATTTTCTGCCACCATAGGACTCACGAAAGGCCCTTTGGCTCTTAATCCTGTGTCAACACCTTCGGAAACCAGGGTCAGCCCAGGAACACAGACAAGACTCTCTTCTTGGGTAAAACTGTCTGCCCTAACTACAGTGGTGTCACTTAAGACAGCAAGCAGGACCTTGGAAAGCAAGAGTGCTTGGCCCTCAGCACTCAGAAGTCTTCCACAGTAGGGCCGGGACCATCATCCTGGGATGTGTATGTATCTCCTCTCTTCTGCCTGATTTATTTTTTCCACTGTCTCTCTGGGTCATGAGGAGAGAGATTGTTGGTTTGTTTGTTTCCTAATAAAAAAATATCAGCGTTCTACTTACTTGGCTAAGCTTATGTTAAATGAGAGCTAAGGAGATTGGGAAAATCCTTTTGGGGCTATCCCCTACTGCTCAACTCTGCATTTGATGTCAATAATGAAATAGTCATTCTCTATTTCCTCCTCCTTCCTCTTTATTCTTTCTTTCTTTCTTTTTTTTTGTCTTTTTGAGACACGGTCTTGCTCTGCAGTTCAGGCTGGTCCTGAACTCACTTTGTAGCCCAGGCTGGCCTCGAACTCGCAATGATCTTCCTGCCCTCAGCCTCTCTAATGCTGGGATTACAGGTGTGTGCCACCATGCCCAGCCTATTTGGTTCTTTCTATAGCAGTAGGTTTCAAACTGAGAGCCTATCCAAATCACCTGTCTGGCTCACTAAAATCCAAGGTGCAGGGCTGCACCACAGGAGTCTCTGATTCATTAAGGCTGGGGTGCTGATTAAAGATTTTCGTCTCTAACAGGTTCCAGTGATGCTGAGGTTCCTGGTCCTGGAACCACAGGTGGAGACCTACTAGTCCACAGTCATCCTAATCACATCCACTTGACACCCCACTGTCTTCAGCAGATGGACACCTTGGGCTGACCACAGTGATGGTTTACATGTGTGGGAAGGTAAAGTAGGAGGGTAGACTAAGTCTCTTTTTCTAAGCCTTCACCTCCCTTAACAAACTCATTGAAAATTACTAGATCTAAATATAGTCAGCACTGGATATCCTCGAGGAGGGGTTCCAGGACCTCCAAGGATGCTAAAAATCAAAGGATGCACAAATCCCTTTCATAAAATAGCACAGTGTGTGCATATCCTCCTGAATATTTCAAAGTATCTCTGTGTTGCTTATGGTATCTCTTGAAATGCAAATACTATGCAAATAGTAGTTGTGCTGCATTGTTTAGGGAATAATGACAAGAAAATGACACGTTTACCACTGGTACCACTTCATTTTCCAAATATTTTTGATCCTGGTTCATTAAATCCATGAATGTTGAACCTGCAGATTGACCTCACTGTACCAGCTTGAGTGTATACAACAAAACAAAATTTAAAAGAAAGCAACATTTTTGCTTTGCAACGGACACTACTTAACTATGCCAAGTGCAGATACTTTCCTTGCTTATGAGAGATTTCTTTGGCATAGTCTGTCTACCATATTTACTAGATGTGACACTTTTCAAAATCTCAGCTTTTTATAAGTTTCAGTTAAACTACACTTAATTGAAATTTGTCAAAAAATCTATCCTGCTTTGGAAGGTTTTCTCTCCACTTTTTCATGCAGTAATGGAGCAATATCATTGATTACTTAATTATGACCTGTGGGGGGAAGTGCTAATGAAAATACTTAGATGCAGCAAAAAGCATTTTTTCAGATGCAAATGCCAAACCATACTATAGGCAATCTATCCCTTTTAAAAGCAGAATTGTGTCCCTCACTAAATCTTCCTATGAATGACTTTTTGGTGTTTCCACTTCTAAAGGGATTTGTACGAGCCAGAAAGACCTTTAGCACATTCTGCATCAATCTTGTCTATTGTTTCCCCAATAATACACAATTATAGATATACAGACTTTATAAATCATATAAATGGAAAAGCAGTGCTAAATTACTTTTTTGCAACCCTCTTTATTAAATTTGTTTCTTCAGCTGCCTAATTGACATAGGGGCTTCTCTTTCTCATTTGATTATCGGAGACTGGCGCGAGCCATCAGATCCTTCTAACACTGAATGTCCTTGCGTCTAGACCAGTCAGTAATTGTGAACACGATTTGGAACCTGTTTTTGTCTCTTTACCACGCTGCTTTCTTTCCTCCTTTTGTCCCTGCAAGCAATATGTTAATGGATCTCATAAACATGCGGCTCTAAGCTGCAGAACCTTCTCCCACTGAAAAGGCGGTGAGCTAATTAACACAGCTGCCCCGTTAGCATCTGCAGCAGTCACCCCTGGACACTTGTTAGGACACCTTTGAACAACAGAGGAGGAGCTGCAGAAAGCACAGGCCTCTAAGAAATGTAACAATGCAATGGAGCAGCATGAGAAATGTGACTTACAGAGCCCTGTACGGCAACTTCGTCAAAGTAAACATTGTGCTATGCGATCTTTGGATCGGATAGCATGTCCAGTTCACCATCGCTGGCTTCTTAAGTATTCATAGGGAAGGAGATTGATATGGGTGGAAGGGAGAGAAATTGATAAAGAAGATGAAATCACGACCACCCAAGCCATTAATATAGGCAGACAGCCAACCTAACTCGCTCCTGGCCTATGTAGAATAATACATCACTTTTGGACGTTCTGAAGACATTTTGAATTTCTGGATATGTGTGAGGGAATTCCAAGGTCCACATTTGAAGTTATTTTTATGCCTTTAAAAGGATTTACAAATTTGCAGACTTTTGTAATCTTTTATGAAATGAAAATCCAATAGCTACTTTTCTATTTTGATCATAGGCCCCTTCTCAGGGTAGGATTTGACATTGGATAAAAGTATGATATTAAAAAATTTAAATTATGTGTAAATTCCATCCCTTCCTTTCCAATTATGCATAGGTGAAGACGAAAATCTATTTCATGATTCATATGAGAAGATCTCTGGTTGTGATTTTAAGTGACCAATTATTCCTCTCTGCACATTTTGGTAATTTTATTTCATGATTTTGGACACCTTTTACTCTTGGATGTTCTCATCAGTATCTCCTTTGAATTCAGTGTGGTCTGTATTTGCTCCAGGCCTTCCATGATAAAACTATTGTCACTGTGAAAATCTTGACATGTTTTAGTTAAGGGAAAACAAAACCCTAGTAACTGTCAGTGCAGAATTTACAGTATTTAACTTTCAATGGAAGATACGGGCTTGTAGGTTCTGTTTTAATTTTTGTAGAAAACTTTTGTTAATTTTGAACTGTGTCCCAGATACCCCAAAGAGGGAGGTGACAGTGGAAGGTGGGCAGGGAGTGACGGGAAGGAGTCCCAGGCCTCTGCTCCACAGCATGGGCACCCAGCAGGGTGAGCACATCATCTCCTCCCCATTCTACCCTGGAGAGGAGATGGATTTGAACTTTTCTAAATCCAGAGGACCTTTTACTTTCAGAGTGTTAAAAATTAGGGTGGTTTTTTTTTATCCCTGGAGACAATATTAAATAAAGGTATGAAATTCAGTTTCCCAGTTAAAATAAAAATCAAACCCTAAAAACCTATTGAATTAAAGTCAAAGTCAGATATTCAGCATTTTTCCCAATGCCCCCCTCAAAAAAAAAGTAGTGGGGGGAAAGAGCAAGAGATAATAATAAAGTCAGGACACAAAAGAGAGGGCCTTAGTTTCTGTCCAGAGGGACCACCATCTTTTAATATAGTCGCTTAAAAATACATGCATTGCTACATTTTTCATTAGCCTTAATTTTTTCATCAATCATGTTAATTTATACAGAGGGCACTTAATAATAGCTAATTAACACTTATGACTTTTGAAATTAAAAGACCTTTGGAGAGATTACTGCTGATTGGGGAAAGGATTTTTTTTTTTTTCGGTTCCTCTCTTTTTTAGATAAAAGAGAGAAATATGAAGAAAGTATTGGGCCTTGGTGGGTTGAGAAGAGATTTGTTCCTCAGCTTCGGGGCCATTCAGCAGGTGACAATGACACAGACTCGGTGGGCACAGTGACGTGTTTTGATGCCATCTTAGGAAAAATGACCTGATTGAGCTTTATCTGTCTTAGATTAAATAAAAAACCAAATAAATAGAAATTCAGGATAATCTATAAATATATGGAGACCAATAGGAAATCCATTAATGACCAAAAACAGTGTCAGTAGTAAACAAAGAAATAGCAGTGTGGTGTGGTTACTCTGTTGGGGTAACATAAATTGCACTAAAAATCAGAATTTGCAAAGTTGAATTTTTTAGCGACTGTATAACTACCTTATCCATCAGTGGAAGTTTCTGAGTTTACTCTCTGCATGTCACATTCACCAACTGTGCTTGCCTGTATGATCCCTTTGTATCCTACTGCTTGCTTGGGCTCATAGTCTTTGTATTCAGAAAGTAGATTTTTAGCTGTCTATTTTGTATCTGCACAATGGTTGAGTTCTTATTTTATCTGATTGCTATGTGTGTGTGTGTATGTGAATACATGTGTATAATATTGTGTAGAAATACTACATACATAACAGCACATCCATATGTGATATTTGCATAGGTTTATGGCATTATAGGTATAAGTACTTTTAAGGTTATGTTGTATGTATATATATGTATGAAGATACTGTATATCCTTATCTCTACCTATCTATATCTCTCTATTTCTCTGTCTCTGTCTCTCTCCTCTCACTCTTCTAAATTATTTATTTTGATCACCAGCAGATGTCTCCCTTCCCTGACTGACATTCTACAGGATTGCCTGGGATTTTCACCAAAAATTTGGTTTTGGTATGAATGGAGTGACCATGGTTTTCACAAAAGGGAAATTTCAGTACGAGGCACTTCTCACCTGAATCGGTGCTTTCAATGCCTATTGTGTATGCTGCTTCCTTCGATAGAAAAATGTTGCATTGGGGCCTTTTAATTTTAAGGAGATTATGCAACAAATTCTCAACTCTCTCAGACTTTTTGAGTATTTTCATTTTGACTAAAGGTTTACATGGGGCCTGGAGTGTGTTAAGAAATTTCTCAAAGTTCCTAATGTAGTTTTAAGGATGTATGAATAAAAAAGATCTAAAACTAAATTAGAGAATAAAATGTATTTCTAAATCTAAATGCCTGTTTAAAAATTGCACGCATTTATTATATGTAAGAACAAAAATATTGACTCACTTTTGAGAGATTTTTTTTAGTCCTCAAGGTGGTGCAAGACATTTTCATGATATTCACGCTTCCTGTGTTAATGTAAAGTACCTAATGCCAGTTCTACAAGGGAGAAAATCTACACAGTGAGTCTTTTCCTGCAGAAAAAATTCCAGTGACAAGGTAGAACTTTTGAATCATTCTTCTGGTGCCGCTAACAGTTTCTTCTCCATTTCCCTAGTTTACTTTTTCCATTTTCCTTGAGTTATGTGTGGGGTCTTGATGTCATCTACTTGTTTCTTTTTCCTTGTGAACTCATTTTATTATGGTCATTAGCAGGCCCTGGGAAACTCTGTGAGAGATTATTAAGGCACTGTGCAGCATGCTCACTGTGAATTTCTCAGGTTCTTTGATGTACTTCTGGACATATCTGTGAAAAAGTACTGATAGGCCTGTCAGTCACACTGCTTTATTTTCCTGGGTGATAGTGTTGAGATAGTCTATGATTTAGGAAAACTGGCCTGACATTATTCTGGAACCATTCGAAGTGCTGAAGGGTTGTAGCTCTTTCATACTGAGTCATTTAGATATCTGATTGCCGAAACCTGTTGCCATAACGATATTCCTTCTAGATACCTAGATTTTAAATTTGGCACTTTCTCATGGGTCAGATGGGTTATACCTAATTTCAAGCTATGAGATTTAGTCCTTCCATTTTTGTACAACTGACTGAAAGACACTAGTGTGTGTCGAAGAACCACTGGTCTAGGTAATTCATTGTCCTCTTTTCATAAGTTGGACTATAGCTCTAGAGAATGCTTAAATTATTGGACTATTAGATTACTAGTCCGTGAAATGCCTGTTAACCCACAGGAGAATATATATACAAGTATGTGTTTAGTTTAATCAATTTTTAAACTAGTGAATCTATTTTTAATAGCAATTTTTATTGTGGCATAGTATGCATAATATAAAATTTATCATTTTCATCACTTGACACTTTAGTGGTATTTGGTATATTCTGGATATTGTACAAACATCACCGCTGTAGAATTCTGGTACATTTTCATCACCCTTAAAGAAAGTCCTGCCCCCACCAGGAGTCATTTCCCATTATCCTGTCTTCCCACTTCTTAGCAGCTACCAATCTGCTTTCTGTCAATACAGGCTGACCTACTCTGGATTTTTCATATAAGTATAATCAGGTAATGTGTGGCTTTTGTGTCTGACTTCTTTATTTAGCATGATATTTTGAAGGTTGATCTAGGTTGTGGCATGTATCAATACTTCATTCCCTCCTATGGTTGAATAATATTTTGTTGTATGGATACACTGCTATTTGTTGATCCACCTTTGGCTACTGTGAAAAATGATGCTATGAACATTCTTGTGCAAGTTTTTGATTGAATATTTGTTTTTAAATCTTTTGAGGAGAATTGTTGGGTCATAGAATTACTCAATGTAGCTTACTGAGGAGCTGCTGGACTATTTGGGGTGTCACTTTTAAGATGTGAATACTTCTTCAGAGACCCATTAATGTGATATATAGGAGAAGCTGCCTATTCAATAGAAAAGCAGGACTGGGGATCCCAAGACCTAATCTCATCACGATCATGATTATATCTACTAGTTTGTAATCTGACTCATTTTGCAAATGAGCAGACCAAAGCCCAGGGACATTCACTGTCTTAATTTTACAATATAAATAGTAAGTACTGTGATCAGGCCCAGAATCCAAGTCTGCTAGTTCAATGTCTTTTACATCATGCGATGACATGTAGTGTGGTCTTTTTGACTTTTCACTATGTTGACAATATTGGTTCTGAATCACCCATTTTGGTTGCTCGTGATTAATGGGATTTCTGGTACTGAGAAGACTTGGCTAGGCTTTCGAGGCTACTAGACAAAAATACTCTTCAGCTGTTTGAGCAATCGCTGACAATATTACTTGTTGTATCAGTCCGTGTTTGTGCTTCTGTAACAAAATACCCAAAGTTGGGTACTTTATAAAGAGATTTATTTGTATCATGATTCTGGGGGGTGGGGGGTCCAGACACCGTAGCACCAGCGTCTTGGCAAGGACCCCTGGCTCACTATCACAATGAAGTGGAGAAGTGGAAAGACCAACAGTAGTGTACAGAACAGACACTAAGCAAATGGCTGGGCTTGGTTTTTTAGAACCTGCTCTTGTGAGAATGAACTCACTCCTGTGAGATCTAGCATGTTTTGTGAGACCAGCATGTCCTGTGAGATCCAGCATGTTTATTGATCCATTTATGACCTAAGTACCTTCCACTAGACTCCACCTCTAAAGGTTCCACACCTCAATGCCACCACAAGGGGACCACACTTCCAGCATGTGAAACTCAGGAATAAGCCAAAGCCCAGGACCTACTAATATTTTGCAGTTACTCCTCTCTTCTGGACACTGGCCAATTTAGCATACCTCAGAAAAAATGTCCTCTCACCTTCAGGGTGAAAAGTGGTGACACTGATGAATGAATGGGCACTGATTTATATTTTATAATCTGAAGCTGGACAACTATGCTAATGACAATTTCTTCTCTTGGTGTCTCACTAAGCACTAACCTTCCTTTTATGTCTTTATTCACAGTAGGATTGGAATGGAATCTTCACACACACGTCTTATCCAGGGAATATCTTGCCTTTCTAAAAAAAAGGTGGTCATTTTTTTCCCATCATTTTATTCCCAATTTTTAAAGACTATTTAGAGTAAATACGGGTGATCGATGGAGACACTTCTGGAAGGACAACTTTTCTTAAAGTGGTATTTGCTTTATCTACCTATCTCTAGCTTTTATTCCACCCTAATCCTCAGGTAACTGATTAGGACTAATATTGGCAAGTTCTGGCTATAGTACCTGACAAGCTATTTCCAGAATGAATCTGAGCTCTTCTCTCACCCAGCTAGCTTCTCCTAACACACTTAGAGCTACTTTTGATACTAGTAGAAAATGAAACTAAATGAAACTAGTAGAAAATGAAACTTTTCAGAGGTGGTGAAACTCACTCATTATTCATCCTGTGTAAAACATTTTGCTAGGTAATGTACTCCAGGGCTGCCTCTTTCTTAGTACTACTACCAGCCAAATATAGCATGTAGTATATGATTATTCAAAATTAATTTGGGCTTGAAACTTTTTGCGAATTTCATGATAATCCTTTCACTGTACTTTCCAATACAATAGCTTCCAGCCATATGTGGCTATATAAATTTAAATCAATTAAAATGAAATAAAATTAAGAATTCAGTATACCATAGTACTGGCCACATGGCAAGTGTCCAGTAGCTGCATGTGGCTAGTTCTTACGGTACTGGACAACACAGATATAGAACAATTCCATCCTTACAATATATTCTATTGGAAAATATTGCTTTTGGTAATTTGAGACAAACCGTTTGGAGTTTTGCATTACAGAGTTTTGCATTACAGAGGAGTGGTCATTTGATTCACAGCCTAGAATTCTCTCCATATTTTTAATGGAAATGTAGAGAAATATTATGAGAAAAGTAATTTGGGATCAAATCTTTGCATTTCGACACATGTACTGCATATAGTATCACTGCTTGTTTTCCTTCCATTTCCTTCTCAGGAGGTCTGAGCTGACCCATGGGCAGCTCCATGGGTCAGGCCTGTATCATGGAGGACAGAACCCACCCTCTTTT
Organism: Chinchilla lanigera; assembly: GCF_000276665.1. Lineage (NCBI taxonomy): Eukaryota > Metazoa > Chordata > Mammalia > Rodentia > Chinchillidae > Chinchilla > Chinchilla lanigera. The sequence continues at coordinate 5,684,813 of NW_004955465.1, read as the reverse complement.
CACAGCGGTCATTACCTTTTGAAAGTCTGAACTTTGAGACAATGGAATGTTATATTCTCTTCTTCACCCTCAAGTGGTGAGAAAAAGCCCAATCCAAGCCCAATGCAAACAGACACCTTTTTACAAAGACAGCGTAACCTTCCTGGGTGCCCCCCAACCCAAGTGGATTCCTGAGTCATGTCATTAAAAATAATAAGAGAGATTTCGGGTCTTTTCTTATCTGGATTATCTCATCTTCTGGATTTTCAACGTTGAAAATGCCACCAATATGTTCTGAAAAAGGAAGTGATACAATTTACATTTCAGAGAGTTGTTTTCTATTCCAGAAGGCTGGAAAGAATAGCTGTATTCTAAAAACAGTTATTTGTTTCAAGCTAATTCCATGGTGGATGCAATTTCTCTCCTCTACATTTGCATAGTCCTTTACATGTGTCATTTATGGTATTTCTCATTCCCTTATCTTGTGCATACCATGTTCTTCTGTGCATGTATATCTTGGGACACCCTTCCTTAGTGACCTCATCATGCTTTTTCACTATCCAGTAATTCAGGCTGGACTTTCCAGGGCTCAGCATGGGGTCTCTGCTTCATCTCATTCTGCACTTTCTCTTACAGTAGCTCACTCTTGCCTATAACTTCAAATAACATGTATATGTGACAACAACCAAATTTATATCTTGATCCCAGGCCCTTTTATGCTCAGACCTATATATCTTATTCTTTGCCTGACGTCTCCACTTCAACATCATATAGCATCTCAAATTTCACAACTTTTACACTTCCCTGTCTCTCTTGGATTTACAACTACTCCACTGCCGCATCTCAGCAAATGGCATTGTAATTTTCTTGGTGTCTCTTGCTGGAAACTGGAAGTCACCCTTTTCGAAGTATAAAATTCTGTTGGTTATATTTCCTGAAATGTGTCTTGAATCCATAATTTCAACTCTACCACCTCAATCCTCATCTTTTACTTATTCAGAGAAGCTTGATGATTATGTGATTATTCCATGTAAATGACAATTTCCACTCATACTTTTTCATAGTAACATCACTTCTCCTTCATAGAATTAGTCCTAACTGGATCTACCTATACCTCCACCTCCTGATTGGATCTACCTCTATGACTATGCATCTTCATCTATGGTCAGTAAGCTTTGCTCACCTGTCTCCTCAGCTCCAGCTCAGGCTTTGCAGTAAGCATTTGTAAATGAGCGAATAAAGGAGGATTACAGGAACTAGTTCATATTGGTTTTTGCCTATTGTTGTACACATTTTTACTCACAGCCCTTGTGCTACAGATGAAAACAAATAAAAGCTTAAGTGTCAAATGCAGAGAAAAGCAGTAATTTATTTATGAGGTTAATTGTGCAGACCATCTCTGCTTAGTAACCTGTGTAGGATGGTTATTGAACCTTACAGTGTGTTTTCTTTAGTTGAATGATGTTGAGCAAAATTATTTATTAGTTAGAAAATGTTCCTATTTGTAACCTATGCTTCACCACATTTTTATTGTCATAAATTGGATGGTGATAATTAAATAACACAGAGTCCAGAAAAATCCACAAAAACAAAGCATCGTATAATGATATTGGCAAGTTGTTTCCTGTTTAGATTTCATAGAAAATGTATGTTGTTTTGTCTGCATGTTGGTTTTCCTAGTGTCTGACTCAGAAGGGGCTGCCAATCACAAGTCCCTGCTCCTCTGGGAGCATGCAAGAACCAATGAAAGCCAAGCAGATTCTGCTTCATAGGGGAAAAAAAGCAGTGAAGATATTCCTGAAAAGATCTGTCCATCCAATGGCAATCTCCTCAAGAGGGCATCCGTGTTTGCTGGCCACTGAGATTCCTGTATGACTTTTCAGTGCTTCCTCTAATTCTATACACTATAATAAACAATTCCAAAATAGCTCTCTTTCTTTTTAAAGCAAGGCAGTTAACTTCTACTGCTTACAATCCAAGAACCCAGCTGAAATGGCCAAAACATATATTCCTAGTCACTGTTTTCAGCATTAGTAACTATAATAATAATTAACATTGATTTAGCAGTCACTATGTACAGGACACTATTTTAAGTATTTTACCTATATAATGTTGAAATGTGTTCACACAAGTATGCAGATATTTTACAATTGGAGACATATGTAATGAAAATCTCATAGATAAAGAAATACTAATTTGGAGTCAGTGAGCGTTTACAGTTTAGCTTTTTTTGGTTTGAAGGGACTTTGATAGGAAATGAACTGGACAGATTACAGAAGAAAACAGATAATACAACTAAGGAAGGCACTCTAATTACGGCCATAACCACTCTGCATAAAAGGATGCAGGCAGATTTTTAATTCATTTTCATTTTTATTGAGTATTGTGTATAGTAAAGATTCATCAAAGAGCACTTCCTGCCTTCAAGGAACTTGCAACAAGTAGACTAGAAATTTACCCAAACATTAATGATTAGAAGAAGGAAAAGAAACAGTATTAAGTAAAATATATGTAAACATTAAATAAAATATTTTAATGGAAGTGTAGAGAAATAAGAAAAGTGATTTAGGACAAAATCTTGGTGATCTCAAATGTTCGGATAAAGAAGTAACTCTTCTTTTTTGCAAACTGTTGAGAACTTCTACTTGGTTTCTTCCGTGTCAACATTAAACTTGAACTTAGCATAGCTTTGTCTCAAAAAAAAAAAAAAAAAAGCATAGAGGTGTAGTTCAATGCAAAGGGCCTGAGTGTAATCTCCAATACCCCCTGAAATTGAAGTTACATTTACATTATAGTAATGAATTATAAAATATCATATTAATTTACAGTAGTCATGAATTTATTCTGTCATCAATAAACTGCATTTAATTTAATTAAAATTTAAAATTGGAGTGCTTATTCATTCCTTTCTTCATTTATAAGCATTAGCAACTCTTCTACTATGGTGGATATTCAAATCGGTCCTATGGTTCAAATCACAAGAGACTCCTTTTGTCTTCTGTGAGCTATAGAGATCTTTTTTTTTTTTTTTTGGTACCGGGAATCGAACTCAGGACCTTGTGCTTTCCAGGCAGGTGCTTATGCCACTGAGCTATATCCCTGGCCCTAGTTATGGAGATCTATATGCAAACCAGCAGGTGTAAGAGGATGTGACTGATGATGAAAGAGAGATATGGTAAAGGATATTGCAGGTTCACAGATAAAAAAGTCACAAACCACATGCTTAGTTAAATAGTCTAATAATCTCATTCAAATGGTCGAATAGTCCTATCAAGTGACCAAAATTTAGTTTTAAACATGCTGTCAACATATCCTTCATAATTGTATGCATAGCTGTTGGTGTTCCCTTGTGTCTTGGATACCTCATGGTAATGAGCGGCGCTCGGGTGAGGCAGAAAAGGCATGTCGGGGCCAGGTCGGGCAAGGTCTTGGAAACAGACCCACGTGGTACCCGTGTAAACCGCTCTGTGAACAACCGCAGGCACGTGTGACTCCACTACATGCAAGTTCAGCCTGGAGCCCTTGTTCGAAAAGACCTCTAATGTCCCTGTTACTTAGCACATCCTGTTGCTTTCTTTTCCGCTAATATTTCCTACCACTGCTTCTTCTGACAGATGTAGAAAACTATAATTTATTATGAACTCAAAGGGCTTTGACTTCAGCCTTCTTTCAGGTACTAGGGGAAATACTAAGTTCCATGGTTCACGTTACATATTACTCCTACTCTTAAAGCTGTGGAAATGTTATGTTTGTTTTTTTAAACTCTTAAGCTTTACTTTCCTTTTTTAAAAGTGGGAGTCATGACTCCCACCCCCTAAGGTAATTGCAATACTGCTGAAGAACACTTAGCTCCATGGCTCACGCACGGCACGATTAAATAGGTATTAGAATTATAGTAGAAGTACAGACTTGCACTGAAAAAAAAGTCCCTCTAAATACTTGGTTGTCAATTTTTAACAAAGTCTGCAGCATATCATGGGAGTTGCTATGTCCTGGCATCTCCAATTCTCACCACAGAGTACCTTTCAAGTGCTCATACCTTCTAAGCGCTCACCGCCTCCAGCCTTTCCCACCCTCTATATCTCTCAACTCCTTTTTTCCTCCCCCGGTACCGGGAATACGAATTTAGGACCTTGCGCTTGTCAGGCAGGCGCTGTGCCGCTGAGCTAAATCCCCAGCCCCTATAGCTCTTACCTCCAACACACAACTGGGACCTGTGCTGTTGGGTGTTCCAGAGTTTCTGCTCATCCCCAGCTGTAGCTTATACCTGGGCCCACTACTTCTGTCCCAGCTTGAAGGAGGATCTTTTCAGCTCAAGGTGGGAGTCATCATTGCTGCTTGTGTTCTTGATTTTATCTCTTCCTCATTTCCATGGGCCTTATAATCTTAATTATCAACAGTTTCCTTTCTCTTTCTTCTGGTGACATCTGCCTATAAACATGCTAGTATCTCTCCCATCACATATGTATACTTCTGTCTCAATGTGTCTATAGGACAGACACCACTTATATGCCACATGTTCACACTCATATATACCTACATATCTACATTTGCTGAGATCTATATATCTATCAGGAGAGAGGAATAGCTAGCTAGCTCTTTTTATGCTCCATATCTTACCACTTTTATAGACTTCCAGTTTTTATTGATAGAACCTGTAATTTTAGACCTATATAATTTTTCATATATTATATATCCACTATTTCAGCATTATTTTTGAATTAAATTTTATAATTGTATTGAAATATATTTAATTGTTTGTTCTGGTTTTATTAGTCTTCATGTATAAAATATGAAATATGTATGTATATGTTTATTTACATATTTGCATATATATAGATAAATATACTTTTCTATAGCTAGCTAGCTAACTAGATGATAGATTTATGTGTCTAAACTCTGTTGATTGAACCCACAGCACAATAGTTAATAATTTCTTCTTTTCTTGTACCCGCTCTGGTTTCTATCTTTGTGACTCCTCTGAAAATATTTCAGGCAATGCCTTTGTCATTGACAAATTCAATGAAAAGTGTTCAGTTTTCATTTTCATTGACTGTCTTTACTTTTACTATTTAGATATCATGGCAACAGTAAAAATCTTGTCAGATGAGCTTTTAAGTTGTTCCCCACAGTACAGTGAAAGGACTTAGAATATGGATTTTGGAATCACAGTGCCTGGGTCCAAATACCAGCTCTGTCACTGATAGCTGTAGGATTTGAGGTGGGTTACTTACCTTTTCTGTCATAGCTTTCCATTTGTATAGAGCAGATGATAGTAGTAACATACCCAGAGCTGTTGTGTAGATCAAATGAATTAATACAGATAAAAAACACCATCTGGTACATGGTAAATGCTCAGTAAATATCAGTTATCATTGTTCATTTACCCTTTCTGAGAAAAGCCTATTAAATGTCATATACCTAGAGAAATGCAAAAGAAGAATTCTAGAATAGAAAAGTATATTTATGTAAATATATATGTATATATACACACATTTAATATTTTATACATGAAGACTAATAAAACCAGAAAAATAGTTAAATATATTTTAATACAATTATAAAATTTAATTCAAAAATAATTCTGAAATAAAAGATATGCAACATATGAAAAAGTATGTAGGTTTACAATTTCAGGTTATATTAATAAAAACTAGGAATTAGAGTGGTAAGATAAGGAGCATAAAAAGATTTTTAAACTTCTCATCTCACATTTTGGACAGTTAATCAGAAATAAGTCTGGATATGAATTTTAGATAATTACACTGTACCTGTAAATGAGATATATCTTCCCTAATCAAAGCATATTCCTTCTACAAATGAGATAAATCCATATATACTCCTTTTCTAATACAAATTTCCCCAGATGTTTAGTAGTATTTTATCATTTTTGTGTTTTTATAATGTCCTTGACACTTTACTGATTTCTAAGCCTAAACAAATGAACAGTGTAGAATGTATTCAAAAAAGTTCAAGGAGAGAGAGAGAAATAAGATTACATCGCATAGAAACCAACCCAATAAATCCCAGGTAAATACCAGGCGTTTGAATAGGAGAATTCCTCTTTTTGACCCTTTTTTCCTCATCCTTTTCCTTCTTCCAAGGCAGGAAGTGGTGTAGGTTCACTTCTGCCTTTCATGAACTTGCCAAAAGGCACTCTTGATTAGGCCACTCTCCCTTCCTTGGTTTATCTGTTAAGGAAACATATCTCATATCATTCATATCATCACACATTCATATGCATAAAATATGTGCATGTATAACGAATGATCATTGGGAAAATAGTACCACATGTGTACATGCATTATATATGCACATATGCATGTATATGCAAATGCCCATACACATGCAGATGAAAGATGGGAAGAACAGCATGTTAGTGCTACTTGTGCCTGGGTGAGATTGCATAAATTATTTCATTTCTTATAACTTCTAAATACTTTGTGATGCACATATTTTTAATCCTAAAAATACACTCAGGTTTAATACATGCTTTCAGTACATTGGCCACATATGACCCCATGGAAACCATCCCATGATTCCTTGTGGTCTGCAGGATCACACTGGATGCTGATCGCAAAAGCTTCCCCTGGCCTCACTTCCTACTCTACTCTGACTTGTAGTTTACACCCAAATAATACCAAGCAGAGCCTTGCCTGTAACACTAGGCTGATTTATTCAATCTGGCTTTGCCTCCAAGTGGGACATGGTTTCTCTTCCCCTGAATACCTTCCCTTCTTCCTCCACTCCCAGCTGGTTTGAGGTGCACCAACTCCCCAAAAACCTTCTTGCAGCCTTTGGGGGTGGGGTCTCAGAGCATTTTACCCTTGAAAATGCTCCTTAAGATCAGGAGCTGTGTCTTACTCATCATCATTTTAAGAGCTTCTAGAATGTTCTTTCAATATGATACAAGTTGCAAAAATGGAGCTAAACTCAGGTGACACTGCTGGAAGACTTTCAGGCATCAGCGATTGCTATATATAATGGGAGTGAACCCTTAGCATAAAAGGGATTTCTTTTTATTCTCTGCATGTGCAAGAAACTACTTTGGCTAAATATTAAATTGCTGGAATGCCAACCACCATGGTCTAAAACTACATGTCTTTGGAGACACGGTGCTGATAATACTCATTGAAAGTAACATCCCTGAGCTGTTGGTCTTTGGTCAAAGAGTTTCCAAGCTTAGCTCTATCAATGGCTACCATTGGGGGAACTGGGAAGGACGTAGTGAACAAACAGATGGAAGTTTCAACTTTTCTTCACAGTGAGCATAGGAGAAAATCCTTAGCCCAAACTGCTGAGCACAGATAAAATACTTTTCTGCTCTTTAAATCACCCTAATCCTGAAAGCAATTAACCGTGCTTTGATAATTGAATTGATTTTTCCTTCCTCATTGAGGAGCCCTGACATCGACTGGGGAACCGAACTGAAATCTCTTGAATATCATTAAAAATTAGCTTTATTGAACAGCTTAGCATATATTTCAATTTTTTTTTAAAAGTGAACTTATAAAGCAAAGTAAAAATTAGAAAAATATTAAATTCAATCAAGTGTGCTACTACCTTGTAATGCCATAGTTAAAAAGAAATGAATAATTCTGGACAATTTTTTTTTGTAAAGTGTAGTTTTTTTTAAGCCAACATTTCTATCTGACTAAAAGTAGTTCAACTAATTCAGCTCAGTCTTTCCAGTGCCCTTAGCTTTGGACTGAGACAAAGAAGGACAAGTTGTAACATAACAGCCTTTATAGCTGGATAGATCAGGATGGTTAAAATGGATGAGGGTCGTCCCCTTAGGTTACTGCACCATGCTTACTGATGTGCATAGAAATCACCCCGTTGCACTGGCCAGAAGAGAGAGGCCACAGAGTGATTTTTTTTGCAAGATTACGGTAACTGCACAGAATGGGCCTTGACACAAAGCCTTCCCACACTCAGGATGCCAAAGGCTGGGTCCAGGGCAGAAATGTCCCTCCTGGCAGAGCTAAGGCTCCCTCAGCCACTTTCCGACTCTGTTTCCTGAAGTCCTCTCAGAACGATGGGTGTTCTTTAAATATTCCTTCAGGCCGCACCAGTTTCTTGTCTTTGTTTCCTAACAAAACTCCCCTCTAACATGGGTTTGGAATTCCACTGTTTCAGGACTCAGAAAATCAGGAAGCTTAAATACATAGATTTCCTTTCCTTAGACATACACTATCATAGCTCACTTTTAAAACCACCAAAGAAACCACAAAACCACTTCAAAGCAAGATCTTCGGGTGAGGTTTCGCGCCAAGGTTAATTTTGAATTTATTTTCTCCAAAAGTTGGTGATCGGCTGATGGTGTAAAACTTTCACTCATATTACTCAACCAGATAGACTCTCTGATGCCCGATGAGTCTAGACAAATAATCGGTTGCTGTACAAATGTAAAAATTTCTGTCTTAAAAAATCAAATATAAATATGTACATTAAAGAATCTAAATCACAAATTACCAAAATTAGCTGATACTTTGAATTTTATAAAAGGCAGATACAATCTAGGGGGAACTATTTAACAGCAAAACATTTTTCAAGGGCTTAATCGAAAACAGTTTAATATTTTTTTTTTTTTTTTTAAGGATAAAAGGCGGGAAACATTAACAGACATATAACATTTTACAACATATCACAAGCACAATACAGACAATACAGAGTTACAAACAAAGTGGTAGGGAATTAACAATGGTGGTTGTATTACATATTGATATCTTCAAAGTGGCTTCTCATGAAAACAGATATAGACATGCAATACTGGTCAACCAAAGACTCATTGACAGTTTCTTTCAGCATAGAAACAGCAGATAGAAGAACAACCATGTTATCTATCCTGTATATACATACATACAAAATTTCTCCTTCTTTCCCTTCTCTTTTCCCACATCCCAGAAGCCCTTTACTCTTCGGTGGTTTCCTATCATTTCACAGTGTCTATCATACCTCCGAGTTTAACTTAACTCTTTCAAGTTTTACACTAGTGACACAATGCGGTGCTTGCACATGTATGTTTGATTTATTTCACTTATGAGTATGGTCTCTAGTTGTGACCATTTAAATATAAAGGCCTCGAGTTTATCTTTCTTTACAGCTGAGTAATATTCCATTATATAAAAGTACCATAATTTTCTTATCCAATCCTCGGTGGATGGACATTTGGGTTGCTTCCACATTTTAGCAATTACAAATTGTGCTGCTATGAACATAGGTGCACATATATCACTGTGATATGATGGAAAACAGTTTAATATTTCCATTCATTTTAAAATCAGTTTCCATTTTCACTGAAAAACTTAATTTAACACACATTTATTGGGCATTTACTTTATGCACCACACTCTCATAAATTCTTAGGAAGGAATTTTTTTAAAAGGCAAAAAAGGATATTCATTGTATCTCAGCATAAACCAGGCACTGTGCAGAGGTCATGGAATCTGGCAGACATGAAAATTGTTACAGTTCATTATGTGGGTGATCTTTGATATATTATTTAACCTACTTAGCCTTAGCATCAGAATCCATACCATAATTGTAACAGTGCTTTGCTTTATAGGGCTACAGATAGAACACAATAGGATGATGTAGCTATAGTATTTTGCATGACATCTAATGCATGGGACTTAACCAGTGAAGGGCAGTAGTATTTTATTTAATAACTTCATAACAAGTGATTCTCCCTTGTCTCTCCCCTGTACCTGTATTGTCTCTATTTCATTATACTTGTGCTATGTTTTTATGTTCAAGCATCAGTATTTCTCCCATCTGAATGTTGACTTGGCCTCATTTTTCCCTCCCATTACCTTGTGCTTCCCTTTGCAACTAAACTCCCCAAAAGAGGAAGTCAGCCTCCAGTGTTAAGATACAGATAGATTAAGAGAAGAAGACCTCCAGCTTGACATGGTCACATAGCATTTCAGGTCAGCCAAAGAGACCAGACATACACACACATGTGCACACCCCCACACAGAGGCACACCATACTGCACATGCTGTAGTTTGGGTAAGTGTCCTCAAAGGCTCATGTGTGAAAAGTTTAGTCACAGCCTGTGGTGCTATTGGGGCATGGATGCACCTTTAGGAGGTGGAGCCTAATGAGAGGAAGTTAGGTCATGGGGTCATGCCCGTCTAGGAGATATTGAGAACTTGAGCGCTCCTTTCTGTCTCCGTCTCTGTCTCTGTCTCTGTCTCTGTCTTTGCCTCTCTCTCTCTCTCTCTCTCTCTCTCTCTCATGTACATCTAAATTGTATCTACACCTATAGCCTCTATTGATTCTGTTTTTCTAGAGAACCTTAACCAAAGTAGAGACAGACTTCAGATAGTGGCATACAGGCTAATGTTGAGCTTGCCTTTTAAGCCTTAGGAACATCTACATGGATACATCCTGAGTTAGGCCCCTTCCCTTCCTCTAAGACTGGAGAAAAGACAGATGAAAATATAGAAAGATCCTGCTCTCAGCACATTAAACACAAACACTGTCTGTGTCAAGAGGGCTGCTTCTTTAGGGACACCATACTTTGTGAAAACTTCTGATCAAACCCTTCAACAGCTGCATTTAAACTGAGCTTGGTATTGCCACTAAGGAGGTAAAATTAGGTCTTCATTTTCTGACCAGAAGCAAAAAACCCTTGATCAGATCCTTTCATTAGAGGAAGGCAGTTAATTTAAAGTGTGTATACATTTAACAAAGACTGACCGTTGCTGAGGCAGTAAGGGAGGTGTCATTCCCAGAAAGGATGGGCCACAGAGTCAAATTATAGCACTGCTGTTCTGGAGAGCAGGTGGGAAGATAAGAGTGCAGGACTCCAGTTCACCAGGGGGAGAAGGCGCTCTGTGGAACTTCAGACATGAGAACTCTGCACATCGTGAAAGAGTGTACTTGGGTTACCTGATTTGAAAATAAAATGAAAGCCAGCTCCTCTCTGCATGCACCTTATTACAGAATGCTGCCTTATTCCTTCTGCTTTTTATAACAATAGGAGGTGTCAAAATGACTGATGTCAAAGTGGTTATTGGAAAAGTGCCATGTAGTACATTTGTGTGGCATTGTTAAAATGTAAATCAAGTCAACTTCATTAGAATGCTTAGTAGTTTCTAAAGCAGACAAGAGTCTTCCCAGGCTCACGTCTCATCTGGAAGAGAAGTTTCCACAGCACAGCTGTCCCTGTTACTAACGTTCTAGGCACGGATGACATTTGAATAGAGATGTGAATATATTGAGCAACTGACAACAATTCTCAGTACATGTTTTGTGACAGTTTTACATATTAGGAAAACAAATTTTGTGCGTTCAACTGACCTTGGTAATAATTTCGCTCTTGAAGGAAGAAACAGAAGCACGAGATGCTGCCACTGTTCTGAGCAGTTATGGTTGTGTAGACCCGACCTTGGGTTTCGGTTAGGTAGAGCAGAGAGTGCTGCTCCAGGCAGCCTTAGGGTGCAGTGTGTGCTACAGAGAGGTGGAGCAGAGTGCTGGGCCAGGCACCCTCAGGGTGCAGTGCAGAGAGAGGCGGTGCTGCTCTTCCTACTCTGCAGGAGCTACATGGCTTGAGAGTGGTTTCTCTGGGGCCAGCAAGGCCAGGCTCCAGGGGGAGTTGCCGTGTGGCTTTAAAAAAGCAGGACTGGGAATGTAGCTCAGTGGTAGAAAGCTTGCTTAGCATACATGGGGTTCTGGGTTTCAACCCCAGCACCAAAAAAGAAAAAAAGCACCAAGACCCCCAGCTGGCTGACAACAAAGTCATAGCTGCCAGTGGCTGGGGATATATGAGGATATATATGTATATATACATACACACACATACACATACACACACAAACACACAATACAGGAATTGGTGAATGAGAAAAGAAAGGAATAAGTTAAAGGTGGAATAAGCAAGTTTATTTAGTAACATGAAAGTCAAGCTTAAGAGTGGAAGAACGCCCTTAGGTATGAAGGGTTGCACAAAGCTCAGGGTATACATAACATTCAAAAATGGCCCTTGGATTTGACAAATAGATGATCAGTGACTCTAAAATTGCTTGATACTATTTTTGTATAGTGCAGATGGTTTTAATTGTGTGTATGTGTGTGCAACAGAGAGAGAGAGAGAGAGAAAGAGAGAAAGAGACTTGGGACTGAGCATAGGGCCTTAGCACTAAGCTATATCCTCAGCCTTTTTTACCTTCTATTTTGAGATAGGTCTTACTGAGTTGTTAAGCTATCCAGGCTGATCTTAAACTTATGATCCTCCTGCCTCAGCCCCCCCCACCGAGTTCTGGGATTATAGGTATGACTAGTTTTTATATTTTTATGATAAAATATTTAACAGTGATAACAGCTGCTGGAATAGTTGATGGCATTGTCTTTTATTTTAGCCTGGAAATCTATATTTACTGTCTGACCCCTTACCAAAAAAGTTCCTTTATCCTGCTCTAAAATAAATATTTTAGTACAGTGAAGAGGCAGTATGAAGAATCCAGATATCTTTAGTCACCTCCACAACAGAGGAGGTACTTATTTTGCTTCTTTCACAGCTTAGTGATGGGATTCAGACTTCTATACCATGGCCATACACATGAGAGTTTCTTGGGACGTTTTCGCAATACTGCTATCTTGGTACAAACCTCAAGGTATTTCTGGTGGTTCCAGATGTAACCTGGGGTCAGTATTTTTTAAAGGCAAACAGGTTGAGTATAAATGTGTTATGCTCCCACTGGAAGTCAGTATCAATTCATTTGGCACTGGATAGAAGGTTTTGGAGGAAGTTTTACTGGACTCAATCAAGACAGCTGTATTAGTTTCTTCATTAACAAACGGTGGCAAAGTGGAAGGACGGTCAATGAGTACTGAGTGCCTACATTGTGTAGGGCACAACAAGACAGTGGAGTGAGGTAGCTTGGGAATATTGGTGAAGACATCCTAAAAAGTCTAAGTATTTGGTCCAGATTCTAACAGGAGTCAACCGAAGGTGGGAGGATGAACAGGTGGGTGGAGGAGGGATGGATAGGTGGATGGATATATAGATGTATGGATGTGAGAGGGATAGAAGAATGAGTGGATAGATAAGATGAACAGTTGGATGGAGAGTGGATGGATGAACTGATGGATGGACACATAGATGGATGGATGGAGAATACATGGTTGAACTGATGGATGGATGGACGTAGGGATGGATATACAGCTGGCTGGTTGGCTGGTTGGCTGTCTGGATAACTGATAGTTGAATGGCTAGATGGGAAGTTTAGAAGGATATAGTACTGGAAGCGACTGAGAGGGTGAGAGGAAATTCAGCATGCATGAGAAAAGAGGAGAAATATAAGAACATGTAATAGCAAAAAAATCATTCCAATAATACCTCACTGTAGAGTACGTTAGGTCATGAGACTATTCTCAGTTGTAAATTTTTAATCTAATATAAAAAATACTTTTTCAATTTTTCTAATTTTCTTTATTTACTAACACTGCAGTAGCACCTTCTTCACCATTTTTATGGTCCATACATTCCCTCTCTATTTTACCTATATAGCCTTTGTGAACAATCTATCAGTTTATGTTGTTACTCTTAGAATAAAAAATTTTCTATTCAAGTGATAAATAAATGTTCTGAATATATTTGTAAATTGAGATTTTTCCTTAAGTATGCAAAAAATAAAAATTTGCAAGCATTTTGGGACTTTCCAAACACTTGAAGAACTCCACTAGCCATAAATCCACCCTTCACAGTGTTTTGCAGAGCAGCGAAATACTGAGGGGATGCAGGGGTCACAGTAGAATTTTCCATTTTTATTAAAATTGTCTTCTTATTTATAGTCTGACTTCTTTTATATTTTAATGACCTCTGGGAATGATAAGCCACATGGCGACAAACAGTTGTTGAAGTTTTCTTATTGAAGACAGTAAACTGGATAAGATTGATGGATTGATTCATGGATTGACAGGTTTTCTTTATTTATTTGGTTGGTTCATTGTTGGTTTGTTGGTTGGTTTTTAGAGACAGGGTTTTGTTATGTAGTTCAGGCTGGCCTTGAACTTGTAGTAACATTCGTGCCTCAGCATCCTGAGTGCTGGGATGATAGGTGTGCACCACCATGCCTGACCCAAACTGGATAAATTTAGAAAGAACCACAGCCAGAAAAATCATGGCTTTCTTACCTGATGGTATTTGGAGCAGAGTTGCCCCCGGGACCTCCATGGATACCAAAATCTGTGGATGCTCAAGTCCTTTCATTGAAATGGTGTAGTATTTACCTATACAACCTAAGCAATTCTGCCATATACTTTATTTTTATTTATTTATTTATTTTTCCAGTACCAGGAATCGAACTTATGACCTTGCACTTGCCAGGCAGGTGGTGTGCCGCTGAGCTAAATCTCCAACCCTCTCTGCCATATACTTTAAATCTTATTTTCTAGACACTTACAATACCTAATACAATATAATGCTATGTAAGCAGTTTTTACATAATATTGTTTGGAAAATAACCACAAGCAAAAACTCTATATATATTTAGCACAGACAATTTTTCTCCTTATTTACAAGCTGAGGTTGGTTGAATACAATGATGCAGAACTTGCAGATAGGAAGAGATGACTGTACTTCTCTTTTTTTGAGAAAAAGATACTTTTCTAGTTTATTCTTTAACTATAAGAATAAAATGTGCCAAGTACAAGCCAGTCAGTGCAGATGCATATGAATACAAAGTAGGAGTCACCCACTCTTCTGCAGAGTGGCCCTGTGGGGCAGCTCATATTGATAAGGTGGTCTGTGTTCTTTTACATCTTCTTGAGTGAGGCTAATTCGGTCTGCATTGTTTCCCTTGTATGGATGACGATCTGTCTCAGATTCCAGAAGATAGAACTCAGCCTCTCATGCAGCAGGATTGGGGATGGTGGCAGGTCCATGTGCCGCCTGGAGCCAACTGTCTGTTCACATCCCAGCATCCCAATAATTTGGGTAGACTTCCTAGATAACTTGGGCAGTGGTTCAGCTTTTCTTTATGTCAATTGACTTGTGTAAGTGGACACATTAAAATAAGGATTATTACACTGATTAAGAAGTCAGTACTATATGGTAGGTAGCATGCATACCATTTAGTAAGCACACACTTCTCATTGATGGAAAGTACAAAAGTGACAAGAATGATCCTCTAGTAACTGGGGATCTGAGTATATACAAACTGAACCAATGATAACTGCAGTTATCAAAAAACTGCACTGCTGTAGGCGTAGTGTGCACAGTGATAAAACTCCTCATCACCCATGGATTCCACTACATAGATATAATTCAACATGAATTCCTTTTTATAAAGAGTGATAAGGAATAGCAGTACAATTATGGACACACTTTTAAAAAAAGTTTAGTAAAGAATAATTCTACATCATACTAATTAACCATTTGAAGTGCGCAGCTACATGAATTTTATTTTTTTATTTTTGTTTTTTGTATTTTTGAGACTGGGTCTTGCTATGCAGTTCAGCTTGGGCTTGAGCTCACTTTGTAGCCCAGGCTAACCTCAAACTCACAACAATCCTCCTGCCTCAGCCTCCTGAGTACTGGGATTACAGGCATATGCCACCACACCTGGCTCCATGAATTTTAGTATGCTGACTTAGTTGTGAAACCATCATCAACACAATCAACTTTAAGAATATTTATATCACTCTAATTAGATATCTCTGGCTGTTTGCTGTCTACCCCACTTCCTACCCTAAATTCCAGGCATCATTAATCTTCTCTCTCCCTGATTGAATTTTTGGGATATTTCATGTATACAAATCATACAGTATATGGTCTTTTGTGTCTAGTTTCTTTCAGTGAACACAATAATATCTAAGATTCATGCACATTAAGCTGCATTTACTTTCTGTTACTATGAATAATCTCACCATGAATATTCATGTGCCAAATTTTGGGTGGACTTACATTTTCCTTTTCTTGGGTAAATAAAAAAGACTGGAAGTGTTGTTTGTATGGCAAATTTGTATTTAATTAAAAATTAAAAATTTTATTTATTTCTGATTGATACATAATCATTGTATGTACTTCTGAGGTATGACGTAATGTTTTGCTTCATGAGTGATAATCAAGTTAGGGTAATTAGCATAGCCATCGCCTTAGAATTTTTATCATTTCTTCATTGTTGAATACATTCAAGATATCTCTTCTAGCTATTTTGAGACATCTTAATGCATTATTGTTGATTGTATTCACATGCTGGACCCTGGAACATCAGAATTTATTTCTTGTGAGTGGGAGTGAGGAGATATTGAAAAAAGCATAGGATGTTACTGTTATATTGAACTTTTTAAAGAAACCACAGATTTGTATTCCAAAGAGCCTGCACCATTTTACATTCCCACTAGAAATGTATGAAACATCTACAGGCCTAACTTTAAAAGGTCAAAAGAGAAAGGGTGTCTAAAAATATACAGATTCAAAGGCTGGATTTCCATTCTCTGATTTTAATTATCTTCTACAACTTCCCTTTAATGAAAGGACAGAGGAAGAATCCTTCTCTTGACTTCCTCGGAGCGGCATTTTCTGCATTGTGCTGTCTGGCAGACGAGGGCTTTTCTCACTTACCTTGGTTTAGGAATTTAGGGAAAAACCCCTGTGCTACTTCATTCCTGGGCACGCTAAGAGCCATTAACAAATGCAAATTCACTCCTGGGATATGGCCAGAGAAGAGTTAATGCAGTTTGTAACAATTATTGACTACAAGATCTGCAAATGATTGCATAAAATCTCTAAAATATGCCTGCGAGCCTCTATTATTGATGTGGTACCCCCAGGGGTGCACATATGGGTTTAAGTGTATAAACTGTTTTATTAATTAAATTGCTATGATTTACCTCTCCCATGTTAGCATTTACAGTTTATGAAACAGCCCTGTAATTAGAAAATGACGTACCTGTGTTGCTTGTTTACTTTGTGGGTGAAATTACACACACACACACACATACACACACACACAAACTCTATTTCCCTGACCAACACTTACAGGCTCCTTCATTTCTAGTACCATTAATAGGCAACCTCCAGTGGTGCATTAAATTGCTTTTTAGGGGAGGGGTGATGGCTGAGTCCTTCGTTGTTCCCGCTGAGGTGTGTGATGACATCCATGTTTGTTTGTTTTTCCTCTGTGGACAGAAAATTTAAACCATCAGATTTTATCATAAAAAACATCTGCCTACAACAGTCCCGAGACCCCCAGCAAATCTTAAAATTGTAGACCCATCTTAATTGCACAGTGTCATAATTTTCACTCCCCATTTTGAAGGTATATCTAGAATATTTAATACAAATTACCTACGGAAGGGAGACAATGGCTTAAGAGAGTTGTTGTTGAAGTCTTGTTTGCCTTTATTGTAAGTCTATTTATTCATCTCCTTCCCAAACCATACACTGCTGCTGAATTCAGGGTTGGGTACATTTTTTACCAGTTTTCTCAACTGGGAGGAATAGTTGATTTTTAAGTATGGCAAGTCTGTTTCAAACATATCAAAGATTATTGAACTTCACATTAGAGGAATGTTAGGGGTTATATATTTGCACTTTTCGTATTTATGAAACATTTATGTGTTTCTTATGAATCGATCATTATTGCCATTTCAGATTTCTTTGGTGGGAGCTAGTGGATGCTGTGGTCCCCCTTCTCTGCAGGGGATATGGTCTAAGACTCCCAGTGGGCGTCTGCAACCGAGACTAGTACTGACCCATCTGTATACAGTTTTTTCCCTATGTGTACACACTTATGATAAAGCTTAACTTACAAACAAGGCACAATAGGATATTAACAACAGTAATTAATAATGCAGGGGAGCAATTCTAACAATAGATTATAAAAGCTATTTAAAACTTATGCATTTTTTTTTATTTTTGTAATTTTCCAGTGAATATTTTTCGTTTTTTTTTTTTTTTTTTTGGTTTTTCTCCGGTACCGGGAAACGACAGTGAATATTTTTCAAACCATGGCTGACTGCAGGTGACTGAAGTTACAGAAACCAAATCATGGGCGAGTGGAGGTCACTGTCATTTTAAAAGTCTCAGAGATACAAAGGTACAGTGAAATAATGATCTTTAAAATATTTTAATGCACAAGGAAACAGATTTTCTGTACATAAAAATATCAATTTGATGAACAATCTAACAATGCAGAAATTTATGTCAAAGGGTTACCTGGCTCCCATGGTGGACTGATGTATTCTGATTGCAGAATAGAACAGATATATTTGTGTGTGTGTATGTGTGTGTGTGTGTGTGTGTGTGTGTAGTGGGTGCAGAATAGAGAAAAAGTGGTAAATAATATAGAGTCTACCAAAGGACTAACTTACACATGAGCACTTTATGCATTTGCACTTATACACTTACCAAATATTTATGAAGAATCTAAGCTATACCTGATAGTATACTATGTGCTTAAGTGGATGCAAGGATTTTAATGTATGGTCTCTGCTTCAGAAAGCCCAAACCTACAGAAAGGGAGTGCTCTGCTTCCAAGTATTAAGAAGGATGTGTGACCCATCAGAAAGGCAGTCTGCAAAGAAAATGATAGGGTTTTAGAAGACAGGAATTTCTCTGATTGGAGGTGGTCAGGAAGGACTTCTTGGCCTCAGAGTTGAGTTTTCACATACGGAGAGGCTTTGAAATGATGGGAATTTTTAAGGTGGGCATGGAGAATGGAGTGCATACAGGTGCAGAGGTTGGAAAATCCATCATCTGGGATGTTGTACAACAGACAACATAAAGCAATTTCCATCTTTCCTTCTGTGTAGACATGAAATACAGAAATTGTTCTTTTGGTAGTTGTTCCTTACCAGTCTTTGAGATCAAGCAAAGTTCCACCGGGTGTAGTCGCAATCTGTATTGGTGATTCTGACTTTATATTAAAGCTAGTGGTGGATGATGCCAGCCTCTTAATCACTCGTCTTGCAGTTGCATGAGGTGGGTAACTAAAGTGAAAGAGAGCGAACGCATCATAGCAAGTGGTCAGCAGTGCTGGCAGATATATGCAGAGGGAAGAAAAGACAGAGCGAGCAGCAGAACAGTGAAAATGCACAATGTTTATGGCAAATAGCATTATATTCTTTAAAGATAATACCACTAATTTAAAGAGGCAAGACTCATAACAGTGTGGAGTAGTAGGCAAACTTTCATGAATAAAAGTGAGGAGGACATCTTTGTGTCTGTGTATGTCACCACCCCTTCAGGTCCATGGGGACCGGATCCAGGACCTCCATGGGTGTGAAAATTCACTGATGCTCAAGACCCTTATATCAAATGGCATAGTATTTGCATAGAACATACTCACATCTTAAAATATACTTTAAATCATCTCTAGGTTACTTACGATACCTAGGGCAATGTAAAATCTATGCAAATAATCATTACACTATTGTTTGGGGAATCGTGACAAGGAAAATTCTGTAAATTTTGGTACAAATGCATTTTTTCCTCATATTTTTCATCTTTGGTTGGTTGAATTTTCTAATGTGGAATCCATAGATACAGAAGAATAATCCTGAAAGAAAAACAAAACTGGTACCAGTAATTGTGTGTGTGTGCACGTGTGTGTGTGTGTGAGAGAGAGTGTAAGAACTGCAAAGTGGACAGGGGTAGGGAAAGTGTCGTTTCAGGCTGCACACATACCTGGGGAAGCTGTGCACAGGCAGGTTCTGACTCAGCAGGCCTGCAGCACGGCCCGAAGGCTCTGCATGTCTGAGGAGGTCTGTCTGAGGGGATCCGGACTGTGGCTCTCCGCGGTTACACTTGAGTAGAAATGAGCCCACACCAATGGGAAATCGGCACTTTCCCTTCCTGTTGGATGACGACATTCCCCGACTCTTCTTTTTGTTGATGTGATAATGGCCCTGTGGTTAGAGAGACCCTTCAGATGTTTAAGGAAGGTGAAAAATGGGTTTAAGATTTGCCTTAAAATATTTAGCAGCAAGAAGAGGAACAAACAGCGAACACCGGGTAGATGAAACGAGTCTGGAAAACCCTGATCATTTGCTGAATCTCGATTCTGGGGAGATTTGTTACATTATTTTTTTGTACTTTGCTTTTGAAATTTTTCATAGCAAAAGTTTTTAAACTTGTTTATGATTTCTGCTTTTATCTCACAAAAAGTAGTCCTCCTTAGTGCTCTCAGCCATTCCCATTCATGAAATCCAGGTTTAAACTCTTGTCTTCATTTTACCTGGCCCTCAAGCAGCCTTAGGTAACCTGGATCATTTCTATTCCACTTGCTTTTCTTTTCTTAAGTGCACAGAATATTCATTTTTTTCTGGCCCGTAAAGCAAACCGCAATAATCTTAAACAGATTGAAATAATATGTAATATATAATCTTATGATTAAATTGGAAATGAGCAACAGAAAGATATCAGTGAAAAGTCCAAACATTTTGCTGTTAAGCACTGCACTTCTAAACAACTCAGGGGGGTCTAAGAAGTAATCACAAAGGAAAAGAAAACATCTTGTTCTAAATTTGTATATTTATTAGTACATGCTTGCGGTACATGAGGATTGCACACACCCTGGGGAGGTGGTACGTGGACATAACACATCTTAATTCTTTTCTTCCTCTTTCCCTCCCATCTCTGCGGTCCACTGTCTTGAAACCTCTTCCTTCCCTTCTGCAGTCACTGTGTCTCTCCCTAGCCCCCATCACCTGTGCCTTCTCAGCTGGGTTGCAGTGCCTCATCCTGCCGGACTCGGAATGTGGCCATCCTTGGATTCTCTGTGGGACCTTGTGTCTTCCCAGTTCTCTGTCTCTGTCCATGCCTTCTAGGGACTCCTCAGCATGTCTTGAGTCTACACTTTTTTATTTTATTTTATTTTATTTTTTTGAGCCTACACTTCTTGAATCAGTTTCAGACTCACACGTCCAGCTCTCTAGATCAGCATTTCTGCATACAAGCTCTTAAAACCCTCCAGACCAAAAATGGATCTCCGAGGCACTTTTGCTTATACTCTGCCTGCTCTCTTTCAACTCCCTTATCTTTTGAACACACCGCCATTGTCTTAGCTCATTTTCTGGTGCTAATAACACAATACCATTGACTGAGTAAGTCATAAAGAAAGAGCTTTCTATGTTATGGCTTACAATTCTGGTCCTAGAATGAGGAGCTCCTTCTATCTGGTGATGACCTTCCTGCTGGCAGAGTCCCAAGGCAGGCCAGGGCACCACGGAGCCAGAGCTGAGTGTCTCACGTGTGGGTCTCTTCTTGTGCAGCTACTGGGATGCAATTCATGTGGGCTCCACCCTGCTGGGTTTATCCTCATCACTTCCTGAGGGCCCCACCTGGAAACACCACCGTCACACTCAGCTTCACAGTGCAGGTTAAACTTCAGTGTGGGTTTTGGAAGGGAGAAACCATAGCAACCGTCCACTCCTGTGCTCATCCAGAATTCCAGCTGGCAAGTTCTACACGCTTCTCCATCTTTCCTCAGCCTCCCAATCACCAATGCTTGTTAATTCTACCTGCACAATACTTCCTGAACCTGTCTACTTCAGTCAGCCACCGCTGCCTCCACTGTCTCACTTCACCTAAGGAGAAAGCCCAAGGCACCTCCATAAATTACAAGGCCCCACCCTCCACTCAGTAACTAGAACGATCTTGTAGAAACATCTAAAGATTAAGTGCTCCTGTCTTCAAAACCCTACCCCTTTTACTCACTAGATAACGTCCTTGCCATGGTCCAGAAGACACCATGAGACATGCCTGCATCAGCTGCTGCTGTTCTACATCTCAGGTGACCATTGTCCCAGCATCTACTTGGTTAACTACTATTACTCTGGGTTCCAAATTAAATGATCCTTCACCAGCCTTACTAGACCTGCAGAAAAGTAAAGCCCACCCATTTTGCACTTCCATTGTCCACTCCAGTCCTCTTGCAGAATATTAAACACAAACACAATTTGTTAGTTATGTAATTGTGAGTTTACTGTCAGTCTCCTGTGTTAGACGGAAGGCTCCAGTGCTTAACCCATTGTCATGGCCTGACACAAATGTCCACTTAGTTGATATTCTGCCTCATAAAGACAGAGATTGTGTCTGGCAGAACATGGCACATAGGAGGTGCTAAAAAATTGTTAAGACTGTTGCTGAATGTTGCTGATGTTCAAATTAAGCATTGGGGTTGAATATGAACATTGACTTTAACATCTCAACAATACCTCCCAGAGCAAGCAAAACAACAATAACAAGTTGGGGGCTGGGGATATAGCTCAGTGGTATAAGTGCCTGCCTGGCAAGCGCAAGGTCATGAGTTCAATCCCCGGTACCGCAAAATAAAAAATAATAATAATAACAAGTTGGTAGGTATTTATGTTTGTAGCTGGTAGGTGTTTGCCTACTCCAACTCCCTGTTCCCAGGATCTTTAAAATTAGTGACATTCTTTTTTAAAATTTTTATTTTTTAAATTTATTTTAAAAATAAAAGAAGGAAAACATATTAACAAACTGACATCCATTTGCAAAATAGCATAAGAATACAAACAATACAGAGGTACAAAGTGGTAATCATTTGAGAAATTAGTCATAATTTTTATTTTTTATTAGCACATCTTTGCAGTTGTTGCCTTTAGTCCTGACATGCTTCTTTAGAAGTGAGCTGGAGGATTTGGAGAGTTTTCAGAGATTTTTTGTTTTGTGTTTTGCTATTCTGAGTAAAAACCATACACTAGAGGGCAGGTGTCAGATCTTCTGACACTGCATTCAAAGTGTTTAACAGATCGTTTGAGAGTCATTTCATACTAAGTCACTTTCCTTTATATGACTAAATGTAGCCTGCGTGAGACCATGCAGTGAGTGACTCCTCATAATTCCCCCAGTTCCAGCAGCTCTATCTTAGCCAAGCAATAACTGAGTCCCTATGTATTCTTAAGAGAGCAGCATGTTGACTTATTTCCAGGTTTATCGCCTTCACACCCAAGATGTCAGGTTAGTCAGATGTCAGCTTCCCAATCCTGGCTTAGCAAACTCAAAACAAGATGAGAGTTTACTAGCTTAACTTCCAAAGTGGCAAAAAGGTGGAAAAATTATATTTAGCAAGATAGGCAAACACAGATTGCTGGAAAAATGGACGTTATGACTTCTTTATCACGGCCACATTGCCCTGGCCTAGAGGTATCCGGCAGCATGTCCACCAGCTGTGGTGGATTTAGATGCCCCAGCCACACAAGTTTGCCTAGTTTTGTTTCTGCAATCTATTTCAAACATGGTAAAATTTGTAGGTGGCAAAGCCCTAGAGCATTGTAGGTGTTCCTGACTACCTTGCAGAGAACTGGCCTGTCGCAGAAAGTTCAATAAATTTATCCTGTATTAAATTACAGTTAGGCACCTTGGGTCCTATTACAGAAACCATGCACTTGGAAATAAACCCACGAGATCTCTTTGCTGTTAGAACTTAAAGATGTATATATTTTCTTTCTAGTTCTACTTGAAGATGATGCTAGGAGCTTAGTGAAACACAATTGTTGTCTGGCTCTGAGGGCAGCATTAACATATGCTACCTGGTTCTCCAAAACATATTGCAAGCCAGGTTCTTGGCCCTCAGTTCTGGTGGCTGACATTCATTATCTGAGTGACCTCAGTTAAAATGAGCAGGCCACGACAGTAACGGGGAACTCAGCTGCTCTCTCCTTCCACACAGGCCTTCCCAGCTACCTGGCAGGGCCTTCTCAGGTGATGTGAATGCCCTTGGTGCTGGTGCCACATGTCTGGAACTGCCAACCAACACCAGCTAGGCACACCAGTCACACAGACACAGGCAGGTGAGAGGTGCTTGTCTTCCTGGTTACCTGAGCAGGCATTATAGGAGCAGCAGGGCTGGATAAAAGCAACCATCTGGTTTTCTCCAAATTAATTTGTGTCTTTAAATGCATTCTACCTTTGTTTTAACTGCCAGAAGCTGGTAGTCTAATGCATCACTGTGTCTGCTGGTTTTTTCTAGGGCCTTTCCTGGCCTCCGTAGCATGGCTTCTGCCTCTCTCATTTGAAATTGCTCTGAAAGCTCACCAGTGACTTCCTAACATTCAAATCTGATGGCCTGTCCTTTGTTTATTTCCATTGCCTCTAGCACTTGACGCTACAGATGGTCAGTTTCTTAGCGAACTTGCAATACAGGGAAGTTTTGTGGTCATCCAAACTTCATATACTGAAATGTAATCCCCAAGGTGATAGAATTAGGTTGGATGGAGCCCTCATGAATGGGATTAATGTCCTTATTAAGGAGCGCCCAGGGACTTGTCTTGTCCCTTCTGTCATATGAGGGCACAGCTCTCATCAGATACTGAATCTTTTGGTGCCAAGATCTTGGACTTTTTAAACCACTGGAACGGTGAGAAATAAATATCTGTTGTGAAGAGTCACCCAGTCTGTGCTATTTTATTATAGTAGTTTGAAGAGTTGAAGACATATTTCTCTCTTGGTTTCACCAACACCCCATCAACATGGTCTTGTTTCTGCCTCTCCTTCACCTTCTCAGTCTCCCTTTTGCCATCAGCTCCTTCTGCACCATGACTTCTGCATGTTTGTCTAACCTCAGCTCTAGTGGGTCCAGTATCCATCCTCAGGATGTACATATCCCTTAGGCTATGATGCACTCTTGGCCTAAGAAGTCTTTTCTGTTAGTCCAGGTTTTTTTGTTATGACCCAATACAGGAGGAAAACAACCTAATGGAGGAAAGATTTATTTTGACTCGCAGTTTCAGATCTAAGGCAGAAATATCATGGCCAGAGGGCGCAGTGGGACAAAGCTCCTCACCTCGTGGCAGTCAGGAGTCACAGTGAGAGACCATGGGAAAGAGCCAGGGAGGAAGAGGCCAGGAACAAGACATGGTTCCCAAGGCCACACAGACATGATTCTTGTCCCTTGACAAGGTTCCACTTCCTGTTTCCATCAGCTTCCAATATTGGCACCAAATTGTGATCTCAGTGAATGTATCCCTCCATGAAGCCAGGGTCATAACCTAATTATTGCCCCCTGCAAAGCAAACAACCCCCCCAAAACTCATCAGCTGGCAGCCAAGTCTTTAGCTCCCGAGTTTTAAAGGACATTTCAAATCTAAACCATCACACCTCTCCTACTTACTATCAAGTCAAATCCCATCCACTGGTTAAATTATTCTAGGGATAGTTATGATGTATTGTGTGCCCTTACGATACCAGGCAGTGGGTCGTATTTCTAACTTAGCACAGTGCCTAATACAAGTGGCTTGGGGGAATCTTTTAAAAATGGAAATAAGGAGTTTTCAGGATTCTGAGCAACTTATCCCAAACCCCA
The DNA here is from genome assembly GCF_000276665.1 of Chinchilla lanigera. Lineage (NCBI taxonomy): Eukaryota > Metazoa > Chordata > Mammalia > Rodentia > Chinchillidae > Chinchilla > Chinchilla lanigera. The sequence goes on along the minus strand of NW_004955465.1, from coordinate 5,659,551 downwards.
CCATAGTGGTGGAGTGAGATTTATATGTCAGCAAGTCTGTGCTGTACATACCAGAAGCATTACAGCCCAGGAACCGAGCTATGTCCTTTTATGGACAGACAAGCCTGGGTTCAAGGAGGTGCTCCACTATTTATGACTCCTCTGATATTCAGGGTTTTAATTATAAGTGGGGGATGTGATACCACCTACCTCACAATGTTGTGGTTATGAAGAAACTTGGTATAATACTTGGCACGTAGTTCTCAGTCCACTTTGTTGAAATTATTACTATTTTTATTATGCACTGATCCTCTTCCTAAGTCACATGTCCTATTTGTAGCCTAACAAGTCACATTTCTTCCATAATTATTCTCAGTCTGCTATCTCTATCATAGGAAATTAAGTTTCAATTACAGTTGCCACACCACCTAAATTGGATCATTCCCTTATTTTGTTCTAATGTTCTCAAACAGTTGTGTATTTGGCCACCCCAGTGGATTTCACATTAATTTTCCAGGTAACTATAGGCATTATTGAGAGTAACATTTTATCTTTGCAAATTGCAGGTATAGCTCTATATGACTTCAAAGATATCCTGCTATCTCTCTGTAAGCCAGGATCACTCCACTCCTTTCCCTCATCCTTTCCACTCCTGCAATACATTACTATAGTTATTTCAGTTCATCAGAACTTATTCAGTGGTTATTTTCTCGTTTTTCTCCCTCCCTCACTTCCTCTCTTTGAAACATCAGTATGCACCTGAAAGTCTGCTGTGTGTCAAGCACTAGAAACTCAACAATGAACAGAGATCATAGGACTCAAGATCTAGTGCTAAATTGAGACAGTAGTGAATTTATTACACAAGCATGCATTCAGTGTCACCAGAGAGATATATGGGTACCAAAGATGCTACAGAAGGATCCTTAACTGAAGCTGGAGAATCAAAGATGGTTTATGGTGGAAATTAGTCTATGCTGAGGTCAGAGGGCTGAGAGAGCTGGATGTAAGGATGTGACAAGTAGAGAGAAATGTTTAAATGTTCCAGGCAGAGATAGTAGCTCATGTAGGCTTGTAAGCAAGAGCCGGCCGTGGGGTCAAAGCACAAAACAAAATTCAGTCGGGCTGATTCACAGGTCACAGCAGGCAGAGAAGCACAGATCGGTCACCCGGGCCTGGTGAGCCATGTGAAAGTGTGAAGACTCCACACAGGATCATGGAAAACTTTTTTCTCCCTGTATGGCGAACAGCTGGGTGGTGGGAACAGTCAGAAAGACATTCAGAGAGACCCATTATGAGCAGTTTCAATAATCTAGGTAAACATCATCTGGGATTAGAAAAATGGGTGAATCTGAGATTATGTAGGAAGTAGCACTCGTAGGAATATATGACAGAGTTATGGTTGGAGCGGAGAAAGAGATTGAGAAGAACTAAGAATTATCCCAAAGGAGGAAAGGAACTGGGTTTGGGGAAGATTTTGGTTAGGTTGATCTTGAGGTACCTATGGTATATTGAAACAGAAGTGTCCAATGGGCAGTTTGTGTGTGGGTGAGGCTCAGGAGAGAGAGACAGGTTGAATTTAGACACTGTCATATAGGGTGTGTGTGTGTGTGTGTGTGTGTGAGATTTTCCCTGAGCTGCTCATCTTCCTTGGGGCCAATCCGTTGAGCTCCAGGTGCTCTGTAACCTGCGGTCTGGTCTCACCCCCTGGGTGAGCTGTTACCTCTCTCATCTTGTCTTCCTCTCACTTTACTCTGCTGGCCTTGTGTACAAACCTTGCACTTTACCGGGTTGCTCTGTGACTGGTCCCTTTCTCCTCACCTTAGCCTCTAGTCTATGTGAAGGCAAGGATTCTGTTTTGTTCATTTGCAAAATGGGAAAACAGTTCATGTGATAACAGGCGCATTTCCCGGCAGATGGATGTTTAATGTACGTTTTTCGATATACTACACGTAAAAGGGGAGCCATGGTTGAAAGGATGAAAGACAGTGTTGGATTTGGGCCCCTCCCATTTTCTTCCAAGGGATCTTACTTATAGTCTCAGCTACATTTCCCGCACTTCTTGCCTTATTTCCTTGTCTAATATACCAGTCCTTCACTGAACACCCAACAATGCAGAGATGCAGTGCTAAGCTATCTTGAAGAAACCAGAAGACACAGGAGTAGCATGGAGAATGGAAATCAGCGCAGGCCTGTGCAGCAGCTGCAGGCAAGAGGAGGAGGCTCTGCGTGTCCAGGACGCTCCCTCCAGAGCGCACCTTCCAGGGGCAGCACTTTCACCCGGATGTTGGAGTTCATCCCAACCTGCCAGGAGAACCTCCTAGACCCAAAACCCATAGATCTCTATTAAGAAGACATTGGAAGGCAGAACACTATAGCTCCCTTCCATAAACTTACTTGAAATTCAAATTTAACAGATGAAATTTTAGAAAGGTTTCCTGAGTTTGTCAAATGAACTTTTTAAAAAAGCAATTAAATCATGTTCTTTATTTTTAATTAATTTTTTTAGTACATGTGTGTAGTACATAATGTTTCCCTTCCTCTTGTGGAGTTGGTACATGTATGTGGGTGGATTAACTAATGGTCACCTTAAGTGGAACACCCAGCTGAACTGAGTCAGCGTGGTTCTGGGAGTGGAAGACCCACCTGAAGATTGTGGCCAATGGCCTAAAAGGAGAACTGTAGGGGATGACTGCATGCTGCGGATCTTCCTGGAGAAGCTTGCCGCTGCTGGTTTTCCTGATACAGACTTGGCTATTCTCCACCTTGGAGGAGCTCAGGTCCTCACTGTCGCTGAAGATGGCTGCTGTTCCCTTCGAGAGAGCTCTGGTCTTCCCCTTGAGCACTGCTTCCTGCTTGCAGTGCAGCTCCCTCAGCCTGGTGGCACAGATCCTTCACCCCGCCGGCACAGACTTTCTAGCTTCCACCGGTGGCCTTGGGGTCTTCTGGGTGCAGATACTTGACAGGGACTTGCATGAAACATTGTTGCAGGCTCTGTGCCTTTGCCTGGACTTGTACAGGACATTGCAGTGGGATCCAGGCCCTAGCTGGATTCAAGTCTCTAGCTAGTGGACAGATGTCTTGCACTCCTGCATTTGACTTTGTTGGTGAATATTATAAAATAATCCTATAAATTACATGTCCTATATTAAATCTATTTGCTTGCAAAACAGTGACAACAATGTACACAACACACCATAATTACTTTTCTCATCCCATCTCTCCCCTCCCTCCCTCTTCCTCCGTCTCTTTCCCATTTGAGAAAGATCCATCTCCCTACTGCCTATCATCTATCTTTTATCAAATGACCAATTTCAATGAACCTCTGCGTAGTTTTACCTGCTTCACAATGGATTAGAAATCAAAATGATGGCAATGACAGGTAATAAAGTCAAATGTCTGATACTACCTACGGTGATACTCTCTTAATCCTTGCTTTACTTTCTGCGGTTTCAATTACCCATAAACAACTCCAATCCTGAAATGTTACTATAGTACAATAAAGAATTAAGGTATTTTGAGAGAGAGAAATTCCTATAACTTTTATTAAGGTACATTATTATAATTGTTCTATTATTACTTATTGTTCAACCTTTACTGTATCTAATTAACAGACTTTATCTTAAGTTTGTAGGTCTAGGGAAAAGCATGCAGACATAGGCTTTGGTGCAGTACCAGCCCCAACTTCAGGCATCCTCTGCAGATACTGGGGTATATCCCTTGTGGGTAAGGGGGGTACTGTTGATCCTACCATGCAATGAGAGAACTTTATGAATGGCTTTCATTAAAGGATTCTGCTATTTTAAGAATATTAAAGCATTTTGGGGGTTTCTAGCTAAGATACCAATATTCTAGACAAACTTTGTAAATGTGTGGCTTAAGCACACAGGTGACCCTCATGGGGTATGGTGATAGACTATATCTCTTTTGAATTTCTGTCCCTGGTCTTACAGAAAAGATGTCTCCTACTTCCTGTACATTCTACCAGCCTCATGTCAGTAGGAACAGAAAATCAGGCACTGCAGACTTCTTTGGGGGACATGAGGAGAGGCCACAATAGAGCTTCCTTGAGGTGTCAAGGCAGGTTGGATAAGATAGGTGAGCAGCCTTACAGGCCAGCGTGTGTGAAAAGTAGGACTTGATTCTTCATACTGAGGCTGCTGGGAGGAAGTAAAGAACACTCTAACAAGAACCCTTTCACTTTTGAAATTCAGACAGGTAAATTTCCCAAGGATGGTAAAACAACTCTTGTCTCCTCCATTGATATTTTCCTCTGAAAAATAAATGTCTTTTTGCATTATTTAAATAGCACATAATTAAGTACTAGGGGCTCTCTGTTACTTGTACCCAGGCACTGGTGGTGAGCTATGGAGGCCTAGAGGGCTGTGGAGAGGAATTGCCTCTTGGAGCAGGAGAGAAGAAAAACAATAGAGAGAAGACAGACAGAGACCCAGGGTGGGAGGAAGAGAGAGGAAGTGTTTAACATTCAGAATTTGTCCACAGTCGATAATTTATTGGAACTCATCTGTAACAAGGCCTGGCACTGATTTATAAGTTGATTTGAAAAATAAATAAAAGTGATAGAAACCTGCATTTAGTTTTAATGATAGACTGTTGCAGCGTGAAAAGTAAGGATATGAGACATTGCAAGGAAATTAGATATTATGCCCTGCAGACAATTGCAGCTACCAGCCCATTAATTGTTAGATATTTATTATTAAAAATTTCTTTTCATGAGTGACTGCAGAATATTTGTGCTACTCAAGCTGTTGAGTTCTGACATGAATGAAGTGCAGGGAGCTCATTTGTTTCTGTGTGTGTGTGTGTGTGTGTGTGTGTGTGTGTAAAACTGACAGGGCAGCTGATCAAAACAGGTTATAGATCTCTTTACAGAAAAAACCCAAACATAGAGGAGCTTTCTCTTTAAAAACTAAGCACAGAGCAAGGAATGCGGGAGCACTTGTCATTTCTAATACCATCACCATCATCATCATCATTTTTAATCCATGTGTCAATCCAAGGACAAGCACAGGTTAGATCTTTCTACATCAGAAAACACGACTCAAAAGTCACTGGAAAGAGCTTCCAAGGAGGACCCAACTTATGAATTAAAGAAGCGGTTGTGTTATTTCACCAGCATTTCATTTAAAATATTTTATTTTGGTCTGAAAGATATAGAGAGTTGCCACTTGAACATATCACAGGTTAAATTATTCCATACAATATATGTAACTAAAAGGAGCATACACTGTCCCAGTAAAACCCTGTCTACAAATTGCTTTCTTAAGAACAATAAGGTAATGTGCTCATTTTCTCATTGAGAAGAAATACAGTGAAAATTATTCATCATTGTAGACTAATATTGTGAATGCTTTTTGTTGCATTTATTCATATTTAAAAGTTTGTATTTCTGGTTTCCTTATTTGCTATATAGTTTTAGGAAGATGCTATATTTGGATAGATTTCCATTTATTTTAAATACATAACTGACTGGCTCAGATACATATTTGTTTATTAAATCAGAAGACCATTTATATCTAGGTTTAATTCATAATTCACTTCTAGGGTTAGTTTTGTTTAATTTTTCCACTGTGCTGTGAAGAAACAGGGAAGTAATTTTCAGTGAAGATGGTCAGTATAGCAAAGATAAAAGTACTCAGTGTTGTATTTTTACAACACTGTCAGTGCTGTATTTTAAAATAGCTGTGAGGGCCGGTCATGGTGGCGCACTCCTGTAATCCCAGTACTTGGGAGGCTGAGGCAGGAGGATCCTTGTGAGTTTGAGAGCAGCCTGGGCTACAACGTGAGCCCAAGGCCAGCCTGAACAGCATAGTGAGACTCTGTTTCAAAAAGACAAAAAAAAAAAAAAATAGCTGTGAGTGGGGCATGGTAGTGTACACCTGTAACCCCAGCACTCAGGAGGCTGAGGCAGGAAGATCACTGTGAGTTCAAGATCAGAGTGAGTTCAAAGCCAACTGAATTGACTAGTAAAACCCTATCTCAAAAAGACAAGAAAGAAAGAAAAAAAGAAAGAAAGCTGTGGTGAGTTGTAATTAAAACCAGTACTCTTAACTTCCCATTATTTAATATCTAATTAAAGCAGTCCAAATATATCATATAGGTGGATCACATGCTACAGCTTTGCCACCAAGCAATCCATAAGCACTACTTTCATATGGTTTATATTGTGAATGGCTTTTTTCTCCCCAGTTTACTGAGTTCTTTGGTAAATTACTGAATATCAGAGCAAATATTTGGGTTTCAATTTTAGGTGGATTATAAGCTTTCTCAGGCTGAAAACTGTGTTTATTTCCATCTTTATAGAGTCAAAACCTTGCCTGGTGCATTCTGCACCTTTGATTCCTAATAACCTAAATCCAGATATTTTCAAGAGGCAGCCATCCCGATCCTCCCAGACCATGAAACATTACAAACTAAGTGTGAGACCCCAAAATTGATTTTCCTATTCATAAACTGGGTTCTTCTGGAGAGCTATTGATCAGTGAGTTTTACATTGTGTTTCTGACGTAGGAAGATCTAACTTGTGCTTAACTTGGGTTTACACCTGTTATGGTTTGAAGCTAATGTTCCCCAAAGCTGATGCGTTGAAGACGTGGTTGCAACCTTGTCGAAGTGTTCAGAAATGGGGCCTTTGGAAGGTGATTGCATCACAAGGACTGTAACTTCACCAGTGCATTAATGAGGTGATCAATTTGTAATTTGGTGGCATTATGGGGAGGTGATGGATGCTTAGGTGGTGCCTACTGAAAGAGAGTGAGTCATGGGGCATGGCTTTGGAGAATGTTTCCTGACCCTTCTTCTCTCACTCTGTCTTTTGGCTGCTATGCAGTGAGGCACTTTACTCCACGACACCCTTCTGCTGTGAAGTCCTGCTTCAATACAGGATCAGAAACAATGGAGCCAGCTAACCATAGACTAAAACATCTGAAACTGAGGCAAAATAAACCTTCTCTCCTTTCTGGTGGATATCTTGGGTATGTTGTCAGAGTGATGGAAAGCTAACGCAACAAGAGTTGAAAATAATGGTGATGATGGCTTCAGAAATGAGAAGTATTCCAGTATTGCTTACTGTGTTCTGAGTTGATGATTGGTTATTTTAGCTTATTCTAAAGGCTTCATTTCTAAAGGTCCATGAAAGTCAACAACACACATCTGTTGAGATCCTTCTCTCCTGTGTCGTCAAAGAGGACCAACAGTGTTTCAGATATAGATGTACAAATTTTGCCCATTCAGATGAGAACTAGGTCTGTGTCTCCCAGTGGCAAACGATACAAAATGCATGCAAGTTCCATGTTTAGATCCTTTGTCAAAGATAAGAGGGCTGAGTGTGTTTGGAGTTGTTTCTGTGTCTTCTAATCTGTTACATTGACCATTCAGTCTGTTTTATTTGTTAGTACAATGCTGTTTTTATCACAGTAGCTTTGCAGTATAATTTCAAGTCAGGGATTATTATACCCCGTGCTTTGCATTTGTTGCCCAAAGTTGACTTTGCTATGCTAGGGCTGTTCTGGTTTCAAGTGAATTTTAGGATTGTTTTCTTTAATTCTGTGAGCTATGCTGTTAGAATTTTGATCAGGATTGCATTAAATCCATATAACAATTTTATAAATCTGTATAACAATTTTGGAAGTATGGCCACTTTCACTATATTGGTTCTTCCTATCCAAGAGCAAAGGATAGCTTTCTATTTTCTGATACCATCTTCAATCTCTTTTTTAGTGTACTGTAAGTTTTCAATGTAGAGATCTTTTAGTTTCTTCATTAGATTGATTCCTAGGTGTTTCATTTTTTGGAAAAGCGTTGTTTTCCTAATTTCTCAGTGAGCCTATTATTCATATATAGGAAGGCTATTGTCTTTTGAGTGTTGACTTTGCATCCAGCTATGTGACTGAATTTGGTTATTAAATCTAGAAGTCTTTTGGTAGGGTTTTTAGGGTCTTTTATGTAGAGTATCATGTCATCCACAAGTAATGATAATTTAACTTCTTCTTTTCCTATTCTCATTCCTCATATTTATTCTGTTGTCTAATTGCTGTGGCTAATGTTTCCAGAATTCTATTGACTAAGAGTGGTGACAGTGGACATCCTTGCCTTGTTCCTGATATTAGAGTGAAAGTTTTCAGTTTTTGTCCATTTACTATGATAAATTAAAGCTTGCTGTTATGGTTTGTGTCTGGATGTCCCCCTGAAGCTTCATGTGGTCATGGGGGGTGGGCTCCTCAGAGGTGACTGAATCTAGAATTTGTGATTTGTTCATTGTCTAGTTCTGGGATTGGGGTTGTGAGTGCTATACCTGCCCTTGACTGGGTAGCCTGCATACAGTATAAGGGAAGAAAGGAGGCTTGCTCATCTGTTTTGCTCTTGTTGCTTTTGCTGTCTTTCACTGCCATGAACGTTGCCCCTCTGCCATGCCATCTTGCCTTGCAGCCATCTGATCATGGACTGAAACCTCTACAAACTGTGAGCTTAATAAACTTTTCCCTTAATTTTGAGTGTCAGGCATTTTGTCTCAGAAGTGAGAAAAAAGTAACAAAGACAGTCTCCATTGCATTAATTTCTTCTTTAATCTTTATAATTCCCTTCCTCATATGAACTTTGGGCTTGACTTTCTCTTGTTTTTCTACAAGCTTGAGGCTCAACATTGAGTTGTTTATTTGAGCTCACTCTGTTTTCCTGATATGGGTATTCACTGCTATAAATTTCCTTTGTAGGTCTACATTTATTGAGTCTCATAAGTTCACGGTGTTGTACTACCATTGTCATTTAATTTCATCTGAGACCCATCAGTTGTTCAGGAGGGTGTCATTTAATTCCTATGTGTTTATAGGTTTTTGTGATTTCTTTTGCCATTGATTTCCAATTTTATTGCGCTATGGTCTGATAATATGTGTAGGATAATTTCAATTCTTTTGCATTTATTTAAGCATGTTCTATGAGTTAGTTTACAGGTCCTGTATGAAGCTGAGTGCCCTGTGTGTTCTGTGTATTCTGATGTTGTAGGGTAGAACACTATGTAGCCATCTGCTATGTCCATTTGTTCAAAAGTTTGGTTCAGTTCTAATATTTCAATGTTGATTTTTTGTATAGTTGATCTATTTGTGACAGTGGAGTACTGAGGTACCCCATTATAATTGTAGTAGTGCTTATTTGATTTTTTACATCAGTTAATATTTGTTTTATATAATTGGGTAAACATATATTTATGATTGTTATCTCTTCCTCTTGAATTATTCCTTTTACAAGGATGTAGGGACCTTCTTTGTCTCTCTTAGTTAGTCTTGGCTCAAAATACACTTTGTCAGCAAGTAGAATAGTTACCCCTAATTTTTTCTGGGTCCTATTGCAAGGAGTACTGTTTTTTATCCATTGACTTTCATTCTATGAATTTCTTTTTATATTAAATATGTTTCTTGTATGCAACATATTGTTGAATCTTGCTTCTTGATCCATTCTGCCAGTCTGTTTCTTTTGATTGCTGAATTGAGATAATTAACATTGTGGTTATAACTGATATTTATAGACTTATTCTTGTCATGTTATTTTCCAGTTTTTGGCTCTATTTTCTCCATTTAATTATTTGCCTTGCCTGATGGATTCATTCTGTTGTGATTTATGAAGTTATAATCCTCATTAACTTTCTAGAATGTCTTTCTGAACTTTTTGGAGTGCTCATCTGGTGTTCATAAATTTCCTCAGGTATTCTTTGTCGTGGAAGTATCTTATTTCTTCACCAATTTTGAAAGATAGTTTTGCAAGGGTACGTCAATCTGGGTTGGAGGTTGTTTTCCTTTAGGGCTTGAAATACTTCATTCCAAGCTCTCCTTGACTTTAAAGTTTGTGTTGAGAAGTCTGCTGTGATTCTGATGGGCTTTCCTTTATGGGTGATTTGTTTCTTTTCTCTAACAGCTTTTAAGATGCTGTTCTTGTATTGAATTTCTAAAATCTCGACTTTTATATGTTTTGCTGTAGATTTTTTTGTGATCATGGCTAATTGGAGATCTATATGTCTCATTTATCTATATGTCTCATTTATCTGTATGTCAAATTCTTTTTCCCTGCCTGGGAAGTTTTCTGCCATGACATCTTCTATGAATAGATTTTCTTTTTATGTCATTTGTGCTATCTTCTGCCTTGTCACTGAGTCTGATAAATATTGTGTTAGTCTTCCTTGTATCATCTAGCAGCTACTGGATTGATTTCTCATGGTTCCTTGCTATTTTTCTGAAATCATTTTTTCATGATCACTGACCACAATCCTGTCTTCTATATCTGAGCTTCTGTCCCCACTTTGGCTCATTCTGCTGCATATAATTTCAATGGAATGTTTAATCTCCTGGATATCTGGATGAATCTGCTTTATGGATTCTATTTTTTTCCTATGTTGGGCATTCATAGTTTCTATCATTTTTCTGAGCTCCACTAATTCTCTAAACTCATTAAGCATGTCATTTATTATGGTCACCATCTCTGTAGTTAGCTGAGAAGTTATTTCTGGTTTGTTTCTTTCTATAACCTCCTTCATCTGCTTAGTTTCTTCTGCTGTTACCACTTCAGAGAGACCAGCTGGGTGGCTTCAGATTGTTCTATCTCATTTCCCCCTGCGTTTGCCTTTGATGAGCTGGACCTTCAGGATTGCATCTTGCTTTAATATCTTCTCATTTTGCATTCTGTTTTTTTGTTAAATTCCTGGACTGATGCTTGTAAATTGTCTATGATGAGTAGCTTTATTGCTAGTATTTAGAACCTTTAGGAAATGACTATTTCTCAGGTGTAGCTGGGTTTTGGGTTTTGAGTATGTTGCATGGTTATACTTCTTCAATTTATTGGGGATGAGAAGGTGCTGCCTATTTGCCCTAGGACCTAGTTCTTTGGCACTGGTTTATAGTATTTTTTATGACACTTAAGCAATTTCAGTCTTGGTATGCCAGGAATGACAACTGGTTAGAACAATGATGTCATTTTGGTTAGAGTGGTAAAATCAACAATAGTATCCTAGAAAATGACAAACTCGTGTAAGTATTAATTTACCATCTTTAACTCCATGAACTAACTTTGTGATTATATTACAAAATCAAAAAGATACCAGAAAATGTGTTTAGTAAATAAGCCTTCAGTATGGCAATCTTACCTTCAGGGGAGAAAACTTAAAAGGGGGGAGGGGAAAATAGAGAAATAAAAGAAGGGAAGAGGTTAGAAGAAAGGTGGGGGGACAAAGGAAATCACATAAACTTTGGGAATACTGATAAAGAAGACAAGAGGGTGTTATGGTTTATGTCTGTGTGTCCCCTCCAAAGCCTCATGCGACCATGGGCAGGCTATTAGAGTTGAATGATTGTGGGTGTGAGAGTTACACCCACCCTGGGGTGGATAGTTTGGATATGTAAGGGAAAGGAAAAGAGTGCTTGAGGCCATTCCTCCCCCATTCTGGTGTGTGGTTGTTGCTTAGCTGTGTTCTGCCATCCTGAGCTGCAGCTCTTTGCCATGTGCCACTCTGCCTTATAATCTGCCAAGTACAGACTGAAACTTCCACAAACTGTAAGCGAAATAAACCTTTTCCTCCTTAATTTTGGGCGTCAGGTATTTTGTCCCAGCAGCAGGAAAAAAAGTAATGAAGACAGAGGGAAATAGAGAAGGAAGAAATAAAATGAAGAAGAGAATAGAACAATGACAAAAAATAGAAACCCTAGTCATACTCATATAAAAACAAGAATAAACAATGAAGATAAAGCAAAGCAAAGTAAGACAAAAATAAGAAATGAGAGAAAGAAAAAAATGTCGACTTCAAGGTGTGTCTCTGCTGTCACTAGGAGACAACATGGACAGAGTCTAGATCCAAGTTGATTGATCCCAGAAAGCTAGCTGTAACTTTACAGCAGGGTAGTGGATAATCCCAGTGAGACTGAGTTTGTTTCCACTGAAGTTCAGGCTGGTTTCTGGCTGTGAGAATGGAATCAAAACTATTCAGCCTGAAGCAATCCATGTTCCTCCTGTTGTCTTGACTTTGGCTGAATGTTGGCTTGAACTGGACTCCCTGACCCCATCACTGGGAGCCACTGTAGGGATCCAGCAGATTGCTCTGGATTACTCTGAGTTCTGAGCTCAGTTGGCCCCTCTCCAAGATGGCTCCCAACCAATCACCCTTTTTTGTGGGACATTTGAACCCCAATAAATCACCAGCCACTGCAGTCAGCTGCACCCATTTCTCTGTTTCACTGGTGCATTTCTCTGTGGAAGGCTCTGGGGATGCTACTAGTCACCACGCATCTGAAGGTTTAGGCCCCCACTCCCACACAGTGTGTCTGGTCTCAGGGAGAAAGTGAGTGCTGCCTTCTACTTCCTTATTGTTTGTTGAAGTCTCTCTTGGCCCTCCTGTGGGCTTCAATTCGTGCTTCAGATCATTTTTGGGTCCCAAGGATCCAATTCTCTCTTTCTTCTCTCCCTCAGGTTATTATATTCCAGTGTCTGGACACCAAATCTCAGAGAGGCTCTTTCTCTGATGCTCACCACCCCACATCTTCCTGAAACTAAGTGACCAGTCTTGCACAGAGCTTTATAATCTATGCTAAATTGTTTTTCACAATTCTTCCCTCTCACTTGTCTTGCATAAGTTCCTGTTTTCAGTCTCCCTTAGCACTATAAGGTGCACACTGGTCCATAAATCTCAGTTTTCATCTTCCTTCTGACTTACCTGTGAATCTGGCTGAGGAACACCCTCAAGTAATTATCTATTTAACCCCATCAAAACCATTAAGAATCAAACTGTAGGAGGAAATGTTTCCACCATCTCTAATACAAAAAGCACACCAAGAACATGTTGTCAAACCAAGCACATTTCCACTCAAAATGTATTGCTGCTTGTATTTTCATTTTCATGAAGTGTGCAATTTTTAAAAGAATATTTTTTGAGAGAAAAATTTTAATTGCAATAGCCCCACCAAACTTATTAAATTGCTGCTGCGGAGCTTTTGCAAGGTGATCTAACTCAGGATTTGTGACAACATCACAGGGTCAAGTTCTGTCTTGTAGTTTGTTCTGGTCACATTCTAGAACAGCACACCTCTCTTGTTGCTCTGTGCTACTGTCTCCTGCATCTCACTCGATGTGGTCACAGAGGAATAGCATCATGTCACTTAAAGAGCTTCTTAGAAATGCTGATGCTCAGGCCCTGCTCTGCAGCTAATTTATGTTTGAACAAGTTTGCTAGGTGATCAGTAAGTTTGAAGGATCCCAGTGAGGGAGGCAGGCCACTCAAATCTCAGTGTTTCAATTTACAGGGAACAGTGTCTTTCTCATTGGACTGTTATGAGGGTAAAATGAAACAATGCATTCTGACAGCTGCTGAGAATATCACTATTTGAGCCATCCCAACTGCTTTACCCACTGTCCCTGCCCACCTGTGGACCTTTCTGTATCCGAACCTTCCTTCTACCCAGAGCACTTTCCGTCCTTTCCCTCTAAGTATGTGAGTTACATCTTTCTATTTGAGGCTGAACCATGTCCCCACCCATTTCATATGTTGAAGTCCTAACTCCCAATACCTCGGACTACACCTGTATTTGGAGATAGGGTCTGTAAAGACATAATTAAAATTAAATAAAGTCTTTAGAGTTGGCCCTGATCTGGTCTGACTGGCGTCCTTAAGAGATCAGGACACAGACACACACAGAAGGAAGACCATGTGAAGTTGCAAGGAAGAGATGGCCGTCCATCAGCCAAGGAGAAAGGAGGCAGGAGAAACTAGCTCTGCCAACCCTCAAGTTGGCCCTCTAGGTCTCTAGAGCTGTGAAGAAGAACATTTCTATTGTTTCAGGCCCAAGTGGTACTTTGTCGGGTCTTCCCCAGGAAACTAATGCATGCACTGTCACTCCCGATTTTTGTTCCCGTGCTTTGTCCCCAGCCTCCTGCTGGCTTTGTGCAGTGGCAGTGGGTACATGTTTCACTAACTTGACACATAAACATCCCACATGGCTTCAAAATGCATTGTAATTCTAGAGACTGGGAAAACTGTATTTAATAGCTACTCATTTTGCATGCAAATGCCAATTAACAACTGTTTCTTTGTGGATTGTTTCTGGGGAAAATTATACATTTGGGATTTCACAGTCTACTTAAGTGTACAAGGTAGTCCACCTATCATTGTTTTGGCTTTGAACAGGCAAAGCCGATTTTGCTTTCAGCCTGCATTAAGTGTATAACAGATCCAATCTCATGACTTAGTATAGGTGTTCCATGTAAATTAAATTTGAAGAACCCAAACTGTAGAAATGAGTTAATCTTTTAATTATTTCAATTTGCTTTGGAAATTCCTAACTCTTTATTTTATTTGAGCTTCTAAGCCCACTGTACCCACAACGGTGTGAGATAAGCAAAGAGGATGTTATATTATCAGAAAGATGAAAAATCTGAAAGTAAGGAAGTTCAAGAGGGGAATGTAACTCAGTAGTAGAGTGCTTGGTAGCATATGTGAGGCTCTGGGTTCAATCCTTACCACTTCGCATGTGTGCATGACTGTGCGTGTCTGTGTGTGCATGCATACACACAGACATACACACATTAAAACAAGATAGGTCAAGAGATTAATGTGGTAACTCTAAATAATCACCTTTTGAATAATTGAAAGTTAATGAAAGAGTAGAGAAGTATTCTGCCCACATGATAAATATGTGAAGTAGTATCTATATTAATTAGTTCAATTTAGCTATTGCACACTGTGTGCATGTTTTGAAATATCATATTGTACATAATAAGTATATACAAGTTTTAATTTTCGAGATTCAAGAGGCTTAAACAAGAATCCCAGCTAGCTAGTAGATTAGCATGGCAAATTACAGGCTCCTGGTGCTTTAAGAATGGCTCAGTTCTGTGATGATATTATCAATGAGTAGTCTTCATAATAGATAAAAGAAAGGGCTCTTTATACTTCCTCCCACTGAGGAAGGAAGGAGGGAAGGAAGGAAGGAAGGAACCAAAGCAACCAGAACTTGCATATGAAAAGAAACAGAAACTTTATTTTTCAATTCTCTATGCTCCAAATTCTTAGCTGTAAAACCAAAAAAAAAAAAAAAAAAAAAAAAAGAAGAAGCAATTTCTATAGAGTTTCTCTGGGGAGAAATGACCTACTTCAGCTTGCATTACTCCCTATAGTTGCTCTGAGCCTTGGGGATTACCTTGTCCATGTATTTTCATTCAGAGTGAATGCTTTAATATATTTCTTTAATCATCTGTTGCATCACAGAATATTGTTTCATGCATATTAAAGACCTTTGCATGTAATAGACCGGTGTTCTGACTAATAAATGCACTCAAAGCATATCACTGGTCTTATTGCTTTCATTAGCTTCAGGATCGATGTGTGTTATTTGGCAAATAATAATAATGAAGAAGAAGAAGAAAAAAAAGAAGAGAAAGAAGAAGAAGGAAGAAGAAGAAGAAGAAGAAGAAGAAGAAGAAGAAGAAGAAGAAGAAGAAGAAGAAGAAGAAGAAGAAGTAGGAGAAGAAGAAGAAGAAGAAAGAAGAAGGAGGAGGAGGAGGAGAAGAAGGAGAAGATGATGATAATGACAGTGGCTTCTATTAAGCAAAAGGAATTATTTCACTTAAAAATGGTGCAATAGCCTTGCTCTTTGTGTTTTTCAAGCAGTCAACTCTCTGTTTCCAGAGTGTTTTATTCTTCATTCAGGAAAATTAATCAATGAGTGTTAAAAGAACTTTCTATGTGCCCTGCATGCATGATTTGGGGTTATAAGACTTTCACAAAATAAATGTTTAAAGGTTTACAGTGTATGTTCTAGGAAAAGGGGGAAATAAAAGAGGTTTTATTCTTCATTCAGGAAAATTAGTCAATGAGTGTTAAAAGAACTTTCTATGTGCCCTGCATGCATGATTTGGGGTTATAAGACTTTCACAAAATAAATGTTTAAAAGTTTACAGTATATGTTCTAGGAAAAGATGGAAGTAAAAGAGGTTCATAGAGGGATGGAAGTTGAGTGAGATTTAGATTAAAGAGAAAGTTTGGGTGGGTGGTCAAAATGATTTCAAGGAGGGAGAGAGACAAGAGTCAAATACACCTTTCCAGTGTATCCCTTGTGATCAGCTTCCTCCAACTAGACCACCATCTAGAGGTTCCACCATTTTGCAATAGCCCATTAAATAATGAATCCACCAACGGATTAATCCATTGATGAGGTTAGAGCCCTCAAGATGCAGCCACATCTGTAGTTTCCCCTCTGAGTGCTGCTATGGTGGGTGCCAACCCTTCAACACATAAGCTTTGGGGAGATATTCTATATCCAAGCCGTAATAGAAATGTTCGACTTGATTTTCATACGGAATTTGGGGTTGATCTGGAAGGCAATGCAGTCACTATAAAAGTTCACGTTCTTGTTCTGCCATTTATTGCTGTGGGACTCATTTTATGTGAGTCTCAAGTACATGATAACATTTAGTCAAAATGATCAAAACAGTTTGTGTGAATGAGGGTGAAGTCACCTTCTCTGATTTAGCCCTCATCACATAATGATTACTCATGGATAATTAATGTTATCCCCTTAATGATCCCTAAGGCCAATCTATCTCAAATAATCAGTTTTTACTCCAATTACTGATGTGTTTACACTCCTTGTACTATATAGAGTAACTGGTGCTCAGTTGAATATGAATATCATAACTAATATTTTTTTCTGCTTCTGACTTACAGATACAAAATTCTCAAGGAATCACACTAATCTAGCAGTAAACTAGAACTGTGAAGTCTATGACATTTTTTTCCTGCCTAGATTTTGATGAATCAAGAATATTTAGACGGGTTTTAACAATAAAGTGGTGGGAAATGTTCAAAGGAGACAAGGAATGAAATATTTCATTGTGATACTTTTACATGATTCTGAAAATAAATTCACACGCTCTGGCTATTTATTCTACCAGCCTACAAATTACCCTTGAAGCTTCCTCAGACAAATGTTCTAGGATGAACTCTGCAACTAATGTCAACTTCTTATATTACTTCAGAATTTATTGATGAAATACAATATTCTGTAATTTAGAGATTTTATGTATTCCAAGAGTAAGTAAAGAAATATTATCAGTATGGATGCTTTTATACCTTAGGACATTGGGAAGAAGAGATATTAGGATCTCTTTAATAGGTTCATGGAATAGCCAAAAATTTAGTTTTAGGGAATCTTAAAGGGAAAAATAGAATAAAAATTAAACTTCTTAAAGTTTTTAATTAACTAAAATTTGGGTATCAGATTTAAAAACTTTATTAATTCATTTGTTTAACTGTTTATTTTATGGTACAGGGTATTGAACTCAGGGCCTTCACACTGAGCTACATCCCTAACCCTGTTTATTATTAGTTTTTCTTTTGTGACAGTTTCATTAAATTTCCCAGGCTGGACTCAAACTTGGAATTCTCTTGCTTCAGCCTCCCAGAGTGTTGGGATTATAGTCATATGACATCAAGTGCAGCTTATTTTTTATTTTTTTGATTAGCATGTAATAATTGTGTATTTTAACACAATACTTAAGAATTTAAGAAAAGTAGATGAAATACACAGTATTTAATGCAATCCCCAATCAAACTGTTGGGAAAAATAATATGAAAAGAATGGGAAAGTGTTAGTAAATGGGACATCTGAAATAAATATGAGGTAAATGTGAAATAAACATGAGGCAAATATGAGGTAGGTTAAAAATGTCCTAAAAAGTCTGGCAAGAAATTTCACGATAGAAACTGGCACACACAAACACATACTTCAGTAATGTTTAGAAGAGCAGAACATTTGGGCTGGGTATGTAGCTCAGTGGTAGTATACTTGCTTAGGATATGTAAAGTCCTGGATCTGATTCCCAGAACTGCAAGATAAACAAATAAAAGAGCAGACACTGGGGAATACAAGTAAACTTAATAATACATATTATAAGACGTTCTAGAGATGTGCTCGCAATGCCTCTCATTAGAAAACACATGGCTTAGAGTTGCTCCCTGTACCACTGTGCTGGGGCTGCCACAGTGGAAAACTACAGCCCGGGTGGTTTAAGCAGCAGACGTTTATTCTCTCATGGTTCTGGAGGACAGAAGCCCAAGATCAAGGTGCCACGGTTGGTTTCTTCTGAGGCCTCTCTTCCTGGGTCACCTCCTTGTGCATTCGCTTAGCCTTTCCTGTGTGAGGCTTTCTGATTTCTCTTGTGCTTATGAGGATACAATTACTATAAGACCAACACTTATGACCTCGCTGAACTTTTATCACCTCCTCACAGCCCCGGCTCCAGATACAATCCCACTGGGGGTTGCAATCCCCATGCAGCACATGAAGTTGGAGGAGGCGGACACAGTTCAGTCCATAGCACTCACTAGCATCAACTCTGGGAAGAGCTGTCCCACCCCTCTAGTTATTAAGACTCAGACAGTAATAGGAATTTGCTGCTGTCTTACATATTTATATATACATATTTTTAGGTTCATAAATCCTTATACCAGGTATCATTACATACCATTATGCATTTATAACCTGAGATACATTCACAAGATTAATAGCAAGGTTGAAATGTTCTTTTGGAGATTCAAATAGTATTCGACTGGAGCAGTGGGTAGGAAGTCTAGGCTGAGTGTCTACGTGGTGGAGGAGAGGTTTAACAAAGAGATCTAGCTAGCTAGGTGTGCGAGTTAGCAGCAGGGTGAGAGATGGTGAAACCCAGCTCAGACTTGTTTCTTCAGGGAGAACAGGCTTGGCTTTTACCAGAGATGAAAGGGAGAGCAGGGAAGTGGATGTACAAAGAATTAGGATGTGTTTGGTACATGCACCAAGTCTCCACGCTGAATGAACTCAAACACGTACTAATAAAAAGTTGAACTGAAAAAAAAAAAGTTCATCTTGGCTATTTTTCTTTTGTTCATGGCCTTTCAGGAAGAAAATGTAGTTTCACAGAAAGCACCTCAGCTGGGAGCATACAGGAAACAAATTTTACCCCCGGCTAGTCCTGCAAAATACTTAGAGGAAAAGTTCAGAGAGGAGCATAACACCCAAAGCCCTTAGTTTCCTGTTTTATATGGCAAGGTAGCGAGTGCTGTAAGACCCTATTCTCCTTCCAGCTGTCTGGTTTCTGGGGCTGGAGGGCTGACTTCTGCAGGATGTACCTGCTGCTCCTTCTTTTGGGACCTTTGCTATATACTCCGTGGACATCTCCCTTCCCCTCTTGGTTGTAGGTGACTCTGTAATGCCAAGCTTTGGCCCAAACTGTATTAAATTTTGAAGTACAACCAGGAAACCACTATAATCTAAGAGTGGTGTAGAAGGAAAAGCACTGTATAAAACCTGAGTAAATAGCCTTATTTCTATGGTGCCATTGTGTAGTTAGCCCATTTGTTTAGAAGTAGTTTAGTTTTAATTACCCTAATGTAGTTTCTGTAATGCTCATGTTAAAAAGGATAGATTAACTTTAAGTTCTCTGTATTGAGGATAGAATGTTTTCTTTACAAGCTTGGAGTTTTCTTTGGCAAATGTTGATTTTAGTTTATTAAATAATTCAAAATATGTACATTACATAGGACATATCCTGTAGGCATAACGGAATTACCAGGTAGAATCTCTTTGTATCCTTCCATAGCTGTCATTCATATTTCAGGGAGGAGATTCCATATATAGCTGAAACAGTTATACCTTGGGAATCACATTGCCTGGTCAAGCCATGAAGACTTTCTGGAGCAATTCTGCAGGAAAAGTCCTGAGCTGATGAACAGCCAGACCTCAGCCTGTCCACTTTATCTGCATTACCAGCTATCCAAACCCCTTAGCTATGTAAACTCCCAACTTCAGCCTTTGTTCTCCTCTTTTGTAAAACACCAAAGTTTCCAATAGCTCTTCAAGGACAAGTCTTGAACCTCTTTATCTGAGCAGGCTGATTAAGTCTGCTTTTCTGCCCACTGATGCTGCTCATTTCCTTAACTGGTATTTGAAAACGGGGTGAGCAAGCCTGGTGCACTGGGACCCCAGAGCTGACTTTCACCCTTAAAGTCTAGTAACAGTAACAGTGATTCCCAAGCCTCACTAAGCACTGAGGAAAGAATTTTCCAGGGAAGTTTCTAAATATAAATTCCTAGGCTTATGCCAGAAATAGGAATAAGAAACTGCAGATGAGTCTGGGAATCTGAATATTTGCATATTTATAATTCTCTAGGTGATTTTGAAGACCAACTAGATTTGAGGTTTTAGAATATGTACCACCACCAGGGGGAATTTGTAGTCGAAAATAAGGTTCTGATCAATATAGTAAAATCAAGTGTATTTCTACATAAAACGAAGAACATTTAGAAGTTGAAATTTTAAAAAGCATATTTACAATAGCACCCAAAACAAAGACATTCTTAGGTATAAAGCTAATAATATGTATAAGATATATATGCCAAATCCTATAAAATATTGATGAAAGAAATCAAAGAAGACCTGAATAAATGGAAATATATACAATATTCATGGACTAGAATATTTAATATTATTAAGATGTCAATTCTTCCAAAATGATCTATATACTTCCAACTCAACCACAGTGAAGGTCCATGGAGCAATTTTTTTTTCATAGAAATTGAAAAGATGTTTTAAAAATACAGTGGGAAAGACAAAGGAACTCAGCCAGTCTAAATGATTTTGAAAAAGCAGAGTGAAACTACAGGATTCACACAAACTGAGAAAAACAGAACTGTAGAAGCAGAAAACCTCAATCACTTTCCAGGAACTGCTATAGCACAGGGGTTGAATACAAACAGATGAGGGTAATATTTTATTTGTCTCTTTATGGTAGTGAGACTATAAGTTACCTACTGTGTGTTTCTCAAGATGCATACAATTACTTATGGAGAGATGAATTTTGCTAAATTATGTCTGTGCCTCAATAAATCAATGTAAAAAGAAAATCACAATACAAACAAAATTGCAGTTAAATGTGTCAATGGATGTGTTTTATTTTTAAGTAGATCACTTTTAAGAACCAAACTATCTTTTTCTTTCTCCCTCAAAATGGCTAAGGAATAGGCTTCCCACTTTCCTTGCCTTGGAAATTATGACAACAGTATGTAATATACCGCTCTGCTGTTCTGACGGGCTTTATGCATTCTCCATTATTCATTACGAAGGCTTAGGATATAATACAGTGGTCACCTTCCAGCCCAAAGAGATATTTACAGACTGGGGTCTATGAGGAAGAGGGACCTCTTTGCTGTGTTTTTGTTATATATTAGACAACTTGTGGCATGGAATAAACATTAAACAAATCAACAAATAATGTTTTTGGAGAAATCTCAATTTTTAATAAAGTCAATGATATAATGAAAACGTTAAATCGCATTCCAATGATTTCACTTAAAAGGGTCATTAGAAGTTCTTAGCTAACCGACCTGTGTGCATTTGTGCTAAGATCTTCACAGAGATGGGAGGAACTTCTGTGATCTCAGGGTACCTATGTGCTGCCTGTGATGAGGTGTAATGCTAAAAAATTATTTGCTGATCTCCAGAATACTGCAACATTTCCTGATTTGGAAGTATACAACGAGTACATCAAAGAGTTAATGGATGCTAAGTTGAATTATAAAAAATTATGCTTGACATATTTAATTTTCATAATTTGCCACCTCTGTTTTGGACCTCAGAAAGGTTAAATGCTTTATCCACAGCTCATAAATGACAGGAATCATATTTAAGCTCCGGTCCTGAGATTCCAAGGTTGGTGCACATTATATTGCTTTACTTTTCCTTTCATAAGTTCACAAATCTATAAGCCGTGGTGGTGTGGTAAATCACGCCAAGAGATGCCAGCAGTATTTCTTCTCTTAGGCTGTCGTGCTGAGAAGTTGAGTACAACAATTTTTAAATTAATTCTTCCTTGGCACTCCATTATCATTAGATTGATTTAACTCAGCTACATTTTTAATATTTCAAAGTTAGAAGATATATGGGACACAATTTCATTTTCTTTTATGACTTTTTAAAATACTGTAGAAATGAGGAAGGAAAATACTTGGTGACATTCTTCACCAGAACATAACATTTCTTTTCTGTTCCCTTCCATGGCACTCGCCTCCTGCATCTTTCTTTCCTGCTTCTTTGAGATTCCTTAGAGGATCATTTCTCTCTGCTTGTGCATTAGATGCTGGTGTTTCTCAGAGTGCTGTCCTGGGGCCACGTTCCCTCTCTGTGGACATGAAAGGCTCATGTCCTGGCTGATCTCATTCACTTTCCACTGCCGTATATAGATTGGTGACTTCGTGGCATTTAGACCTGCAGAACCATAGATCCCATTCTTCTTATTGGACAAGTTCTGCCCGCATGACCTACAGAAAACTTGACCCTATCATGTGCCAAATTAAACTCATTGCCTTCCCACACCCTTCTCTCTTCCCCTCCCAACTGCTCTCTCTCTTTCCCCAGTGGTACCTATGTATTATTCCTAACCCTTTCTCTCTCTCCTCATTCATCCGGTCTCACCGTTCTCTCTCTCCTGAATACTTCTCATAGCGGAGACTCTGTCCCCCTGCATTCCAGCCCTCATCAAACCTCATCTGTATTACTCTAATACATCTCTCTCGCTCCCTTAGTGGCGTTCCCCTCTCATCCCTAAAGTATACTGCTCAAATCCTGACATGGCTTCTTACTCTCAAAAGGCCAAACCCAAACTATCTGCAACCTCCCCTCATTGAAATCTGCATTTCAGGTGCCCTGAATTACCTGTGGTTCCCTGAACCCATTTTGCTCTTAATCCTCTGCAATTTTATGTTGCTTTTGCTAGCTCTCCAATCTCTCAGTGTTGGCTTGGTAGATTTAAGCCTTTAACATCCATGTCACTGTGGATTTCTGTATCTTTTTTTTGGGGGGGGTACCAGGAATTGAACTCAGGACCTCATGCTTGTCAGGTAGGCGCTGAACCACTGAGCTAAATCCCCACCCCCTGGATTTGTATTTCTTTTTAATTTTAAAGATTAAAAAAACTAACAAAACAACAATGAAGACAAGATCAAAACAGCACAAAAACAACAAAAAGGATACATGACCTCAAAAGAAAATGATAGGAATCAGCAATGGCTGCTACATCACATACTGTTATCTTCAATGAAGTTGCTCAGTCCACCAGATGCAAGAAGGTAAGATTGACCAAACAATCAAAGACAGGAACAAGTAATAAAAAAAACTGGAAGTGATGCAGAGCTTCACCATACAAGATTATAGGAGTTCGACAATGGTTCTTATACTGTATATTGCTGCTAGGATTTGTATATCTTTTAATATTTCAAATGACTTTATTTCATTTTCACTCTTTTCCTCTTCAGTTTTTCAAAATAAGAAATTAGATTTTGTAAAATGAGAGTATTTAACCTTTATTTAGAAACCTAGGGCCAGGGATGTAGCTCAGTGGCACAAATGCCTGCCTGGCAAGCACAAGTCCTGAGTTCAGTTCCTGGTACCAATAATAATAATAATCATAATCATAATCATAATAATAAAAACCTAAATGGATTAAAAGACTGTCTTTTCTTGTAGTTTATTTTTCTGATATGGTTCAGATGTATATAGGAATTATAAAACTTCAAAAAGTTATTATTTCTCTAGTTCTATTCATATTTACAAGGTTTTCAATGTTATGCATAACTCACATGATTTTGGGGCTGTGGATTCACAACCAGTTCTCTACTAAGGGAACACAGCATTCCTCCCCTGTGGTGATAGATTTCTTCATCCCCATCTCCTTCTTTCTTTTTTAAAAACAACTTTATTGAACTAAAATTTACATACTACATGCTTTACAAAGTTAAAATGTAGGATTTAAGAGATTTTAGCACACTGACTTATTTTTACAACCTTACCCACAAACTTAGGTCATTTTTGTTATTACAAATTAAAACATCTACCTACTAGCTATCATCTGTTCATCTTTTTCCTCTAAAATAGATAATCACTGAGATACTCTGTATCATCACAGATTTTCCTATTCTGGGAATTTTAATTATATTTAAAAAAAATAGAGCCAGATATGGTGGCGCATGCCTGTAATACCAGCACTCAGGAGGCTGAGGCAGGAGGATTGTTGTGAGTTCGAGACCAGCCTGGACTAGAAAGTGAGTTCAAGATCAGCCTGAGCTGCATAGTGAGACTCTGTCTCAAATAGACAAAAAAAAAATAATTAATAGACTTCTTAAAAGTGCAACTTTAGATTTGTAGAATTGAGCTAATATTCAGAGTTCCATACATGCACCCGCAGCCACTCCATACATAGTTTCCTTATCATTAATGTCTTTCATTAGTGTGGCAATTTGTTGTTTCTGATATACCAATATCAATATAGAATTATTAACTTTAGTCCATAGTTTACGTTAAGGTTCACTTTTGGTGTTACATAGTTATGGGTTTTGAAAGTGTGTAATAACGTGGACCTGACATTATGGTACATAATGTACCACTAAGCATTGTCTCACCTGTGCTTTATCTGTTCCTGTCACCTCTTTCCCTTCTCCCCTGGTCCTTCACAACCTCTGATCTTTTCAATGCCATCGTAGTGTTGCTCCAGCATTGTGTTTTAAGCCAAAGAAGTTTCTATCATCATTTGAGAAACACCATACCTGCTGTCTTAAGATGAAGAAAGAGCGTCTTTACAACATTTGAGTTATTTGGCCTAGTTAGGAAATGTTCATGGATTGAATGCTTTGGTTAGTAGAAGATTTCTTTGCGGGGGGGTTCAGTTTTCATTTTCTACTCCCATGAACCCATAGTAAATAAATCTTAGGCCAAGTAAAACTACAGGAGAAAGACCCTTAGGGAATAAATACAGGTTCTTATGCATCCAGAAATGCACACAGGGAAATGAGTTGTCTTGTCTATTGGCACTAGTGTGGACATCAAGGTAAGAGGTTACTAGTTTCCTACATATGACAAGGATAAGACGATCTGATAAACAATCTAGGTGAGTGACATGGCCAACACAATCATTTTCTGTACTTTTCCCAGAGTTTCTAACTGCAGATCTCAGCATGACTCATTTTCAGGTAGATGTTGTAATTCATTTCTTAATACCGCTCTGATTTGACAGCACTCTGATTTGATACCAAAGAATGGGGTATGTGCTTATTACAGTTTTGGAGTAAGCCTTCATAGTACCTGTTTAACAAAGCGGGTAAAATCTCAGCACGACTGTGTCACAGCTCACACACAAGAAGCAGTGTCATTGTAGACATTTGATGGAAAATAAACTTAAGGGAATGCAGAAGGATCGGATGCCCACATGAAACATAATAAACTTTAAAGAGAAATTCTATTGAAATTGATTAAAGTGAGCTATTTTGGTCAAGTTCCACTTTGCCAGGAATCAAAAAGGGGAGTTCTATCCAGTATTCCTCTTTAGAAGTAGGGTGGATAACATCACCAGTGCAAGGGAAGGGCGTGGCCAGACAAAATCTCTATAAAGATTCATACTTTATAGTGCTTCTGGTTTTTTTTTTTTTTTTTTTTTTGGTTTTTCTCCGGTACCGGGAACCGAACTCACGACCTTGCGCTTGCCACACAGGCGCTTTTGCCGCTGAGCTAAATCCCCAGCCCCAGTGCTTCTGGTTTTTAAGTCTCTTTCCCAACTATTTTGATATAAGGTGTCCTTATCAGAATATTAGTACATTATTAATACAGAAGTATTTTAAGATATTGAGTGTCTGCTGCTGAAAGCAACAGATTATACAGTGATCAAAACTGAAGCTGTAGGGAAAATACAATGCTTTTTCTCTCCAGCTTTGCTGCAGTGAAAAGCTTGAAAGTCTTCCTTTTCTGTGAGCTGCGATTATGATTTGCAATTGTGAAACTATTTTAGCCTCAGCAGAGATGGAGTTTGCACATGCATTTGCTATAAGTAAGGCTGATTCTCATTAGGGTAGAAAATAAAGTATATGATTCATAATAAGAGACTGCTGCCTTTGAAATCACTTCCTACCATAATACTGGCCACTTCATTACAGTGGTAATTAGAAAGGAAAAAAACCAGAAAAGGCCATTTGAGGGGAAATTAGTGCTTAATTTCCAAGACTGTTTTCTTTTAATGGATGCAGCTCTGGCAAGATTTTATATTTAAATTGCAAACCTAAGAATGATAAGGCTAGTTGTTTAGATCTGTCTTCTAAATGGAAAACAGTTAATGCAGCCTGTGATGAAAAAGTATCTAATGGCTGAATATATGACTCTTTAAAGTCAAATATACTGTCTCTGCAGGAGAGTTTAAAAATAAATTTGTAGATGAAGGTAGGCATGTGTGGGTGTAAGTTTCACACAGTTAATCAGTTGCTGCTGTCATTAACCAAAGAACAACTCTTTCAATGGACACCTTGAGCTTGCTAAAGTTACTTGCTAGGATTAAAAATAAAACACTGTGAAAGAGAAAATCTCATTTTATTAAAAGTGTCTGATGCAGTCCAGAAGGAAGGAACTAATCTCTTCTTAGATATAGAAAATGAGACTTTTACAACATAACCATAGGCTGATCTAAGGTACTCCATGTTTTTTTTTTTCCACTACTGAGAATCGAACTCATGACCTTGCGCTTGCCAGGCAGGCGCTGTGCCAGTGAGCTAAATCCTCAGCCCCTAGTACTCCTTGTTTTAGAGAGTTGGTGAGTTACCACTAACATTCAATTTAAATTTATTTTATTTTATTTTATTTGTTATTGCCATTTCCTTTTACACTGGTCAGCTTTCCCATTGTTATGAAAAAACATATCTGAGACCCTCAACATAAAACAGGAGAGGTGTACTTTGGCTCACAGTTGCAGAAGCCTCAGTCCATGGTCAGCTGGCTCTACAGCAGAAACATCATGGAGAAGAGCGTAGCACAGGAAAGCTCTCACTTTATGGCCATGTAAGCAGAGTGCAGGGGAAGGGTGCCAGGTACGGAGAGTTCCAGGACCAGATAGATCCTGAAGATGACATCTCCACCACCCATGTAGACACACACAGAAGTATGCTTTAATAAATTCTTAAGCCAGTCAAGTTGACAACCAAAACCAACTATCACACCTCTTTTAGAAAATATTTTCATTGTGGAATGTGACACTCGTGCAGAAAACAGTATCCACTGAAAATGATTTACCTTAATGTGCAACCACAATGCAGGGTGACAGAACACTGGTGTTATGGCTTGTGCCTAGATGTCCCCACAAAGCCTCATGTGGGGCTTTCCACAGGTGGCTGGATCTAGAGTGTGTGGTGCGGGGATTAAGGGTGTGCAATTACTTAATTATGCCACTGATTTGTTTGGCATAGTTCTGGGTGTGGAGAATGGAAACCCCAACCTGCGTATGAGTGCTACCTTCCCTAAGGACATGTAGCTTGGATAGAATATAAGGGCAGATAGAGGGCTGCTACCATCACTTGCTGCTTCTTTGCTACTTTACTGGTTTTCTGCCTTCTTCCCACCATGAACCATTTCTTCTCTGCAGTGCCCCTCTGCCATGCCACCCTACTTTGGAGCCAGCCAGCTATGAATTGGAACTTCTGTCATCTGTGAACCGAGATAAACCTTTCTTCCTCTAACTTTGGATGTCAGGTATGTTGTCTCAGCAATGAGAAAAAGAAAAACTAAAACAATTGCCCATATCCCGCATGCTGTCAACGGCCCCCAATTCCATTGCTACTTTCTCCCTTGCCCCTCAAACACAACTGTCTTTTATAACATTTTTGTTATTCTTGATAATTTTACCTTCAAAATAAGCTGCCTAAACATTATAGTTTAGCTTTGCTTATTTTTAAAAACTGAATCAAATAGTTTGCATTTTTCTGTATCTCTGCTCTTTCATGTGAATATTACGTATGTGAAATTTATTCTTTTTGCTATAAGTAGCAGTTAATCTTTCTTCCTTATTTCATTATATGTACATACCACAATTTTTTACCTATCCTATTGTAGGTGGCCTTCAATTTTTGCTCTATGAATGATGCTGCCAAAAATATTATGTCTTTGAATATACTCGGGTACACATTTCTCTTATATGTGCAAGTATAATTTCTGGGTCATTAGGTACGTATTTGGATTTGAGAGATAATGACAAATAGTTTTCTGAAGTGGCTAAATCAACTTATCATCTACAGCAGTGTATGAGAAGTTCTCCATCTTCAGATCATTGTTAACACTAGCAGCAATCTTCTTATTTTTAGCCTTCTGGTATAGTATTAAGAGGGTTTTATTTGGAGTTTCATTTTCCTCCTGGATGACTTATGAGCTGAGACCTTTTCTTGTAATGTCGGTAGCTAGTTGGCTATCCTCTTTTGTAAATTACCTCAAGTCTCTTCCCAACTGTTGTATTAGGCTATCCTTTTGCTTATTGATTTGTAGATGTTCTTTATATATTCTAGACAGAAGCTTATTGTAATTACATATGTAATGAATCTGTTCTCCCACTCATGACTTTTTTTACTTTCTTAGTAACATCTTTTGCTGAATATAGTTTTTAAATTTTTGTTGTTGGTAGTGGTTATTTTGTTTGTTTGCTTGTTTTTTTGAGACAGGGTCTCATTATATATTTCAGACCAGCCCTGAACTCACTTTGTAGCCTAGGCTGGCCTCAAACTTGTGACCATCTGCCTGCCTCAGCCTTCCAAGTGCTGAGATTAGAGGTGTGTGCCACCACAACTGGGTCTAGTTTTTTGAATTTAAAAAATTTTATTTTGGTTTAAATTTTACAGAAAGGTAGAAAATAGTAGTGTTCCTATATACACTCCATCTAGGTTCTTCCAGTGTTAGTATATTACATAACCATTTATAGCATATCTAACACCAAATTCAGAAAATAACAGTGGTGTGATGCTATTAAGTAAACTACATGGTTTATTCTTATTTTACCAATTTTCCACTATTGTCCTTGTTCTTCTCCAACATCCAATCCAGGATACCATGATGCATTTAACTCTCATGTCTCTTGGTCTCTTCTACTCTTTGGCAATTTCTCAGTACATTTTTTAATGACACTGACACCTTTAAATAGCTCTGCTCAGGTATTTTGTAGGAGAAACTTCAGTTGAGATGTGATTTTCTCTTGTGATTAGACAGATTTATTAATTTTTAATATACTACAGTTTGTCTTCTCCTTTAGGTAATGCTTGTGTTCTCTTTAAAAGATTTTCTCCTTCCTAGAAAGCCTTTTTTTTTTTTTTTTTTTTTTCACACCAGCTAGAAGCCATTAAATATGAAAGCCTTCATATTTAATTTATAATTTTAGGTCAGGCTCTATACTTTTCATATCTAACTGATCCAGCCTCATTGATTGAAAAAAAGGCTTCCCCACTGATCAATAGTTCCCCCTTTGGGGTGAATCAACATCTCTCTGTGTGTGGATTTGCTTCTGGCTTCTCTAGGCGATTCCAATAGGCTGTTTGTCTCTTCCTGCATGATACTGAGCTGCATCAATTACTCTGGTTTTGTAGTTACATCTTGATATTGGGCGGAGCACATCCACCCACCACTGTAAACTTTTAAGGAGGTCATTGGCTATTTTACCACTGTGCACTTTCTTATAAACTTCAGTCTGCTTGTTGATTTTCAAACACACATGCATGTACACACACACACACACATACACGCACACATGGGCATACAGGAATTGAACTGAATCATAAATCATGCTGGAAATAACAATTTACAATATTTTACCTGCCAATCCATGAGCATTAATTTGTTAATATATTGCTGAATTTTCATCAATAAGTTGTAATTTCCTGGTAGAGATCTTGTATTTCTTACATTTACTTAAAATGATTTCATGATGTTTGAGACTACTGTGAATAGAATCATTTCAAAAATTCAATTTTTCTAGTTGTTCCTGTATGTAAAATACAATTGATGTGTGTATGTGTGTGTGTTGATCTTGTATCAAGAAAACTTACTAAATCCTCTTTTAAAATTTTAATGGTTTATGCATAGATTCTTTCAGATTTTGTGTGTACATAATTGTGCCATTAGTGAATATTTTTTCTTACAGATTTCCCTTTCCTTTCTTCCCTTCCCTTCCTCTCCCTGCCTTCCTCTCCCTTCTCTTTTCCTTCCTTCCTTGCTTGCTTCTTTCTTTCCTTCCTTTCTTCCACATTTTTTTCTGTCCTGGCTCAGACCTCCAGTATGCTGAATAGATGTAATGATAAAGGCACTTATTCCCGAAGTTAGAGAATACTTTCAATAATTTATAATCAAGTATCATATTTAAGGTAGGCTTTTTGTATTTACTTTGTGAAGGATATGTATCAAGAACCAATATTTTATCATGTAGTTTTAATGCTCCTAAGGTCAGTTTTTTCTTTTATTTTATTAATGAAGTGAATTACATTGACTTTTAAATATTAAATCAGCTTGAATTCCTGATAGTATCGCAACTTGATATTATCTTTTTAATGTACCATTGAACTTGGTTAGTATTGTTATAAAATTTGTGTTTATGTTCACGAGGGCACTAAACAATAATTTTTCTTACTATGTCCTGGTCAGATTTTGTTGGTAAGACCATGCTAGTAGCCTCACTAAAAGAAAAAAAAACAGGAATTGTTTGTTTTTGTATTCTCCCAAAAAGTTTTATAGATTTTTACTATTTCCTTTCTTAAATAAATGTTCCACAGAGTTTTCTTTGTGGGAAGGCTTTTAATCACAAACACACTTGTCCTTTTTAAACAATGACATCAAAGATTACAGATACAAAACTATAAAGTTTTTTTTTGTCTTCCTGTATCAGTTTTGGTAGACTCTATTTTTGTGGAAATTCATTGCTTTCATCTAAATTTGGAAAATTCCTAGCAAAAAGTGCTTCAAAATAATCTTTTCTTACTTTTAAAAATGTCCATAGGACATACAGTATGACACCTTTTTCATTTAGGATATTGCTTATTTGTATCTTTTAAATTTATCAGACAAGGTAGAGGTTTAATAGTCTCCTTAAATGAACTTTTAACTTCCCTATTGTAAGTTTACTACTTAATTTCTGCTTTTTTAATATACTACTTTCACTTTCTTTGGACTTGTTGAATATTTTTCTAACTTACAATGGAAGCTTAAAATAATAATCACATGCAAAATGAGCTGTTCTTTTATAATTTTTTGATCTTCAGGTTCACCTTGCAAAGAAAATGCATTAATTCACTTTTCTTGATAAATGATAATCTGCTCAGAGCTAACTGTGAAGCTGGAATTCACATTAAGTCTATTCATATGGAAAATCTGTACTTTTAAAAAATATATTGTATTTAAATATTAGTAATATAAAATTTGAAATACATTTTTATTTTCCGCAAAAATTATCTTTTAGAATGGAAGGAAAATTTAGAATATGGTAAACACTTCTAAAGAATCTGGGATTGATAAAGAAACTTAGTTGTTTAAAATCAACTTTATTGCTGATTGCGTTTAGGAAAAGTTTTCAATCGTCTCAGAAACAAAGCGGATCGGTCTGCTCGTGGCTTCCTCGAGCTCAGTCTTGCGCTCCGACCATGCGCTGTCCGCCTCGTTGCGCCTCCTCTTGCTCCGTCCAGCATTAAAGGACCATCTTTGGAGATCTTGGTGAGCACTCTCTTCACTTACACAAAAGCGCTTACACTCTTACGCTTATTATTTTAACTATTACCATACAAGTAACTCTCAAAGCCTGATTCCTAAGCTCCAGAAACTGCAGCATTCGCACCGTCTCCTAAAGTTGTTCATCAACAAGCTCCCAAGGCAAGACTTTACTCATTCCTGTCTAAATCTGTGCGTTAACATCATCACAAATTCACCTTTTCTGCTGAGTGGCTCACCTCAGCATATAGTACTTGTCGAGTTCTCTGGGACCCTAAGTCATTCTAAAACACTTCCTCCTCCTCGGGGGGCGGATATTAGTCATCTCTGAGATTCCTGTTACCAGGTTCATCCTTTCCGGCCCCAGTGGCTCGGTGCTTACCTTAGTCCCCATAATTTCCTACCAGGATTTCCTTTAGGCTACCTCTGGGGAAAAGGCTTTCGGAACAGTTCTATTGTACGTCATACATATTCACACTATAGAAATTACAGCACCATCACTCCATGCCTGCTTCCCTCCTCACTAGCTGCAATGCATCGGAGCAAACGAGCTATGGTACATATATGTATGTAAGGATGTGTATATGTACATGTGTCCTGTGTGTCCCAAGAGCCTTGTAAATTGACATATATTGTTTGGCCAATGAATGTCACCAGAAGAAAGAAAAAATATACTATTTTTCTCAGAGGCTGCCATGGCCTATAACTCACCCTTTTCCACAGAGGGGTTCTGTGAATTCCTGGATTGTGATTCTTCACCTTTCTGCAAAGCTAGTTAGTGCAGATGAGACAAATTTTGTTTGTTTTTAGATAGGATTATTAATTTGAGTGGAGATGCATGAATGTCACTTTGAAATAGCAATAATGCTGAACCATTTATGATGGCTCTTGCCTGGCCAAGATGTCTGTCCAGGTGGTTCTAACGAAGCCTGCTGATATTACAGCCACTTTATTTGAATAGCCATGCCAATTTGGAAGATAACAGACACATAATAATGCTGCTGAAGTCATAAGTTTGGAAACATATGGCTACTGAATATTATAATTTCAAATCACCCACCACTATCAATGAAACTGTAAGGAAGTCAGTTCTATAGAAAGGTATTTTTCATCACCCATTTTTCAATGTGGCGGATGAATCCAGTAAAATCAGGAATTTATGCTAACCCTCATCACATTACTAACAATCATTCAGAAGTATCTTTGCCTAACTTAAAATTTCCCTTTTACTTACTGTGGTAGCGTTTCCAGCGAACAGGAGTTTCACATAAAATCATCAAATATAATTTCTGATCTGGCTCTCTTCTCTAATTTTTTTTTTTTTTTTGGTTTTTCTCTGGTACCAGGAACCGAACTCACAACCTTGCGCTTGCCAGGCAGGCGCTTTGCCGCTGAGCTAAATCCCCAGCCCCTCTTCTCTAATTTTAAAATAGAGTTCCATTGTGCTGTGACTCCTGCCCCAGCATTAGGTTTAATCCCACCTAGACTTCTTGCTGGGAGGACAAAAGTCCTCGGCGTTCACAGCTCCGCAGGCCATATTCCCTTGCTTTTCCTCTGACTTTCGAGCCTACATTCTCTATTCTCTCTTTATGACAATGCTTCTGCCCAGGATTCTATTTCTAGGATCATCTGTCTTGTCTACACTTGGCTTGGCCCCTTGCTGTGTAACCTACTTCATCGAACTCAGATCCTGCTTGGTCCTCTGATTCTGTCCCCTCCCCCAGCTGCCCATAAACACCTCTCTGGTTGAGCTCATTCCTCACTGGTAGTCTACTCCAAGTGTCTACCTGTAACTCAGGTGTGTTTTTCTAATTAGGGACAGCACGCAGGTGATCCTTTTTTACCCTTTGTATATACATCCTCCTCGAGCCTAGCTGGAGAGACCAGTCTGTTGGGTGGGTTAACAGGCACACTGATAGTACTGTCCACAGAAGTCCTTTGAAAGAGCCTCCCCAGCTGGGATGGAGCAGGGAAGGCAGGTTGTGTTAAGCCCTCTGGAGGACAAATAGTGGGAGAGGATGCCAATCCTATCCTGCTTGTGGGGTGGCCGAGGAGGGAAGAGATTCCAGAATGTGGAGTTATCAGCTAAGTATTAGGATCCAGACTCAGCAAAATTGATTTAGGTCCATTCTGCCATTTGCTATAATGGCAGAAAACCTTAAGACACATTTTTTATCTTCCTGAGGCCAACTATAGTTTTCAGATACTTTCTAGTAAATTTCCGCTAGCTCCATTCTCTTAGATCAAACCTTTTCTTTTTTTTTTTTTTAAGGTAAGCTCAGAGTAACTTTGAATATGCCAATCAATGTTAAAAAAACACAAGTCAACAAGTACAAACATGTTTTAGGCCAAAACTGAGAAAACAAAAAAGACACAATTTTTTTTTTTCCAAAATATATTAGCCAGTAGTACTGGCTATTAGTCAAATGGCTAATAACAGATAAAATATATTTTGAAAAACCTGGAAGAGTCAGAACTCATTCTGGCATTTCAAACAGCTATACACAGTATTACCAAACCTTCTTGAGTGCAAACATTTCAGTCATCTTCTGTGACTTTATGACAGGTGTCCAAACATCCAAACACCCTCATACATTAGGATTTTGCATTGCTTGCCACAGATATCATAGACCAACGTTATCAGTGAAAATATAAACACTAAAGAAGAGATGATTACTTGTCTTCATGAATAAATTAATGCTCAAACAATTCCTAATTGGTTATGTATTGTCGAGTCAGAAATGAAACATAGTTAACATCTGAATTCATCTATTTATTCATTTCATTATAACTGGCAGTAAGTGAAAACTATAGAGTCCTACAATGATAATCAGACTCCAGTGTATTTTTAATTTTATTTTGGTCTTTTTGAGACACAGTTTCAGATACTCCAATGATCCTCCCAATGATCAAACTCCCAATGATCCTCCTGCTTCAGCCTCCCAACTGCTAGGATTAGAGGTGTGCACCACTACGCCTGGCTCTCAGACACCAATGTCTTACAGCTATCATAATTATCCACTTTTACTTATCTATTTCAATTATATTAAAGCTGATTGAAATGGCCTCATTATGTTTTAGAAATCTGGGTGCATCATAGGATTGATATTTAATAAAACACATTTTGTGATTAAGTCGCAGAAGAATCCCGTCAGTGTTAAGGCCTCCTTCCCTAACAACTGTAATACGCAGTTCACTCTGAAAGAGCAGCGGGCCGCTGAAGTGAACATTTTCTCCATAATCTCACTACCAAACAGCATTTTAACTGCGTGCCATGAAATTAAAAGAACACACCATGACTGGGAAGGCATTACTGGCTTATCTTACTTTTGAGAAGACTTTTGAACAGTGATTTCTAGAGAAAGTAATGAATACTAAATCTTTCAAACACCTGCCATGATGAAAGAACTCTTTTCACTTATGCCGGCAACACTGCAGCAATGTAAGATTTCCGCTCAAACAGACTAAGGGAGGATAAGCACAGGGAAGTTTGAAATGCAAATCGGAGAAAAGCAGGTGCAAATAAAATTTCAGATGTCTTGACACTGCAAAGCATCTGCTGGTTCCTTGATACTCTAAGCGTGGGCCACAGAGGGCAGCATCAGCTTGCCTGGAGCTAGCTGGTACTGTTCTCAGGCCTTACCACAACCCTATGGATTAAAATCCACTATTCTAAACAATATCCTTCAGGTGTATTAAGTTTTGTAAACATACTATAATGATGCAGAAATATTTTGAAAAATGAAGGCTAATAATATGACAGCCTATGACTACAAGGAAATCAACTCAGTTTATGTATTTTTACACCACAATTATAGAAAATCTTCTCAAGACTGGGGCTCCTCAAGAGGGGGTGTTGTATTTCTTTTTTTTTTTTTTTAGGTTTTTGCATCCTCAGAATCTAGCATGGTTCATAATTGGCCCAGTAGCAAGGGATGGATAAATAATATCGTAGTAAAAAAGCAGTCATCTCAGGGGTGCTACCTTACCTGATAATAAAAGTTAAGATGGTCAGTTCAACAAACAAGTACAATGACATTCAATAAAAACCAATGAAAAGCAGAATAAGTGAAAATATCAAAAACATTTGCTCAAATAGCAGGGAAAATGTGTCATGTGCTTAATGAGGAAAGAAGTACACAGCAAAGATTTTGATTTTTCTTCAGGTACCAGAAATCAAACTCACGACCTTGCACGTGCCAGGCAGGTGCCTTGCCGCTGAGCTAAACCCCCAGCCCCAATAGCAAAGATTTTGAATGTCAAGATGTACAACTTGGTAGTTTGCTAACCTTGTAGTTAGGAGTAAATGTGATTTGGTAATGCATAGGTACCTTTAGTAAGCTAAGCTGTATTACCGGGTTAGCTGTATTACTGGTTCATTATCCTGCTCACATTTTACTGGGATGCTATACTTTTTGACCACACAAGAAGCTAGAACGTAAAACAGGTTCAAAATCTAGAATATGAAGTGGGTTTAAGATAAACATCATCTGGAAAAATTAAGACCATTAGGCAACAGCCAGAGAATGCTGTCATTTAACAACTGTTAACAAGCGTGAAGCGTGCGGTGGGAAGCTGATCCTGGCTACCCACAGGTAGTCAGATGTTACAGAGGAAGGGGACGGTCTCTAGGACTGCCTGCACTGCAGACACCAGTGGCAAGGCCACTGGCACTTCAGGTCACATCCCCTCCTGTCTAGCCCACTAGAATAACGCCTGGAATGCACGACAAGGTTTACTTCCTCTCACAGTTTTACTGTAAAGGTTAGAAATTCAGCGGTCAAGGCAGACCCCTGGGGCAAGCTTTAAGAGGGCCGCACACTTAGGTCCCAGGCTTGGGATGGATCACTCTCGGCAGTGGGACGTGTCATAGCAGCCAGGGAAGCCCTCCCAAGCTTCAGTGTAAGCTTCTGTGGAAGATTCCCTATGTGACCCACATGACTGGTTTTAACATTTCACTTTCAGTCGGGAAATATTGAGACCACACAACTTTTTACATTAATTTGGGTCACTGCTGCAGTTAGATGCTCCTAGTAGGGTACAGACCACAGAAAATATGCAGTACAATAAAGCTGGACTTGAAATCCAGTCTGCCGCTATGGAGTAGTGGGATCTGGAACTAGTAAGTATTGAGTCTGGTTCTTCTCCCTTTGTATTTGCAAACATGTAAGCGCTGATAGTTGCATCTACTTAGAGAAGCAGTAAAGAGTACAGCACAGACTGCCTGAGGGACAGCAGCTCTGGCCATGCAGGACTCGAGCATCATTCTGCGAGGTGAGAAAGTAATTCTCCAACAGAGAAGTTCTGAGGCTTACGTCAATTACTGTGCATACTGCATGTATAATAGGGCCTGGCGCCTAATAAGCATTTAAAGATCAATACTTGCAGCTATCATTCTCAATTCACTTATTTCAGCTGTTGAGATCAAATAATATTCATAAAAGATCATATAAAATCTGGCCTGAAGTCAATGTTGATTTCCTTATTATAGGAACTATTCTATTACTTCATATTCCCTACAAGTGAGGGGAAATTTACCTCCATCTAATGGCAATGGAGTATAAAGGGTAAGGGTGGCAGTCATTTTTAAAACATTGTTTACAACTGTAAATGGGTTGCTGAGTAGGTAATAGGTTTACAGGTAAAACATTAGAAAAATGCGGGTAAAGAATGCCTTCGAAGTGAAAATTATATTTTATCAAGGATTTGGAAAAGTAAACTCAAGTTTCCTCCTTTTCTGTTTGTCCTTTTGAGACAGGGTCTCGCTATGCAGCCCAGGCTGGCCTCAAACTCATAGTCCTCCTGCCTCAGCCTCATTAAAGGTGTGCACCACCATGCTTGGCTTTCTTTTTTTTAAAGCACAAATCCTTATAGTTTTAAGAGACTGAGGCAGTGTCATGAAATACAAATTAAGAACCTTCCATTTAAAATGTGAAAGATTAAAAAATGAGTATGACAGAATGTGAAGAAATAAAGAACACTTCCATTTTGATAGGCTTTGCCATACCACACGTGCACAGAGCAGGGTGAAGTATCCATCAGAGCACAATGAAATTTTAAGAATGAGACTGAGTACCCCTATTATCACATGATATAAAAGCCTTCCAAGTAGTACAATTACTATAGCTTCTTTGACACCAGCATTTATATTGAAAAGGAAGATTAACAGGATATTTTTTAAATATAGTGGAACCAATTCCAAAAATTACCACTAAAAAAGAGGGTTAAAATCTTTACCAGTTTAGACTCAAAACTATGTAAGCAGTTTGCTATGGACTGAATGTTTATGTCTCCCGAACCCCCCGGTCCTGGTCTCAATCCGTGTTGAAACTCTAAGCTCCAAGGTGATAGTATTAGGAGGAAGCCTCTGGGAGATGACTGGGCAGAACTCATGAAATGGATTACTGGCTGCCGCATGAGGACATGGAAGGAGGGCACCACCCCTGAAACCAGAGGGCAGTCCTCAGCAGGTCCCACACTGGCCAGCGCCTCCACCTTTGACTTCCTAGCATCCAGAACCGTGAGAAAGAAATTTTGGTTGTTTGTGAAGTATCCAGTTTATGGTATATTGTTACAATAGCCTGAATGGATGGAGAGAAAATACTGTCTATTATAAATCTACTTGTTAAGTTTATCCTACCTCATCTTCAAACTTTCAAATTGAATTTTACTTTTGTAAGAAAAACTAGGATTTTACTTGATAATAATTTACGACAATTACTTTCTCTTCAATTAAAAAAATCCAAATCATTCTTCTTTCAGCACTTCTTTTGTGAACAGTAGCAAATTATTCTTGCTATATATACTTACTGATGCAAGATGGTAATGACTTTTACTGTCTTGCCTACATTCTGCATAAAACCAGCTGTGTTTTCTCAGGATACTTTTCTAGTATGAGAACAAGACCTAAATTTTACAGCACATATTGAACTTTACTCCAACCTCTACCTCCCTCTTTAACAAAATCCTATTAACACATCCCTTAAAAATATCACAGGATAGTTTTATTTATAATGAGTATTACTCTCCCTGGACTTAAATCATCAACTTACTCTTATAACAGAGAATCAATTCAAGTAACACCAGCAAAAAGAAATGACGACAAAACAATGTGTTATTAGATGTCAACGTCTTTGATGTGTCATAATGATATCCAGCTGGCCTTGCAACATGGTCCGCTGCCAGTGAAATTCTCAGGAAGCTGCTAGGATAACCCTTCACAGTGACATTTTACCATAAGCTGTGCTAGCTGCAGCTTCTGATTCTTTGAGAAGTCAAAGAGTAAAACAAGTGCTTTGAAGAAAGGCTGAGGCCACAAAACCACTTCACACATGACCCATCCACAATGGATAGCATGCCTTCGGATCCTTTGGTTTGGGACACACTCTTTTGAAAAGTTCATTACTGATTTTTCCCTTACAATTTTTTAACAGGACAAATCAGTACTTATACCGTCTGTGCCAACGTCCTTGTCTTTCTCATTTCCACTGCCTTTTTTATCAGATCATACACTGACGGCAGTCTTATTTTGTCCATATTCTTGCTGTACACGTTGAGAAATATGCCAAGGACAACTAATAAGCCAGACCACACATACCTATGAGAGAAATGGAAGAAAGGTTATTAAAATTAACAAGGTTAACGCTTTATTGTTAACAGAATTCATGATCGATTCACAGTAATTATTCAATAGAATAAAATTTTACTAGTAGAGCCTTACAATAACACTGTTACAATAAAAGTAGTATTCTTTGGTCAGATTAGATAGAACAGAATTTCATATTTTTTATATTGAATGTATATAGAAAATGTATTTTACAAAATATTACACAAAATGAGGTTCATGCACATGTTGAGGATCACAGTAGACAAAGACCAACCCCAACCAAAGGCTTAAAACAATGGATAAGTAACTTGGGATTCAACTCATAGTCAACTAGTTACCTCAGGTGGGTAGAACATAAAAGGATAAAAAAGGATGATATATCCCTCAGGAAGCAGACCAATCATTGTAATGTAATTACTATAATGTATACCGCACTCATGTAAAAATTTGTAGACAACCGATATTCTACAGTACAGTGATGAAAATTTTACTGTCACTCTAACCTATATTTTGCTAAGTTTAGGTTTGAAACTTCATAATTATCAGCCAACATACGTTTAAATAATGCCAACTTCAAACACCAGATAGTTTTGAAAAGAGTAGATGCTTTTATAAAAAGTCAAAACCAAAGTTAAGTCATTAGGACACAACTTATAGATTACCTCTCTACTGCAAATCCTTTGTGGAGAGAGCCCACAAATAAACAAATAGTTCTAAAAGCATGTCCTGCAAATACGTAACTAAGGTATTTGCACACGAGTAAGGGGAATTCCTTATTCTCAATAGTTTGCACACCATTCACACTTATTCCTATTAGAAACAACATCACTCTGGTTTTGCACTTTAAGTATAGAAAACAATAAATTCAAGACAGCAAATGATAAACATTTCTAAGACAGCAGAAAACCTATCAATAGATACAAGGTCAAGATGAAAGGGATTCTTTATAGAGCAACAGGGAAAAATATACATTAATTTATATAACAATCAACACACTGCACAAAAAGTAAATGCTGAAAATAAGGCTTTCTGGAGGAAATGTGAAACAGTATCTAAAAATGAAGAAATGCAATAAAAAGTACTTACTGAACTGTGAAGGGCTTAGCAAAGAATATAAATGAAAGTATAATGGTCATTGCTTTTCTTCCTGTTGTCACTGTAGGGGCAAAAAACTGGTTTAGAATGTGCTTATTACTCCCTTACTAAAATTCTGGAAATCACTTATTTGCTAAATATGTACAGCCAAGTATATGCCAGGGAACCTACGCGAGGTGCCGGGAACAACACAAACTAAAAATCACCCGACTAACCAACAGTCACTGCTCCTGCTGCTGTGCAGCTTACAGCTTGACCGTATTCATCTGTATAGCCCGACACCACACTTCCTGGCACTCTATACGCAATGCACGAAGAAATGAACACGTGAAGAAGCTGCTCTGGAAAGGTGTAAGGGCCTGACTCCGAGTATCGGTTTTAAGTAGAAGGGCACCTATTTTCAGCTGCGCGTACCTTCCAGGCCCTCCTACAGCCAGGCGTGGAAGGTGACGAGGCTGCGTGCAGGGATCTGTGAGTGTGGCTTTTTAGGTTTCCAGAAAGAGAAAGGTTTATTTCCCCCTCTCCACTCCATCCCACTGCCTCGCAGGAGGATGAAGTTAGCACAGCAGAAAGGAGCAGCCCGGTTGCTGATGACTATGGAGGCGCCGTGGCAGCCAGACAGCCGCTCAGCAGATGGGAAGCCACAGAATCTTTCAGGAATCCTCCTGACTCTAGCTGATCAGCAGACAAGCCCCTTAACCTCCCTGTGCCTCAGCTCATCCATGTGTAAAGTGGAACGATGCAGGGCATACTTTTCAGCATGGTGCTGAGATTAAAATAATTAATATACATAAAATATGCAGAGTGGCTTTTGGTACATAATAAAGGCTATGTATGTACTGGGTATTACTACTACCACCTCAGGCTTTCTTTTACAAGAGTGAGGAAAACATACACACACACACACAAAAAACCAGAAAAACAAAAACCAAAAACCAAAAAACCAAAAAACCTGCCTACACTGTCAAGACAATGGCAGTATTCCACAATTCTAGGAAATGACACAGCACACCCAATCACGAGGGGTTCCCCTTGCACTGTTGTACATTCCTGCAAAGCAACTTTCCCAAGTACAACTTCCATTCCTATAGAGTGCTGAGCAAAGTCCCTGCCCAGAGCACGTGGCCATTTATCACCAGGGATGAGCAAACCTAATCCGGTGGCTGTCCTAAAAGGTGTATGAAAGGAAAGGGTCTAAAAAGCTTTGTTTAAAATGCACCTATCACACTCAAAAAACAAGAAAACTGGAACAGTAATAAACTAAAAGCATGTAAAGGCAGTATTTTCTTTGAAAGTATTCACCCCATCATACTTGAATAGCAAGTTCTAAGGTGTTTCAAGACTGACATCTGATCTTAAAATCAAACCTTCACGACTAGGGTTGTAGCTCAGTGGCAGAGGACTTGTCTAGCATGAGCAAGGCCATAGGTTTGATTTCCAGCAACAATTTATTTATTTATTTTTTTTTTGTTTTTTCTCCGGTACCGGGAACCGAACTCACGACCTTGCGCTTGCCAGGCAGGCGCTTTTGCCGCTGAGCTAAATCCCCAGCCCCTCCAGCAACAATTTAAAAAAAAAAAGTTTAAAACTTCAAAACAGATAATTAAGATAAAATACTCTTTTCTATAGAGTTTTAAAGAAACATCAGAAACCAAAGAATAAACTGGTAAAATATAATTTCTGTTTAATGAGGAGATGGTATTGCCCTTATCTTTTGGAAAAGATCATCAGAGAAAATGCAAATACTTATTTCATAGTCAAACCAAGTAAATCCTTCCTACCTGT
Source organism: Chinchilla lanigera (assembly GCF_000276665.1). Taxonomy (NCBI): domain Eukaryota; kingdom Metazoa; phylum Chordata; class Mammalia; order Rodentia; family Chinchillidae; genus Chinchilla; species Chinchilla lanigera. The sequence goes on along the minus strand of NW_004955465.1, from coordinate 5,617,527 downwards.
TACAGCAAGAAGTGCACCAAAAATCTTAATCAGTGCCAGAACAAAAGAGATTCCAAAGTACCCAGTGAGGGAAAAAAGGAATGCATAGCCATAGGTCCGAATTGGATTCTGCAAGAAATAGAAAAGCTTGTTAGATGAATACAAAACAAACCCTGAGGTATTATACATGAAATAAAACCACAGATTTTAATCAACTTCTTGAGCAATAATAAGCCATTTGACAATGCAGTCAAGCAAAGCTATTTAGTTTTGATTTAATGGGAAAATAATGAAATTAAAATCCTCCACTCTATATCATGAACCACTTAAAAATTAACTTATAGGGTAGAGCAAGGATAAAATAAATTTAAATACCAATCATTTCATTTCTGAAATAATTTCTGATCTGCAACATTACATTTGAGGAGTTATTAAATTATATCAACAATAGCCTTTTTTGAACCAGGGGAATTAGAAATATAGAGAAAACTATTTAACAGAAGATATTTATTGAAAAAAAAAGTGTTTAACATTTACCTTTGAACAAAATGTCACTGCAGGGCCTAATCCACTAGTGCTTGTCAATCCCAATAAAATGTATACAAAACCGATTGAGTATGAGTACAAAACCTAGAGTAGACAAAATAGTGTATAAAAGCACTATCAAATCAAAAGTGCAAAACTGAAGGGCTTTAAATATATAGTTCAGTTGATCTACTCAATTACGTTCACAGAACAAAACAGTTCTACAATAATATCATTTCTATGTGGCCTAACTTTTTGGAAATAATGGTTGATTTTAATAGTTTACAAGTTGATTCCTTGTTTTATATAACAAATAACAGCAAAGCAGATTTTACATATATGCTTACATGATTATTTGCTCTTGTTAAGCTTAATTACTGAAATCAAGCCAGATTTTAATGTCAGCATTTCAAAAATGTTACCAGCAAAAGAAACCCTTATAAATTACATATAAAACCCTAAATATTAAGTTTGCAAAAGATACTGATACCTAATGAAAGTTCGAAGTCTATGGCATATCTATTGCTTCATGTCTCTATTTTCCTACCAACCTTTGGGCCCTGGTTTATTACAGGGCTCATAAACACCAGTGGCAGCAACAGCAGCACCTAACTTCGCACCTGTTGTGAGTCAGGGACCGTGCTGCCATGCTATATAGGCTACTCCACTGATTTCCATCAACCAACCTAGGAGATAACTGTTCTTAGTCCAGTATTCATTATCCAGTTTTCCAGTGAAGAACCTCAAATATAGAGTTGAGAGCAGTAAAGCTGGGATATGAGCTGAGGCTCTTCTTTAGAGGCTACCACCTTAAGCATTACACCATGTTAACTTTCTGACCACAAGTAATTCTTTACTTCTCTCTGAGGCTATCCTTACCTGATTTAAAAGAGCAGTGATGATGCTCAAGAAAATCCCTATCAAGATTAATGTCACTAGGATTTTATTTAGGATAGCTCACTCTGTGCTGAGGAAGTAATAGGGAAGAATGTACCTACATTGTTCTTAATGCCATGTTCAGCAAGGAGTTTCTTATAAAACTAATGTAAACAAACACGCATAGCCCTATATAGAGAAAAGATGTTATTTACAGTAACAGCAGAAAAAAGAAGAAACCTCTAATAACGTCAATAACTGTGCTGGATTTACATGAAGAAAACATGAAATTCTAATAGAATTAGACATCAAAAAGAAAAACACTTGAATAGAAGGAAAGTCATACCTTATTCTTGGACTGAAAGAATCAAGTGTATAGATGCCATTCTCCCTACATTAATTTATAATTCAATGCCATACCAATCACAATACCAATGGGATTTCTAGTGTATTTGGGGATATGAGCACCCAAGAATAACTATTGGTAGTAATATTCTGAAAAAGAAAAGGAACAATGGTGGCTAGTCCTAACAGACGGTAAATGTACGATAAAACTGCTGTTGCTATATGTACTGAAGAATTCAATTCTGATCCCTACAGGAGAATATGATATAATAAAGAAGGCATTTAGAACAAGCTGGAAAAGTGGGTAAGTCAATAAATATTGGGACAAATGGGTGGTCATATGGAAGACATTTTTTTTTTCTTTTGCTTCAGTGTTGCACTGGAGTAGCGTGAAATCTGTAAAATCTTAATTGGTGATAAAGACCTTTACAACCATGATAGATAGCCAGATGCTATGAAGGAAAAGATGAACTGGACAACATGAAAATTATAAACCTGTATATAGAAAATACAAAGAGAAGAGGAAATGATGTAACAAAGAATTTTTTTTTTTTTTTTTTTTGGTTTTTTTCCGGTACCGGGAACCGAACTCACGACCTTGCACTTGCCAGGCAGGCGCTTTTGCCGCTGAGCTAAATCCCCAGCCCCAAGAATTTTTAATAGATAAAAAACTAAATCAGTGAGAAAAAAATTGATTAAACAGCTAGAAAGTTATGAGGAATGGAAGTGGTAGCTTTTCCTTTTACCTTCCCACAACATTTGAATGTATTACTTTGATGGGAATAATGATACACTAGTTTAAAAATGCAATGTGAGTCTTTGCTGCTGTAACTATTTCATAAAAGTAGGTACATCACCATTGTTAGTCTGTCTGATATGAAGAAACAGCATGAGAATATTTACCATTTCAGAATTAGAAGCATTATGAAGTTTCATGGCTTTCTCTTGTACATTTCCAATGACAGCATCTGCACATAGTGCCAGGGAAATGAGCATCACACCTTGAAGAAGGCAGAGAAATGGTGTTCTTATTTAAGACTATGGACTACAATCAGGCTCCATGAGATGTTTAAATGATCTGAGCAACAAAGCAGATCTTCAACCGTATTTATTCCATGATGCTGACTATTCTTACCCACAGCCAGCTGCAATGAGCACATGGGTGAATGAAAACAAACAGAAATGAACTCTAGTAAACTGGAATGCTGTCACCATCATTCCACTTTTACTCTACATTATAGATTTGAAAAAATACATTAAACAGTAGAGAAGCTCTTAGAAGTCTGATGGGACTGACGGCTAGTCAGTTAGTCAAAAGAAAACAAAAACAGAGGACAAGGGAAAAGTCATGAAAAAGCTCTATTACTAGAATGTTCAATTTTAAACCATAAACATGTAGGCAGCTGCTAAAGTCTTTTCTTTGGCTCCTGACTAGAAGTCTACGTTTTCTCTTTCTTCTGTATAAACCATATTCATAACGCATGTTCTCTATGCGTTCCATGTTGTTTCTATTTAAAGTTACACCCCAAACTAGGGAACTCTGAAACAAAGGAGTACACACTCCTTTCACCTTTGTATGAGTCCCCTCAATTTTTAGTTATTTCATCTCAGCACATAATTCAATACTGATTTTACTGGTCTGCCAACAACACTGTTTCAATTAACTTAGTTTTTACAGAAACAATTCTCTTTTTATATTAATGTTTAAATAGTTTGACAACATTAAGTTATCACACAATTGTAATGGATACAAGCTCTTACGAGAGCACCATTCTTTCTCGCAATGCACAAAGTATGTGCATGCCCTTGAGAATAGGCTATTATAGTAACTAAGTATTCAGGATGTCTGGTCACTGGACAGGTACAGAAAGAGGAAACCACCTGCGAATCTGATGGGTCTACAGAAACTTTCTTTTTTTCTTAACGTGTAAGGGATCACAGATAGCAAAAAAAGTGTATGTCCACATATGTATGCCCCTCAATTAAAAATTTTCAAGACTTCTTAAATTTGATTTTTTTTTTTGTTATCTAACTTTGGTATTTATTGCCTAATCATACATTTTTATTCACCAAACTTGATTCTGAATGCTCTTTTCCTGGTTTCAAATAACGAATCTATCCTCAAAAGAAAAGGTCTTGGGGCTGGGGATTTAGCTCAGTGGCAAAGTGCCTGCCTGGCAAGCGCAAGGTCGTGAGTTCGGTTCCCGGTACCGGAGAAAAAACAAAAAAAAAAAAAAAAAAAAAGAAAAGGTCTTGTGATTTTTGAAGATCCTTAAAGGAACATCCTAACAGCTGAAAGGCAGCTCAAGAATATTCCAAAAGTGTTCTCAGCAATGAAAATTACAGAAGCACCAAAATTGTATCCTAGGAGGGATATTTTAAAGGGAACATATATTTGAGTAAGTGTGAATATGTAATTTACACATTTAAATTTTATTTATGTCTTTATTCACTTTAATATCATCTCCTTTAGATAATACAGTATAAAAGATGAGAAAATGGGTAGGTGCTTATCTACTATTCTTCATGACTAAGTATGGCTGGGCTCTCATCCTCTTAAAAAATACACCCACAGCACTCAGAACAACTGATATCCGTGACAGTGGGAAGTTCAGAATCCACGGCCACCTCTTCCATGCTGTCATCCTTGCCACTCCTACTGCAGATGTGACTTCGTACCCACGGTTCCACTACCTCACTCTCGCTCCCAACAAGCTGCATGTGATGCAACTTCTAATGAGTGTCTGTTTTTGTTGGTGAAGTATAAGGAGGTCTGGCAATTTACTCTTCGTTATATTTCAAAGAAATTCAAAGACAATTTGAATCCACATCTCTTCTTGCAAATTCAGTGCCTTCTCTAAAACTGCTGTTTCATTAAGCCAATTCCTTCTGTTTTCAAGTGTCCTTTTCTTTATAGTCCAACAAGTGAGAATGAAGTGTTCCTAAAAAGTCCAGGCCTTGACAGAGACAGCTGAAAGTATGTCTAAGTTTTTCCTGAAATCAAGCAGTGAGTGCAAGCACTCTAGTGGAAAGGGTGGGAGGGTCTATGGGGGTCTTGTGCAAATTAAATGGCTGTTCCAGGAGGCAGAATGGATTATACTTATGTTCAGTGAGTCAGCTCGGTCAGCCAGGTTAGGAGGGAAGACTCCTGACAACTAGTAAGATGTGCGTCTTAGGTGGGACAGGGAAGCTGACACAAACTAAATTTTTTTCATTATCGAATGGTTTGATTTTTTTCCTCACAAGGAATTATGCTTTATATTTGCTGATGTTATTATTACTATTATCACGTTTTCCCAGAGATTCTTTGAAGATCTAGATACTTTTAATACTGTTTCTGTCAGCTTAGGAGACTAGATGACACTACTTTAATCTTATTGGTAAAACTCAGTCATTTAATGATTTCACACTACTTTAATCTTATTGGTAAAACTCAGTCATGTTAATGATAACACTGTACATGTAGTATATAATATACCTAAAGTACTCCTAAATATACAAGTTGCAAAGCTTATTTCAAAACAATGAGAATAAAAATAATTATTACTGTGATTCCCCTATAACCTAGGTTTACACTTCCAATTCAGCTCATGAAAAATTAACCTATCGTTTACTTGGTAAAGATTTTCACTAGACAGTCTCCTATCACGTCAAAATACAACAGAACTAAAAAAAAGTGTTGTATTTCAAGTTGTGGTATTTTTAGCAGAACCAATATAGCAATTCTGAACGCCTTTTAGATATGAGAATCACAGACACCATACCATCCTTTCAAAGCCTTATGAGATTTTAGAAAATCTTACTCTAAACTAACATGTGCATAATAAAATTTAGGAAGATAAATGACTTGCTTGCCTGTCAGGTCGAAGTTTGGTACAACTGTGCTGTCGGCAAGAGTGAACCAGATCAGGCCCAGGCTCATACATGTCGCAGCACACACGTCTACAATGTTGTACCTTTTTCCTGTAAGAAACAAACGTAAGCGCTGCTTCATTATGCCAACGATGAAGTTCAGGGTTAGATCTATGTGTTTATCCGAGTAGATCAGGGATATGTTTTTATATCTTATGCCAAGTATGAAGAACACTTAGATCAAGGCATGAGGGAAGTTATAGAACAGCTTCTGAAGAATAAAATATCACTGGGCACCAATATGCCCTTATAAGCTAGAAATGAGATCGTATTTCATATTCAAGATATGAATAAAACACATATAGTCACGCAGCACTGAGCAACAAGGGTATGTTTAGAGAAAGACATCGTTAGGTGACTTTGTTGTTGTGAAAACCAGGCAGTATACTTACGCAGAGCAAGAGCTATGCTGTCACTAGGAGACACTATTTCAGGGGATCCCTATCCTACATGTAGCCCATCACTGACCAAAACATTATGCAGTACACGGTTTTGTGCTGGGAGAAACTGATAAGGATAACACATATCCACACACATTTAAGAATTTTGCAGCAATAAGTACCTTTTCTATTTAAGGGTAATAAAAAGGGCTATACATTTTCTTATAGTTGTTAAGTTTACAAAGGAACTGCTAACTATTATATACCATAGGCAGGTAACAAGTTATTTTACTATACCTGTAGTTTAAAAACTGAAATGTAGGGTTACTTTTGGTGAGGAAATATATAATATATATATATTATATATATACCTATTTGAGGTTCTAAATGTGATTTAACAGGGATTGAGGTTAATTTTTTTTTTTGTATGTGAACCATTAGATAGGTAAGTTACTGACATACACACTTTCATCTTAACAAGTTATTGGGGGATGGCTTCTCATGCATAAAATGAAGTCAGGCTGTATGAGAACTTCAGTGACACAGAAACACTTGATTATCAAAACACAAATGCTGCTCAAGGCAGTTAATGTGATGAATAAGAACAACTTGTTTCACTGCTTGTTGCAGATTGCTTTCTCCTTTCCTCGTATTTCCACATAGATTACAGCTGAGCTGGAGCACTAAGCTACAAATAAGCCAGCAGGGTTAGCAAAAAAATAAAAAAGGTCTGCTCAGAGTAAGTTGTACCTTAATACAAAGACTGCACACTGAGCAGTGGAGGTAGTGTGCAGCCTTGGCGGACAGAGTGACAGAACTGGAAAAGTAACTCTGTGGGCACTTCTAAGTAATTCCGTATACTAGTGTGAATGCTGGACTGGTGGAGATGTATTAAACTCTAAATAAAATAACATACTATTTTCTTTTTTCACTCCAAGTCCAAATTACTGATCCTGAGGAACATCAGATAAATATCAGCATTTTTATAAAACCTGTGGTAATAAAAAGTAATGGCAAAAAGCATCGTACAACTAACTGGTATTGTGTAACAGAATTGTTACAGTGTCTAGAAAGTGCACTAAAAATATGACAATGTTGTGTTTTCCTAATGCCAGATGTCATAAAGTTTCAAGTAGTATGGAAATATATCATTACTATACCTTGGATAAAAACTCCTCCTACCATAACAGGAATCAGTTTGCAGCACTTGAAGATGACTTGGGTAGGGTAATTCAGGTAGCCCAAGGAAGTGTTTGATAGCCCCATAGTACCCACAGTTAGAAAAGCTATTATCATGTAGGTTTTTCCTGGTATTCTGTAAAAGACAATTTTTAAGATCTTCATTTTGGGACCTGATTCATAATGCTTTAAGATAGTGTGTTTACAATGTGTAAATGTTGAATTCCTTTTCTAATTTCTACTTGCTATTTCTGGAAATACCGGTAAAAATAGCATTATTCTTAAAGCTGCAACACTGTTCAAAAGGATGTTGACAAAAATAACAATGTACCTTTATTTGCTCAATCCTAAAAGAGGTCTCTCAACTACATGAAAATATATTAAGAGAGCTACTCAGAGTCTCACTGAAGGCATACATGCTGATGAAAGAATTAACAGCAGTTCCAGCTATAGATAAAAGTCATCTGGACTAAGTTTAGGAAAAAGAGATCATGTTTTAAAGTAATGGCAAAAAGCACTTTATAACTAATTTTTTAAACCAATTTTAAACTTTTAAGTTGTTTCCTAATGCTTCCATCTAGCATCAGGAAATACATCTATCAATTCTAGTAGAATAACCTAAACAGAATTTCTCCAAAAAAGTACACGGACTTTAAAACTCAAGACATGATTTTTATTACCACAACTGTACAAATCACTTCTCTGCATTCCATACAGTGCTATCATCACCAACCTAATGAGGAAGTATCTATCCTTCTCCTCATAATCTCAAACTCTGGTTCTATCTGGATTTCACTAACAAGACTTCTTCATTTGGCAGCTTTAGAATTTTCAGCCACAGTGTGAGCATATGCTGATTTTGACTGATATTTAAAGGTCTAAAATAGTAATTCTGTATACTGGTGTGCTGAACACCATAAGACACTATTCACACAGTTGGCTTATACTACTGTGTACTTTTATATCATTTCCATTTTGGGATTTGTAATTGTGTTTAAAGCAACAAAATTCATTGGTATCTTTTACACAGTTAGATATAAGGCAAAATAACCTACTGGGAAAATGCAATTCAAGTGCATCATTTACATTTCAGTTGAGGACCTTCTACTTAATACATAGTCAGCATCAAAAACCCTCTGGAATAACTCATCCTGCCTGTCTGCAGCATCAGTGTGCGTGAATGTTTCCACGCTGTCTTCGTTGGTGAAGAGCCACAGCACACATCACCATCATCAAAGACAAACTGCAAACAGTGGTGGCCAGAAAATAAAAACTCAAGTGCAAAGAACTGTAAGAAATCATTAGAGAAGCAGCATAGTACAGGGAGGAAGAAAATGAGGCTGAAGCTCAGGGGACCTACATTCGAGAGATGCCACCTGAGAGCAACTTCTGCGTGATCTCATGAAACTCTCGGCATTCCGTCGGGTCTTTGCTTTTCTTGGTAAATGAGAAAGCTGACTGCGTCAGCTTGCCTCCAGGGTTCTCATTGTTTCTTTTATTTAGTACCTCATTTGTTTAGTACTTTTTTCAGAGTGGTGGACAAATTATAATTTAAAAACTCCTCCAAAGCCATTTTGATGGATCTTCTTTATTACAAAGATTAATAAAGTACACAAGGTAATACTTGGTGAAATACACACAATAAGCTTCATTACATATAACCATAGCGAATCTCAATAAAACTGAGAAAGTCAAAAACTTTCTGGAGATCTTCATGGGCCTTGTAAGAAACAGGCCGAAACCAAAATCTATGTTTTCTAACTCAGAATCCTGTTTGCTTTCTAATGTCTTATTACTTAGTTAAATTTATGAAGAGATGGGGGGCACTATGCAAAGAGATAACTAAAAGTCTAAAGAGCAACACCATTTATGTAAAGTCAGAAATGAGTGTGTACTAAAAAAAAGAAATCCAAGATTGGGCATATTTTCATTATAACGAATTTTAATACGGCTTAGAAAGAACAGGTTTTGATTCATAATTATATTTATTTGTTTTGTTTTCTTGGTCTTTTTGAGACAGGGTGTTGCTATGCAGTTCAGGCTGGCCTTGAGCTCACTTTGTAGCCCAGGCTGGTCTCAAACTTGCAACAATCCTCCTGCCTCAGCCTCCCAAGTGCTGGGATTACAGGCATGTGCCATCACACCTGGCCTGTATTTATTTTAAATCTGTAAGTTCTCCCCAATCCTTTCTCTTATGTGTAAATCAAACCCAAACTATTTTGGCTTTGAATATGTTGTGATCATATGTGGATCATTTGTTGGGATAAGCACAGCCCATTCCCCAAATCACCTGAGTAGCTGGGAAGAGGGGTTTCTTTCTGAAATGCAATGGGTGATACATCCTCACATAACAAAGGCAGCATTAGTGTCTTTTACCTTAAAAACAATCAGAAGCCCAGTAGTTTGCAATTGGTAATGCATCATCAGGCTTTCTATGTATTAGTCTTGACAAATATAGTTATTACTTTTTTATATATGGATGTATTTTGTAGTTTTGAAGTATGACAATGATATTCTCAATTCAAGTATTTTCTCCATAATGGCTGCAAGAATGTATTGGCAGTAAAGTATGAGATGCAAAGTTAGATCCATGAAGAAACATGTGTTGCAGTTCCTTATTAAAGGAAAATCTTGTGTCATGGATTTGAATAATTAAAATTGTAGAATTACCTTCAAACTTCAAAACCATTTTACGTTGAAAAGTAAAACTCTGCAAGAAATTCCTTTTAAGGATTCAACAGTTATATAAAAGAAGACAGGATGTCAGTATTATAGTCTTTATTATATTTTAACTGTGCAATATACATGCAGTGGTCTCCAATATTTTGGCACCAGGGACCCATCTGGAAGACAATTTTTCCATGGGGACAAGGAAGGGTGGGAATGGAATAGATTAGGGATGATTCCAAAGCACACACAACCTAGATTCCTCACAAGCAAGCGCAGTTCAGGGTTTGTGCACCTATGAGAGAGAACCCACTGCCACGGCTGATCTGACATGAAGCAGAGCTCAGGCTGTAAAACAGGGAATGTGAGTGGCTGTAAATACAGACGAGGCTTTGCGTGGCCCTTACCTCTCACCCTCTGCTTCCTAACAGGGGCTCCTACACTAGCGTATGATATGACAGGATGACGACCTTACTTGTTACACTTACACAAAAAAGGATCAAATTCCTAATCTCCTTCTGTTTATAAACAAAGACTATGCCATAAAAATAGATCAAGATATTTTGCAAATCTAGATGCTTAATTTAAGAGATACTGTCAAATGAATACTTTTGGTTTTAATAAAAATAACTGAAATGCATTTCTCTAATGTTTACGAATGCAGATCTCAGATTTCCTGACAATGTTAGTTGGATAAATCCTATAAAACATTTACCTCACATTTTAAAACTGACTATAAAAACAGATACTGATTATTTTACTTCACCATTCTGTTGCACCATCTTGCAACAATCGCACTTATTTCAGTGAACTTTATAAAAAACACACCTGTGAACACTTCGTCATGTTTGAAGAACATACTTTACCATAAGTTGAGCCTTTTTCTTCTTAAAACATCACACTTACAGACCTTATTTTTTTCAGTGTATAAATGTTTATAAGTATTGTTGATTTATACTCAAAGAGATTATGATCAGATATATTAGAAAATGTAACTTATATGCATATTCAGCATGGTAAAAAATGTTTTTAAAAGATGCAACTAATACTAAAATACTTTTTAACTAACAAAAAAAATGACATACCTTCTCCTTTTGTCCTGAATAAGCTGAAGTTCTATTAAGCCAAATATGGAGTAAAATGCAAACTGCATTAAAGTAAGGTACCAGCCATAAGGCTTAAAGCCCTCCATTGAAAATATTAGTTCCTGTCAAAAGACACACAAATACTGTTAAGTTCAAGGGAGCAGATCAATTTCCTCATTCTTATAAACACATTATTTTAGAAGAAATCAAGCCACATTAACACCAGCACCAACAAAAATCAAATCACAGTGCTCCTTACGGGTAACTCTAGAGGGGTTAGAAGTGCTTCTCAAGAACTGACACTAGATACCCAGGTATAAAAATCAACACACAGTAACTCTAAACCAAATTGCCAATTATGCTTCCTTATTTAAAAAATAAAGACCAAAATGAAAAGATTTGCCCAAAACTATGAAAATGGTGGCTGATACAAAACCTCATACAAAGAACATGTTTTACTAGAAGTTGGACATCTCAGGCCTATTTTTCTATAGGAACATGGTCAGTTCATATCAATATTTTTATTTTTCAAAATTCTTGTACCATAAATTATATAAAACTTTTCCTTATATAGGGAATGGCTAATTTGGCTAAAATAATATTTTATTGTTAAGTAACATTCATATCAATTATTAATAAGTCATTTTAAGTAAGTCATTAAGAGGTATTCTAATAAAGTTATCTGGACTAATCTTAATCGAATAAAACAAATTTATTACCTTGTGCATATGAGCATGTACACATCACTCACATTACCAAAGTCCAACCATTTCTTTTGAACTATCTTCATGTGCAATTATATGTAAGAGTAGCAATGTTTTTACATAGTGAAAACTGATAAAGCTACAAACAGTAGTTCAGCAATTTACCCAATTTAAAATAAAACTGTACACATCCTAGTTTTACAGAATCAAACAAAAAAATTTATTACATCTAACGAAATTTAGGGGTTACATTTCTAATTCATTTTTCTCTGCTAACTTTACTAAAAGGAAAAATGTTTTTCATTAAGACATTTCAATCTCTATGTCTAATTGTTATTCACTGTGATATCTTCCATTCTCTTGCCTCAGCCTCGTGAGGGCTAGGATTACAGGTGTGCGCCACCCCACCTGGCAATGCTAAATAGTAAACATTCATTTTTATTAATTTGGCAAGACCGTCCTATATGGCCTAATTCTGCACTTAAAATTGAACTCTAAAATTTGAACTTTGTTTTCAATTAATTTACTTCTAAGAAACTTTTGCTATTACTATATAAAAACTCCAGCTTATGAACACTGGCACCCTGTAATAAGTGCCTACAGTGGCATTAAAAGCTATCAATAGCTAACATATTACAAACGATAGCTATTTTTTACCTGTAAATATCCATAAATTAGGTAAAATACAAAAACTCCAGCAACGCATATGAAAAATTGAGTAAGTTTGCTAAATTTGCTGAGATTTATGCCAAGTACTACAATGTCATCAACTGACTTGATGTGTGGCGACATTGTTTGGGTTTTGGATGGCACACTGATAGAGATGTATTTCCTGGAGTTGTTGAACTTGAGGTCCATTGTTCTTATTTTGCTGCATTCAGTGCTTCTGGAATTCTCTTTATTGGTTTCCTCTTTTTCATTCAGTCTTTCTTCTGCTTCTTGCTCGGCCAAGTTCTACAGAAGGAAATAAGCAATTAAGATAAAATGTTTAGATTCTATAGTATTATGCTCCAAATAAGAATTTAATGTATACTTTACTCCTGCAGATAAAACCGATTGTGTCTGTATATTAATACATTATCTCAGCTTCCAAACCACCAAAACAATAACTATTTTCCAATATACCATTGCCCAGTAAAGAGAGTAAATTGAACATGTACATACTTCCACAGCAATAATTTAAAAGCTAACCTAGTATTCATTTCATCAAAGAACTAAGCATGACATATATTTTATATCTAGTAAATATGTAATTTTTAAAGCTCACAATAGTTTATGTATAAGGTCAATCATGTACAGAGCAAGGATTATATGATGTTCCATTAAACACTAAAACAATTATAAAATATATTTGCTAGTGCTGTTTTTAAAGTGAAGTCACACAGCTGTTAAGTTTTATAAGATAGATTTTTCAGGGCTAGAGAAAGGATAGTACACTTTAGCAACACTTAGGCTAAAAGAAAACTTTCCCCTCCTTTGGAAAAAAAGTCATTTTAATTTTAAAAGTCGATAGAGACTAAAAGACTAGAAAATGTGTCATCTTTTGTTAGTCTCTGGAAAGAAATTATTTTTTAAAAAAAAATTATGAAGGACTGTAGATGACTCAATTTCTCTTTGGATTTATAAAAATCGAAAAAATGAATTTCATACAAAGGTTAAGCAAAGCCTACAGAATTGTAACAATTAAAGAACAGAACACACTTATGATGAAAAATTATTTTCCTAGAAAAGATTCATTATTACAATTCCAATGAGAACAAAAATTTAGACTCTAAGGGCTGAAGTCATAAGAATAATTCTGAAAGCTTCCCTTTAGAAATCTGTCAAAAGAATTGTCATATGATGATAAAGTGGTAAGAATTACAGTTGTCTTTTCTAATTTGCTCATTTAGAGAGATTAAGTAGGTCATATTCAGCAACTGAAATGAGGGGTCAAGCCTCTGAATACAACCTGTAACTTATTGTATCTATTCAGGTACAAAACATGTTTTTTACAACCCCTTTCGTATTTCTAAGCAAGAATGTGTAGTTTTACAAAGTTTTGCTGTTTCTTTCATTATTTTCTTTTGTTCTTTCTTCCCACACTATATTTCAATCATTGTTACCTCTAAGACTTTTTATACCATCTTGTAGAGTACCACTTTCTTTATAAATTACGCTTTATCTTCTCTAAGCACTTGATCAAAAAACAAACATAGAAGTAACAAAACACTTAACAACAATTTCCTATGTATAAATACCATTTAAATAAACCTGGCAACGGGGCTGGGGATTTAGCTCAGCGGCAAAAGCGCCTGCCTGGCAAGCGCAAGGTCATGAGTTCGGTTCCCGGTACCGGAGAAAAACCAAAAAAAAAAAAACAAACCTGGCAGCATACTGGTTTCTAAGCTTCTTCTCCCTCCCTTCCCAACTTCCATTTTGGAAATATACCACAAACATCCAAAGATCCTTGTTTTCAGTTCATGATGTCCTTTCAATCTCATGTCTTCTTTTTCTGGGTCAGATTTTGTTGTGTTTAATGTCCTCTGTGACACCTTCCCTAACTTCCCCAGCTGGGAGAAGACAGAACTTGAAAGGCAAGACTCAAATCCTACTTGTCTGATTAACAGAAATTAATGGTATCCTCTTTAGTAACTCAAGCGAGGGATCAAGGTTCTGAATACAACTTGGAACTAACAATACTCAGGCATCAAAACATTTGTGACTTTTACCCATCAAATACCCTGCACCTAATAATCAATGAATCAAATAAAATGAAACTTCCTCTGGGTATTTTAAAACTTCTGCTGCAATCACTCATCCTCTGCTTGGATACGATTTCTAAAATGGACTATGGTGTGGGCATATATTATGGGTATAACTGAAAATCTTATAGAATACAGAGATTGAGAAAAAAGTGTAACTAATGATTATGTATTTATACACATGTACAGAATAACACTAGGAAATCTCTTTTCTGCCTTTCTCCAGAAGGCAACGCTTTTATAAAGTCATTTTTTTTTCATGTGATGTTTCCAATTCAGCAAAACGCCAAGTATATTCTAATGATTCATTACAATTATGGCTAATATTATAAGAAGGTAGCATGGTATGGTACTTTCTCCATGCTTTGAAATTTAGATCTGAATTCAAGATCAGGTTTCGCTACGTACTAGCTAAGGTGTCTTGGGAGAAATTATTCAAACTTTCTGAGCTTTAGGTTCTGTACCTGTAACAGAAAGGAGTTTTAAAAATGAACCTATCATAGGATTTTTGTTGGGGTTATATGAAATAAATGTAAAAGTGCCTAACATATACTATGACAGCCCATATGTTAGTTTTCATCATTCATGTTTTTGGAAATATTCCTGGTCTGGCCTGGTGTGCTGGAGCTGATGCATTCCTTTGATGTGTAGCTGGAAATATGGACCTGGATTTCCAACCTAGACTCTCCAAATACTTCTCTGTTACCTCAGTGAAGCTCCACTGGCACCTCATATTAAAAATGTCCAAACATGGACATATTATTTTCCCCCTCTCTTTTTTTTACCCATCTTTTACCCTGTTCAATACAAATTCTAATTATGCTACACCCTTAAGACTGTATAAGTTAAAAATCAATTAATGTCCTAGGTTCTCATAGCACATCATATGTATTTTAATAGATATCAACACCATAATGGAATAATTTTTTGGTTTTCATTGTGTGCTTCTACAAATATATGAATTCCATAAGACAAGGGACAATTCTCCTTCATATGATCTAGCACATAATGAAAATGTAAGGGATTGAATGAAGGACTCTTTTGTACTCTTGCAAACACCATTTTTTTACTGCTAACTATATTGCATTTCAAATTATAGTGTATTTCAAACCATAAGCTGATAGCAGAAAGATACTTAGCAGAAAGACCTGAAGGAACTGAAGGTAAGGAACTGAAACTGTACAGTGACATATATTGGGATACTCAGTTATCAATATTTACAAAGAATAATGTTTCATGAAGAGCAAATGTTTTAAAATTGTATTCTCAAAATAGGCATGATTATGCAACACAAGAAATATAATCAAGTCAGTAGAAATAAAATTTTATTCATTTGTTTGCTTTACTTGGAAGAATTGGGTATAGAGTATTTCAAAGTTATTCTCCCATATATGGCCTCTCCTCCAAATGCTAGTTTGAGGATAAAGAATAGCTTTAGACTTTAAAACATATAGATAGATAGATAGATAGATAGATGTTTATTCTGTTCCTTCCCACCGTTTAACATCCTTACTCCTCCTGATAATCACATGAGCTGCAGGTCTGGGCTACAGATAGAACCAATTGCTCCAGCACTAAACATGTGCGCCAAATACCAACATCTCTTCTAAATTTCCCACAAAGCATTTGAAATAAACATGGAAATAAATTCACTTCCACTGCTTTCCGGAGGCATGAGTACCACAAAACTTGTCACTTAAAGCCCTGCTTTTAGAATGCAGTTTTGTATTACTAATCAGCAACCATGACTCGTGAAGACCTCTGATACTGAGAAACTCTGATCTCTCAGGTCCGCTACCTCTCATTTCAACACTGATGGCTGATACTATCACTGAAACAGCCAAAGTCCTCATGGTGCAGGGGAAAATCAAACTTGGAATTAAAAGCAGTTAACAGCTTGCTTTCCTATGACGTTCACTCTAACTTCTGAAACCAAAATAGAAATAAATCACAACTATGAACCGCTGCTTGAGCCCTCTTCCTAAATGTAAATATTTAACTTTGGTTCTTTGAGGTTCAAATAATAGCAGAAATGAAATTAAAGACAGAATTTCCAGTACATAGTGAACATTTAAATATTTTAATGATAATACTGACTTACAAGATCTACTGAAGTCAAATTGATTTCAGTTTATTTCTCAATCCAGTCTTTTCCAACCTAAAAGATTCCTACCACAAAGGTAGACTGTAAGAAAAAACTTAAAAAACATGATTCCACTCGTATTCTGATATATTCAATGTTACAAACATATCGTATAACCATCATGCCTTGCGTAAAGGCACTTTGGTTATTAATCATGGTCTACGGCATATGGTTATAAAATAGAAAAAATTCCATCTCTTTTTTGTATATATATTTTGTTCTACAAAGTTGAAGAAACTGCTAGCTTTTTTAAGTTACTCTTTTTTCCCCAAAGGAGAAAGTTAAAATTAGGGCTCAATCTTATTGAATTATTAAGTCCAAATAACGCCATCCAAGTTATTTTCAAATACTGAATGTATTTCTTTCAACTGCCAAACTATCTCAATTCACTTAAAAGAGTTCAAAGTTCCAGACGTCTGATAACCCCCCGTAAAAGGAACGTAGATGCACTACATTTAAAAAAAAAAAATTCTGTTGCACACCAAATCATTTCCTCTTCTATTTCCAATATTCCTTCAAAAGCAAAGAAAGGGGGAGGATTCAACTGCAAAGCCTGGAGGAACCTGCAGGGCTTTTGGTGACAAACTCAATGGTCTGGCGAGAACAGTCACTTTCCAGGGCAAAACCAACGGACTGGACGTCTGAGTGCCTTTGCGTACCCCACGTCGACACAGAACCCGGAAGTGTTTCTTAAACTGCAAACACGGTCGTGGGGAATCCAGGAGAGTGACAGTTCGCCACACCCGCGAGGACAACCTAAACGACCCCTGAACTCCGCCTCGTCCAGTGACTCCACCGGTGGGCGCCTGAGGGAGAGTCCAGGCCAGGGGGGTAAAGGGACCAGGAGGAGCAGATGCTCTGCCCTGGAGACCGTGCTAGGCGGTTTCCGCTCCTTAAGGAAGGGAGTCACCCGCTCCTGCCATCCTGCTCCCAAAGGTCCCCCGAACGCTCCTTCTGGATGAAGGAGACGCACACCGTCAAGCGTCTCCGGATCCCAAGCACTGGAAGGGTGCCGGGGCACGCCCATCCCGAAGTCGGTTTGTCACCTGAAAGGGTGACTCTAACTCGGGTAGCACCTCAGCCAGACCGAGCGTCTCCCCCTCCCCAGGTTCGTCGCCATCACCTCCTCTTCCTCTGCCTCTTCCTCCTCTCTTCCTCCCGCACTTTCCGCAGCCGCAGTGGGCCCCGCCAGAAGGTGTTCGCAGAGCCGGCGCCGGCGCGCCACTTCCGCTTATGTGTCCTGAGGCGCGTGCGCAGGCGCGCGGCCCCGCCCTCTCTGTGACCCGGGGCCAACGCAGCGCGCGCGCCGTTACCTCCTGCGCATGCCCCGTGCGCTCTGGAGCGTGAGACGTTCGCTGTGGTAGAGCCCTGAGTCCTGTGATGGTCGCCCTTAAAGTCAGCCTGTGGAAAAGGAGTTCGTGCGCCTGGTATTCCTAGCTTCCATCCCCGCGCACTGCCGATCGGTGCTTAGGAGGGAGGCGACTTCCACATCAGTGGCCCTGTGCTGAGATTTGAGAAGGCGGCCACGTGGAGAAGGTTGGACTGGGATTGAAAATTCTCCCGTGGCCCGGTTTGATGCAGAGGAGATGAGGCGACGCCACGGGCCCTTTTTCTGCGTCCTCCTTCTTCCTGAGCCCAACCAGCTTTTCCAGGGGGACCCAAGTCACACTTGGATTGCTTTTGAAGTGGAAATTCAGTGTGTAGCTAGAGCCACAGTGGTCCTTGGAACATCTCAGAAATATTATCAACATTGTTTTAACTGTGCCGTTTTTGCTTGGAGAGTGAATCCCAGAGCTTGAGGGCTAGCCATCAGCTTAACCTAAGCTTTTCCCCAACACGGCAGGCAACATCTTTGAGATACAGTGACCTAAAATCCAAGATAGAATAGGTGGTGTTTTTTAGGTAACGCGTAGTGATATCAAAGCAAAAGATTGCTGTAATGAAGATGGACGATGATGGAATGCATTTGAGAGCCTCCTTTGGATACCAAGAAAGGAATGAGTTGGATTAATGCAAATGGTAGACTCCAGTTATGTACAACGTTTAAATTTCACAGGCGTTATGTGGAAAGAGCAGTATTTGTGATGTAGGGTATGAGGGTTTATACTGGAGTAAGGCAGAGAGCTCCTACGTTAGTGGTGAGAAAAGTATTTGGTTAGGCATTTTCATTTAATACCAGTTTTGTTGGGCCAGTGCTATCAGCATTTTGTGGATGTTAAAACTAAAAATTACAGAGAACTTTAATTTCCTAACGCGAGTCAGCCTTTTAGTGATATCCTACTGTCCCTGAATAATGTGGATTTAATTCTGCTACCAGCTATTTATTATTTATCAAGCCATTGTTAAGTGTACATATGTACACTTGCAAAATGTACATGTGTACACTTTGTACAGGTCATATTCATATTCCACAAATTACAGTTATGAAATTTTTGCCCTGAAGGAGTTACAGGATACACCCAATATCGTAAAAGTAGTATAAAACACTTGATAGTACCAGATATGTTATAAAGTACCATCTGTTCATGCCTGTGATCACAGCATCTTTCAAACAGTGTTTTCTGCTTTTTCTGTATTTCTTTATAATATAGCTCCATTCAACACCCGGAGTGAACCCTTTAGAATCTGTGAGAGTTATGTTATTCCTCTACCCAGAACCTTTCAGTGACTTACCATTTTCCTCATACTCCAAACACTTACCATGGCTTGTGACTTATTTTTAAGGAGTCACATTTAAGCTGATTTTCAGAGCCTACCTGACCCTTTCCAAGCACACCAAATATGCGTGCTTTTTATCTTCTGTTCCCTCTGCATGGGACACTGCTGTGTTGCAGATAGCCATGGGGTTTTCTTCCTAAATTTCCTCTAGTCACTGCTTGTATGGCACCTGACCACCCTATCAACGAAATAACTGGACGTTTCAAGTAAATGACATGTAAAATGCATGAGATAGTGTCTTTATTTTAGAGTAAATGTTTATAGTAAATTGAAATTCCCATTCATTACTACCTGTTTTCTTTTGTAATAACTTTATGGTAAACAAAATTAAGGACTTTGCAACCATGATTTAGTTTTAAATTCTAAGAAGCTAACGATCCTGTTATATCTGAAGCTTTTGGAGTCTCAGCTCACATGTTCAGAGCTTCACCTCTGATTTTTTACTTAGACTGGAGAAGACAGTTTCATATAAGCTTCCATTCATTTCATCCTAACGTCGTCTATTGTCTTGACATTACTAGACCTCTGCTTTCTCTCCAAAGGGTCTTCTGACTTTGTAGGAAGCTCTCAGTAGCTTCCTCAGCTCAGGCCCTGCACAGCTGGAGTGGGTGTAGGTTAACACATCTGGGACCCTTCAACCAAGAGGCAACGGTAGCAGTTGGTTAAACACTCCTGTTCTGTAGCTTTTAGTAAGTAGGGTATTGTGTGTGCATCTCAAGAAGTCCTAGATAAACTGAATTCTGGTTGTCCACAATTGTGACTTCAATAACACACTCTTACCATCTGCATTCTTCTCTTTGTTCCAGCATGGATTACTAGGATTACCTCCCAAATAAACTGTCTTTATACAAATAGTTAAAGATATACTTTGGGGGAGTACCAAGATAAAAAAAAAAACTTATGGAAGTAGAAAGCTTAAAGTGCATATCCTTAAAAACTAAACTGGATTATCTGAACTCTGTTCTTTAAATACAGTGGTGATACCTTTTGGTGTGTTGTGGCATCATAGTTACTAAAGTTCTTACCTGTGGTGTATTGAGGATAAAGAGGTATCATTCCGAGATGTTTCCATGGACCTAGGCTCCCTAATGTTAATAGGAATGATGCAGGTGATGGGATACTGGGGTAGTGGAAGTCCAGTGGGAGCTTTTAGACAACAGAACCAAGGTGAATATAATTACTGTGACCATCACGAAAGTCAGAGTGGCAATTAGGTTGCCCTGCCTCGTGCACTCAAATTCAAAGTGTTCTTAAATATGAGACAGATTAGGAGCCTAATCGTTTTGCTTTTCATGACTAAATAGAACAAAGAATTAGTGAACAAAAGCCCAACATCAGTCAGTGGTTTTAAGAAAGATCACCTCACAGCAAGACCTACCAAGTAAGGGAAAGCAGATCCTTTGAGGAAGAACCTCGTAGTGCAGTTGCATGTATCTTCAATAGGTGTTCCCCAGTACCTCTCCCAAAGGTCCTGAAACTATTTAACCAGAAATTCGCATGCTGTGGAAAGTGAATTACCAGATTTTTAAGGACTTTTTCACACAGGAACTGAGTTAACACTGATACTAGGACCCAAAATGGAGATGAAGTGATAAGAGGAGTTCTTGCCTTACTCTTTCAGTTTGTCTGTAGACTCCCAGAAGGCATGGCTGGTATTCATATACTTAGCAACTGATAGAGTCCTCTCTGATCTGCTGGTCTACAGTAAGAGTTATGATGGTAGGATGGGCCAAGTGGAAGCTTCTGAAAGCATTTCCACCCTGGTGAAAGGCAAATCAAACACTAATTGCACTTAGGAGGACTTTCAGAGGTTCAACCACCCATGGAGGCTTTTTTTGTTTTTAAACTAGAGTTTGAACCAAGGACCTTTACAATGAGCTAAATCCCTAGATTCCTAGCCCTTTTATTATTTTTATTTTGATACAGGTTCTTGCTAAATTGTCAAGTTGTCCAGGCTGAGCTTGAACTTGAGATTCTCCTGCTTCAGCTTCCCAGAGTGCCTGCTATATATGTGTGTGCCACCGCACCTGGCTAGCAGAGGCTTTTAAAATGTAAAAATAATGAACTCTGTCACATCCCCATTTGTGATTATTTTGGCCTCTTGAGTAGTTAGATTTATTTTGGTGGGCAACTGTGAACTTAGCCAAGTGGTAGCTTCAATCGCAATCGTAAAGGTGTCAAATTTTTCTTAGAATAAAAAGACTCTTCATATTTGTCATTGTGGTTTTTGACTTGGGAAATGTTCCATTATGTGCCGGTAAAGTGGTACAAGAGTAGTTGGCTTCTTTATGAAATTGACTGGAATACATATTCACTTCTCCCTCCTAGGGTTAGATTAACTTTGCTGCTCTCTGTTTGATTTGTTCATACAGGAATTTGGATTATCACGAAATGTTGAAGATCACCTTCGTATTGACCTATAGTCATGACATGCTAACTAGATCTAGAGAAAAGGAAGTAAGTACTGTACTAGATACTGGGAAGATACATGTGTGGCAAAGAGTAGAGATAAATCCTGTAATGATTCAGTCTTCCAAAGTTGGGGGCATCTAATTTTGGGATAGTCTGTGTCATTCCACCTGAACTTGACTTCTCCTTTACTAAGAATTTGAGACAAGGACTAGTGTGCAGGCGGTTTGTTTGGAAGATCATCCCAGGAAGCAGAAGGTAGATTAAAAGGAAGGAAGAGAGAGGAAAGCAGAAAGGCAGTGCCAGAACTTACTATGGAGGTGGTTCCACTGGGTGGGATACAGTTCCACCAGGCCTGAAAGCCGAAAGGATGATATTCTTGGAAAGAGTCGTAGTTTGTTCTTAAAGAATTGACATGTCTCTTGATAGGAATTTTTCCTGTTCACAGAGCTCTGTTAGCCCAACTATGTGATAGACTTACAAACACATGATTTTTCATAGATACTTCCACTGACTAAAGAAAACACTTTATGGTATGGGAGGTAGAGCAATGGGCACATGACCAGGATCTCTGGTCCTACCATATATGTTGCGTTGCCTGGAAGCCCCTGGGCTGAAGGAACATTGGGTAGCTCAGGAACAGTCACCCAGACAAGGTTGGGGTTCCATTGTCTGGGATACTTATCAGAAAACCAATTGATGATGGATAGCTTCTTGTATCCTTTTATAGCTACAATACATGAGCTGGGAACTACGAAGTGGAAACAGTATTGGCCTTTTTCACAGTGCCTCTAAATAACTCAAGGGCATAATTTGCACTTCCCATTTATCTACCAGATTAGAGGTTCTGGTCTCCTTGGAAGAACTCTTCTTCTACCAGGAAATAAAGTAGGAGCCATAGAAGTTAAAGTTAAAGCTATAGCTTGGTTATGTAGGTGCCTTGCAGGTAGAGGAGACTCAGATCGTTATGAAGACTTGCTACATAAAAGAATATTATGAATATTTTCTTCCATAGTGGGAAAAAGCAAGACATATGGTATGTCTCTAAATCTGGGGCAGTCACTGGAGTCTTTTTGTGTTTCCATGCCCAGTAGAAATGGTGAGTAAGTAAATGCAGCAACAATGGCTTAACAAGACAAAAGTTTGTGAAGGTGCAGATGTTGTGGTCCAGTCCACTAAGGCAAGTAATCAACTGTTGTAGTCCAAGAATGAAATTAATCTAAAATGTATGGCGCAAGAGGGAGATCCTCCTCCCTGGCTGCAAGTGCTGTGATTACAGGCGTGCACCACCTCGCCTGGTCAGGGGACAGTTTTGGGAGGCACTCTATACTTCTCTTAGAATGTCTGAAAGAGTCAAGTTTGTGACCCGGCAGCATGTTAAATCCACCTGTGTTGGCTTTGCATCTTGTCCTGTCTCATTCTGGGGGCATGCTGATGAACAAAACAGACAAGAATCCTTGTCCCCACAAAGCTCAGTCTTATGTCAGACATAATTACAGAAGTAATTACAATGTAATTAGTGCAGCAATACGTGAATCAACTACAGGATGCTTTGGGTGCCATAGGCTATACTAAGGAGGCCATATTAAATCTTGTAGCTTCGTGTGCCACATCTAGGGCGAGTTGTAGAGAAATGTATACTCCAAAAAGCTTGGGCAGCCCTCATGGCATTGGCAGTTGCAGGCCTCATGATCTCTCTCTTGGGCTGGCCTTTCTTACTTCCTACAACTTTTCTCAACAGATAGCATTTCATACTCTTGCATTCTGCAAGCTCCCCTGATGAGTATATCACCCCATGCTCCAATCAGCTTCCAAAAGCCTTTCTTCTGCATGCATGGGAGTTCTGGGGACATTCTAGATCTAAACCATAAGAAGCCTCTTAGATGATTTTTTCTAAACTGGATTCTGTGGAGGGTTGGCTTTATTAATGTGACATGCTTTTCACTTTTTAGAGCAGTGTTACATAATGGAAAAATGTATGTCATATAGATTATTTTAAACTTTCTACTAGTTACATTAAAGAGATGAAACTGGCAGTTTTAACAATGTATTTTATTGAACTTAATACAGAGAAAATATAATTTCAACTTGTACTAAATGTAGAAGCCAATATTGAGATATTGTACATTCATCTTGTCTATAAAATTTTGGAAATCTACTGTATAGTTCACATTTCTTTGGTGAAATGTTTGCTCAAATCTTCTGACCACTTTTTAAGAACTAGATTATTTTATTTTTAAAAATTTCTGGTATTTTCTTATTATTAGTACAGTAATACATGCTTGTGGTTCATAATAATATGCACACATTTCACGTCTTGATTTTTACCTCCCTCCCTGCCTTCACCTCTCCGTCCTTCCTTTTCCACCTTCACAAAGTCTACCTCCCTGCTTTAGCCATCATCTCTCTTCCACTTTTAAACTTTTATATATTTTGGGTTTCTTATATAAGAGAAACTATATGATATTCTAACCTTTTGTGTCTGATTTGTTTCACTTAGTCTCAAGATCTGCCCAGTTTTCCAAGGAGCTGAGTAGTACTCTATTTTGTATTTAAACCACATTTTCTTTATCCATTCATCTGTTGGTGGACATGTAAACCACATCCATACTTTGGCTAGTATGCACTGTGCTACTGTAAACGTGAGTGTTCGTGTACCTCTGTAATATGATGTCTTTAACTCTTTCAGGAAAATGCCAGGGAGAGGTATAGGTGGGTCAAATGAAATATCTACTTTTAGTGTCTGGAGGAATCTCAATACTGATTTCCATAGTGGTTGTGCTAGTTTATATTCCCATCAATAATGAAGAAAGGTTCTTTTCTCCCCACAGCCTTATCAATGTTTGTTATTATTGGAGTCTTTGATTATAGCTACCTTTACTGGAGTAAGGTAGAATCTCAGTGTTGTTGTGATGCATTTCTTCAATGGCCAAAGATGAACATTTTTTTCGTGTACCTATTGGTCATTTTTTCTTCTGCCGAGAAGCGTCTACTCATTGTAATTGCCCATTTTTTATTATTATCTATATTTTAGGTATAAAATGTGATGGTTTCATATATATAAAACAGTGAAATTATTATTGTAGTTAAGCAAATTGCATATCCATCACCACATGTTCAAGTTTTCTTCTTATATTTGCATTTTGAGAGTTCTTTGTATATTTTAGATGCTGGTCCTTTTATCAGAAATACAATTCATGAGTATTTTTCTCCATGCTGATGCTTGTCTTATCATTCTCTTCACAGTCCCTTGAAAAAGTAGTTTTAAATCTTGATGTCTTAATTATTTTTGGTAGATTAGACTTTTATGTCATATCTAATTTTTCTGTGCTTGATTTCATGTCACAAAGATTTTTTCCTGTTTTATACATTTTCTAGTTTTAGGTTCTACATCTAGGTCTATGATCCATTTTGGGTTTTTTCTTTTTGGCTTTTTTCTTTTTGGTTTTTTTCTTTTTTCCTTTGTTTACATTGTTTCTAATGACAAATTTGCTTTTTAAGACTCTTGAAAGTTGAAAATTATCCCTCCAAGTTGTTGTTGTGCATATATTTCTGGGACACAGATTGTGACCATTCAGCAACTGGCATACATGGATTTTTTTAAGAAGTGAAACTTAAATTCCTATTTAAAAATTATTGTTTTATATTTTCAAATAAATTCAATAGAAATGCCCTTTCGGATATATACAGGAGTTTTAATCTTTGCTATAGTAGCTGAGCCGGGACAACACATTGCAGCTTGAGGAGCTCCATGTTGGTGCATTAACAGACACTACTATAGAAGAGGTTAGGGGGCTACTCTGCATCTTTGGAATAAAGCAATTGCTACTTAGGAAAACCTAGGATTTGACAAATTATTCTTGTATTGATTACAAGGGCCAAAATATTAAAAGTAACTATTAATATATTTCATTGAAGATGTTTTTATGGAAATTAAAAGTTTTAATTCATGTATACAATTGAATGAAGTAAAATTTATACTTAGTTTTAAATCTCTCATTTGTCAATAGAATATTTAATTTATTACTTCAGGTCTTTTTACAGTGATTCATGTAATAAGTAAAAGATTTCATTATAATACTAACCTGAAATGTGGAAATCACACTAATTTTCAGCTACTTATAATTGTAGTAAAAGGGAGTTTTGTATTTAATATTTTAAACATCTCAAACTGTTGACTGGGTATGGTGGTGCATGCATATGATCCTAGCACTCTGAGAGGCGGAGGCAGAAAGATCACAAGTTCAAGCCTAGACTGGATGGCTTAGGGATTTAGCAAGATCCTACATCAAAGTAAAGGAATAAAATAGGGCTGAGTCTGTGGCTAGTGTAAAGGCACTAAGTTCAATCTCTAGTACCAACAAAACAAATCAGAACAACCTCAAATCATATGAAGTGCATTCTGAATGTCCGGAAAGAAATTAATAGCACGACATATGGATACATTAAATATACATAGAATAAAATATAGAAATAAATTTATAAAATTATAATATGTACAATATATAATTGATACAAAGCTACATGTAAAGTACACTGTATTTTTGCATTTCTGGGAAACAAAGAACCAATAAGAGTTTGTTCTATTTTATTTCTATTTTAACTAATTCATAATAGTGAATACACTGAAATGAGTGACAAAGATACCTCTTTATATTTTATCTGTACCTTAGAGAAGAGTATGTTAGAGAAAGTACCATGCATGGGGTAGTAAATGGCAGCCAATAGAGTATGCAGAGTGGCCATAATTTTTATCATAATCCCTTAAAAGGCTAGGAGAAGACAGCCAGGCTCTGCAGTGTAAGAGCTATGTGTCCTTAGAGGAGAGTGGAGGCTCAGGGTCCTCCCCCCCCAGGTGACAATATCAAAACCAGGAGGTATAAGTTTATATAATATACCACTTACTTTTGGTATGCAGTTAAACACAAGCTGAATAAAAAGGACTCATTTACCTTTGCTATTGCAGAGTTATAGGTGGCTGTGCTAACATCGCTAAGAAGAGGTTTTCTAGGGCGGAAAGGATGCCGCTGTTTGATAGGGTCTGTTCAGCCTGTGTGGTGAGCTGTTTAATCTCTTCCTAGACAGGTCCTGAGGATTCTTTTGTAGAGGGTAACTGATCTATTCTCTTCCTCTTCTTGCCCATCCCTGGAGGAGAAATGCCATCTCCTGTATCTCAGGGATGGGTTCTTCTCACCTGGTGATAAAAGAGATGCATACCCCTCCCCCAGGTGAGCAGTGCCCTAGGGCCCAGCCCTTGTAGGCCAGATAAGGTCTTTCCTTTGTGGGAATAAAATGTTTTCCCTTTGCTTTGCAGCTGAGTAATAATTTTAAAAAATTAAAGAAAATAGTGCTTTCTGTAATTGTTCCTGTGGGTAAAGTCTCTCTTATCCTATTCCTACCTTTTAATAATTGAGGTTTAAATGGTCAGTCTTTGCCACAGAGGGCTGTATGGTGGCCCTTTGACCCCCTGGGCTGCTACAGGTTAAAGGGAATATTCTTTGGTGTGGGGTTCTGGAGCCAGCAAGTCCTGCGTAGTCGGTATCCACAGACAAATGAATATATTTAGCTTTGCCAAAAGATTCACGGTCTTGTCTATGTGCCAGATTTCATAACTTACTAAACCAAGGGGATTGTCTCTTGCCTGCAGAGTAGATTTTATTAGTCATGGTTGTCTTAGAAGTTGAATCCTTGTAGAATATTAACAGATAACCATTATAAAGTTTCCGCAGAGAAAACTTGAGATCAAGGGCAGCATAATATTTTAATGAAACAATAATGATGACAATAATTATTATATTAGAACTATTAGGTTATGTCATCTCTGAAACACCTTTAAATGTTCATCTTAGTATAGCACAACTTTTAGTCAGTTATCTTTATTTAATTATAAGATGTTAAATGATACAAACTTTTACCTAAATTTGTTATCTTTTAAGAGAATGTCACTTGAGAAGAATGTACTTGTATATAGATGTATTTTGCAGGTTATTAACCTCTAACCTTTTAATTTCTAGAGTGGTATTGTCTGGACTGCAGTGTCTGGGTATATTTAATGCTGTCACATAAATATAAGCATTTAAAGTATTCACATCATCTGGCTGGGTATAACATGCTGGATTGACATACACATTTCATCACAAATATATGAAACACAAGTAACAGAAAGGCGAATTCTTGAGCCAAAAAAATTTTATTACCATAAGTTTCCAGTGTGAATTTTTTTTTCCTCTTCAGTTTTGTGTCTTTGAAGACCTGTACACTTGGGAAGCACAAATATAAAGCTTAGTATACCATGAGGTTAGCAATAATTGATATTGCAGCTATATAGAAATCTTTACATATATTTAGTTTGTACTCTTAAAGCAAATTTTAGACTCTTTTAATAGGTTTAATGAGGTATAACTATACTAGCAAGAATTAAAGATATCTTTATAGCTCTGATAAGTTTCAGAAACAGTGTTAATGACCTTAAATGGACTTAATACCCAATATACAAGTGTGTCTCGTTTATACTATCACAAAACTGATTGTTTAATCAAAGCCAATAGATGCAGATCAACTTTAACTGTCAGGATCAAATTTAAAGAAATGTCAAATTTTGATTATTTTATGTTTAAGGTCTAAATATATTGTGTAAAAAGGAGCACCTGTTAGTTACTTTGTATGTATTAAACTTACATAGACTTAACTCTAAACTTTAAAGCTTATACTCACAGCATAGCTTATTTACATATAAAAACATATATGTCCAAATATATAAATTATGTCATATATGAAAATTATGACATATGAGTTGTGTCATTAACTTAGATAATAGTTGTTTATTTAACCAATCATGAACTGATAATTGAAAACATGTTATAGGTTAATATTTAAGTATTTTTAACTCCTAAACCTCACCTTTAGTGACTAAAAGCCTAACAATGAAAACACAAGAAACTTATTTTATTAAAATATAGAACCTTTGCTTTTAAATTTAGTTTTGTAAGTTTAACCAAGAGCATCTCAATACTTTTAGAAAACCATTTTGCTATCGGTTAGCTCCTTCTAAACGTGGCTCATCAAATAATCATTACTGGATTTTGGGTTGCTTGCCTCTCCCTCTGGAATTGGATTCCAGAGTTTTCTTATCTTAAAAGCCTGAACAAACCAAGCAAATACGGTAGTAAGTTTATTTGACAAAGTAAGAGTGAAGAGTGAGGGAGAAACAGGCTCTGCAGAGCAAGCTTGGGCCAGGTAAAAGAGGAAAGAGCAAGATAAAAGCACACCCTGGAGGAAGCTGGTGGGCTATCATAGCCAGGATAGCAAGCTCTTGGCATCTGTCCAAATCTCAGGGAAACCTGGGAGAATTTTTACATCTGGATCCTGAGAGACGGGAGTCTGGGATCCCATGCCTCAGGCTGATTGATACCAGGTCTTGTTCATCCTGTTGAAAACCTGCTCAAATTCTCACCGGAAGTCCAAGTGCAGGGTTTTGGGAATTGTTCTGTGAGGAAGCTTGTAGTTAACGGTCACACCTACTTTCCTAGGCAGTTTTGCCACACCCTAATCTATTTCAGTATTATTTTAGACACAGAAAATGTAACGTTTTAACGAAGGCAATAGCAATTATGTTAGATGACTCATAATAACAGATAACACTTATTTAAAGCTATATATATTATCTTTGACCCAGAAAAACTCTGAAATTATGGTACACAAACAATAATAGACGTTGCATTTATAAAACTGAGTTTTGGTGTTATTTTAGTTACCTAAGAACTTGGATGGGGCTTCCTGGCCCGGCCATGGGAAGGGGGAATGAAATGTAGGCTTTTGTTTTACTTTGTCACTGCTTGGGTTGAGTCCGTGGGTCCTTGTTGTCCGCATGTTAGTTTGTTGTCCTTTGCTACTCTTTCTGGAAATAAACCTCCAATTAGCTTCCACTCACCCCAGCTTTGTAAATGGCTTTTCTGTCTTGGTTCATGTTGTGTTGGTCTGCTGTCCTTTTTTGGGAAATTAACCTGGTCTCTACTTAGCCCACCCAGTTTGTAAATGGGTATTTCTTTTTTCCTTTAGGTGATGCTGGGTTTAAGGGTGAAATGCTTGGATTAGGGATGCCCCACGCTGGGTGTGGCTAGCACCAATGCATAGGTTTAGGGTTTACCTGGAATCATCTGCTGGACATGGGTTTAAATCAACTGCCTCTATCTTCTTTTTTCCTAGCCTTATAAGAAAAGCCTCTGATTTTAAAAAACAGGGATGAACCTCTTTTCTTTTTGAATTCTTGTAACTGGCATAATGGCTCCTCAAGTGAAGAGAAA
The DNA here is from genome assembly GCF_000276665.1 of Chinchilla lanigera. NCBI lineage: Eukaryota > Metazoa > Chordata > Mammalia > Rodentia > Chinchillidae > Chinchilla > Chinchilla lanigera. The sequence goes on along the minus strand of NW_004955465.1, from coordinate 5,587,558 downwards.
AATTCGTCCCTTTTAAAAGGAAATGCCCGAGGCTTTTTGCTGGGGGCGGGATTAATGGCGGGGGGGGGGGGGGTTTGTTCAAACTGACTTTAGCTGACTTGCGTCTTTTTTTTTTTTGGTACTGGGAATCGAACTCAGGACCTTGCTCTTGCCAGGCAGGTAAAGTTGACCTGCTTCTTCCCTGTTTTAAATTCCAAATGGGCCTATAGATTTCTTCCTTAAATACAGATATTCAAAACTCTGTGCCTGATGACCTCAGCAGAACAAATGACAGGATTTAAAATTTAATTTGTCTCCTCTATGTTAAGATGCTTTGTGGAACCCTCAGTCCCTTCCTCCTGCATGGCACACCACCTTAAGGAATCAAGACCTAGTATCGCCTTCTCTGTATAGGCCCTAAGCTGAGCCCATGGGAAACCTCTTGAACTTTGCCACCACATGGATTCCACTGAGTTTGCCGCTAGGCTGTGCTCTTGATAAGTGGGAATGGTGTGATCCGACTTGGACTAGTGGCCCTGTAGGCTATCTGTCAATTTCTAACCATGCAGGAGGTTTTGGGTGTGTAGCTCCAAAAGTCCCTTATCTCTGTCTGCGTCATACATAAATCTGGCCAACAGTCCCACAGTCAAGCTCTATAATTGGAGAAGTCTGCATCTTCCTAAAGATCACTCCTCATTCTCTTGTTTGAGAAGTAATTAACAGTTACTTCTTCGGGGCCACTACAATTCTTACACCCACATCTGTTTGCTCATTTTATAGCAGTAATCACACGGTTCTGCAGTGTTTGTGTATTTCTCTCTGTACAATTCTCTCTTCTTCACTGAGCTGAAAGCTCTTAGAAGACAGTGATTGTGTTCTGTGTTTATTCTCACTGTCTGTTAATGGTTTGGATCTGGTCCCCCATGACCCATTTGCTAAAGTCTTGGTTACCAGCCTGTGAAGCTGTCTGGAGGAGGTGGAATTTTTCAGAAGTGAGGCACGCTTGGAGGAAATTATTGGGGATGTGCCTTTGAAGGGGATATTTGGCTTCAGATTTGTCTGTCTGCCTCTTTGTCTTTCAGTCTCTGTCTCTCTCACTCTATCTCTCTTTCTCTCTCAGTGGCAAGATTCTGTCTAACATACTATCTAATAAAATACTGGCCATATGGAGGGCACTCAATGAATATATGCTGAATGAAGAGATTTGTATGTGAAGAAGCTAGAATAGAATATTTTAAAACAACCCTTAGTTTTATCTGCTTCTAACTTGATATTTAGTGGATAGAGTGAGGTGATTTAATCAGTAATATATTTTGTTGAGAGAATGAATTCTAAAGCTATCTTTGGATTTTACTAGATTACAAATTCTTGGCATGACCAGAGTAGATGTCTGAAATATGTTACTCATTGACCTGTGAGAATGAAACATTTTATATTCAGTCCTATTCTGAACCTCAGAAGAAGAAAGTGTTTCTATTTTTCCTGTATATTCAGAAAAAAACCCACTGTAAACTGAAGGTGAACTTGCCTTACCTTTGAAAATATTTCTGAGCTGGGCTTGGTGATACATGCCTGTAATCTTATCACTTGGGAAGCTGAGGCAGGAGGTGTGCCCTGTGAGTTTGAGGCAGCCTGGGCTCCAGAATGGATTTAAGGCCATCCTCCACTACATAGTGAGAACCTGTCTCCAAAAAAAAAAAAGTATTTCTGGTTATTAATTTTATCAGATGAGTGAACATGTTAGTTACTGACACTGCTAAACTGAGCAATGATACTCTATCGTAATTGAAAATATTTTTGAAATCTCCAACCAAGATTTACACATATAATTTAATTCTGGATGAAGTAATGTAAAGGCATGAAAATATAAATAATATAAATAATATTTAATGTATAAATGTGATTTATGGAGTTGGACATAAGGATTACATTACTTCCTCCATGTCTGTGTGACTCTTGGTCTGGGGTGAACATTCAAATAGATTCTGGGATCATTTCATTTTCCCTGTGACCAATTAATTCACCATGCTTCATACTAATAGTCAGAGAAAATGCTTCAGATGTGTTTTATTCTGTCATTTTGGGGTTTCTTTAATTACTTTTTTATTTTAAAGAGAATAATAAAAAAAACAATAGCAAAATGCCAACAGTGTAGACAAAAACAAAACAAAGCAAAAACATTAAAAATGATACAGGGTTTCAGAACAAAATGATAGGAATTGACAGTGGTTGTTATGTTACATATTGTTATCTTCAACGAAGTTGCTCAGATTACCAGATGTAAGAAGGCAAGACTGATCAAACCATTAAAGGGAATAAAAAATAAAAACAGAAGAGACATTAGAAACTATAGAGTTTCATTAGACAAGATGGTGGGAATTCACCAGTGATTGTTATATTGCATATTGTTGTCTTCAAATTAGTTGTTCAGATTACCCGATGATATAAGCATGCAAAAGTGGTAGAAAAAAATCCCAGAAAATTTTAAAAATTAAGCATTAACTCTTCCTTTCAATAAACTATTAGAGATCAGCAGTACAGTTATCCCAGCTATCCATATATATATTTTTCCCCTTCCTTCTTTCTTTCTTTTTCTCCTTTACCTCATCCCAGTTGTTCCTTCCATTGAGCAATTTCTTTCCCTTTCATAATATCTGTTGTATTTTTTGGGTTTTATTTATTCTTTCAGGTTCTTACACCAGGGAGACAATACAATGTTTAAACCTCTGGATCTGATTTATTTCACTTATGCGTACGGTCTCTAGGTGCATCCATTTACGTATAAAAACCTCGAGTTTATCTTTTTTCTTAGCTGAGTAATACTTCATTGTATAAAAATATCACATCTTTTTTATCCATTCCTTGTTTGATGGGCATTTGAGTTGTTTCCAAGTTTTAGCTATGACAAATTATGCTGCTGTAAACATGGGTGCACATATATTGCTGTGGTATGATGTTTTTAATTCTGGGAAAATACCCAGAAGGGGAATAGCTGGGTTAAGTGGGATTTGTAATCCTAGTTTTGTGAGGAATATCCACACTGATTTCCACAGTGGTTTCACCTGTCAACACTCTCACCAGCAGTGGGGAAGGGTTCCTTTTCCCCCACAGCCCTTCTAACATTTGTTATTGGTTGATTTCTTGGTAATAGCCATGCTTTATGGCATGAGATGAAATCTCAGGGTTGTTTTAATTTGCATTTCTTGGATGACCAATGATGTTGAACATTTTTTCATATGTTTATTCACCATTAGGTATTTCTTCATTTGAGAATTGTGTATTCATCTCAGATGCCCATTTTTGGATTGGGTCTTTGAATTTTGGGGGCTTAATTTTTAAAAATTCTTTGTATGTTCTAAATAGAAGTCTTTTGTCTGAGGGGCAGTTAGCAAAAATTTTTTTCCCAATTTGTGGGTTTTCTTTTGGTGATTTCTTCGTTGATGATTTCCTTTGATGTACAAAAAAGCGTTTCAATAAGATGAGATCTCAGTTGTTGATTCTTTGAAGTATTTCCCATGCAGTTTGGTTTTTGTTGATGAATTCTATGCCTACCGCTATGTCTTTAAGATTTCTACCCACTTTCTCTTCCAGTAGATTTAGTGTTTCTGTTCTAATATTTAGATCTTCGATCCATTTTGACTTTAGTGTATGTTGATAGACATGGGTCTAGTTTTAGTCTTCAGCATGTAGAGAGCCAGTTTTTCCAGCACCATTTGTTAAAGAGGCTATTGTTCTTACAGTGAGCATATTTGGCCCCTTTGTCAAAGATGACAGGGCTGAGTGTGTTTGTAGTTGTGTCTTCATCTTCTAATCTATTTCATTGATCTTTAGGTCTGTTTTTTTGTCAGTACCATGCTGATTTTATCAAGATAGTTTTGTACTATAATTTCAAGGCACAGATTGTGATGCCTCCTGCCTTTGCTTTGTTGCCCAGGGTTGCTTTTACTATTCTAGGACTCTTCTAGTTCCAGATGAATTTTAGGAATGTTTTCTCTAGATCTGTGAGGTATCCTAGTGATATTTTAATTGGGATTGCATTGAATCTGTGCAACAAAATTTTTGGTTCTTCTTATCCATGAGCAAGGAATATCTTTCTATTTTCTGAAATCTTCTTTGATCTCTTTTTTCAGAGTACTGTAATTTTCACTGTATAGATCTTTTACATTATAGATTTTACATTAAAGTAACATTTTACATTATGTTAGATTGATTCCTAGGTATTTCATTTTTTTAGATGCTATGATGAAAGATGTGGTTTCCCTAATTTCTCTCTCACTGTGTTTGTTGTTTGTGTACAGGAATGCTATTGATTCTTGAGTGTTGACTTTGTATCCAGTTACACTACTGAATTTGGTCATTAAATCCTATGCCTTTTGGCAGAGTTTTTGGGGTCTTCTATGTAGAGTATCATGTTGTCTGTAAATAATGATAATTTCACTTCTTACTTTCCTATCCTTATTCCTTTTATTTCTCCCTCTTGTCTAATTGCTCTGGCTAATGTTTCCAGAGCTATATTGAATAGGAGTGGTGACAATGGACATCCTTGTCTTGTTCCTGATTTTAAAGTAAAAGCTTTCAATTTTTGTTCATTTAGTATGATGTTGGCTGTTGGTTTGTCATAGATGGCTATTATCAGAGTGATGTAAAGACCGTGTATTCCTACTTTCTGTATGGTTTTTATCATGAATGAGTGTTGGACTTTATCAAAAGCTTTTTCTGCATCAACTGAGATGGTCATGTGATTTTTGTCTTTGGCTCTTGTGTTTGGGGCTTATTGCAAAGGGTATAATACACAGTATAATACTGTGAACAGTATAATACACAGGACACATATTTTATAAGATTACTTATAATAGTCACCCAAAGAATGATATACAAAAGAGTGCAGAAAACCTGTCCACACTGTAAGACCAAGGAATCTAGCCAAGGTCTTGGATCTCATGGAAATGTCCTCTATGAGTCCAGCTGAAGACCTAGAACTCATAACAGTGCCTCCTGTCAGTCCAGCTGGAGGCCTAGAGCCCATAACAAGATCTCTTGCAGGCCTGTTTCACTGATCTGTGCTGGGAAGGACCAGAGGTCAGTGGTAGAATCTAGGAAGTCAATGCCAGTGGGGTGAAGGATCTGTGCAACCACGCTGAGGGATCTACACTAGAGGTAGGAAGTGACATCCAAGTAAGAACCACAGCTCCCTGCAAAAGTACCATAGCCATCCTCAGCAACAGTGAGGTCCTGAGCTCCTCTGATAGTGAAGATAGCTGAGTTCCCATCAAGAAAGCTGATGCAGCAAGCTTCTCCAGTACACCATCTTCCCCTCTGGAGCCAGGAAGTGATGCTCAACATGAGGACCAAAGCTCTCCAAGAGTGAACTGAAGCTTTTCTCAGTGCCAACGAGGTCCTGAGCTCCTGGGAGGATGAAAACAGCCAAGTTCATCAGGAAAGCCAACATAACAAGCTCCTCCAAAAGAACCAACAGCTCCTTACAGCTTCTACCAGCTCCCGACAGCATCTCTTCTCCTCTAGTTTTGCCTCTTATGCTGCTGGCAACAATCCTCAGGTAGGCCTCCCACACCAGCACCCCCCTTACTCAGTTCAGCTTGGGGTTATAAGTTGACCACCAGTTGTCACTCCACTACAGCTCTATTGATATGGTGTATTACATTAATTGATTTGCATATATTGAACCATCCCTGCATGCCTGGGATGAATCCCACTTGTTCACAAGGTATAATATTCTTGATAATTTGTTGCATTCTGTTTGTTAGTATTTTATTGAGAATTTTTGCATCTATATTCATTAGGGAGATTGGCCTATAGTTCTTTTTTTTTGGTTGGGTCTTTCTCTGGTTTTGGTATGGACAATACTTGCCTTCAGGAATGAGCTAGGGAGAATTCCTTCCCTTTAAGTTTCATCAAAAAGTTTGAGAAGGATTAGCATTAAATCTTCTCTGAATTTCTTATAGAATTCAGGTGTGAATCCATCAGGACATAGGTGTTTCTTCATTGGTAAGTTTTTTTTATTACATTTTCAATTTCACTTGCTGATATTGAGTTATTCAGGATTTTTATATCATTTTCATTCAGCTTTGGTAATTCATATGTATCTAGGAATCTACCTATTTCCTCTGTGTTTTCTGTCCTATGGGAGTAAATATTTTTGAAGTAGGTATTCATGATCTGAATTTCTACAGGATCTGTAGTGATTTCATCCCTTTCATTCCTTATTGCATGAATTTGAGTTTTTTTCTCACCTTTTTTTTGATAAGGTTGGCTACTGGTTTATCAATTTTATTTATTCTTTCAAAGAACCAGCTCTTCAACTCATTAATTCTTTGTATTATTTTCTTAGTCTCCATTGCATTAATTTCTGCTCTGAGTTTTTAATTTCTTACCATCTTTAGGTTTTGGGCTTGACTTGCTCTTCTTTTTCTAGAAGTTTGAGGTGCAGCATAAGATTGTTTATTTGTGCTCATTCTGTTTTCCTGATGTGGGAATTCACCACTATAAATTTCCCTCTGAGGACTACTTTCATTGTATTGTGCAGGTTCCTGTAAGTTGTATCTGCATTTTCGTTTGATTGTAAATATTGTTTAAGTTCTTCTTTAATTTCATCTGTGACCCATTGGTTATTGATGAGGGTGTTATTTAATTTCCATGTGTTTATGGAGTTTTTGCAATTTCTTTTGCCATTAATTTCCAATTTCATTGCACTGTGGTCCAATAGTATGCATGGGATAATTTCAGTTCCTTTGCATTTATTTAACCATGTTCTATGTGCTATTATATGGTCTTTTTGAGAGCACATCTCATGTTCAGCCGAGCAGAATGTATATTCTGATGCTGTTGGGTGGGACACTCTGTAAAGGTCTTAGTCCATTTGTTCACAAGTTTGCTTTAGTTCTGTTATTTCTTTGCTGACTTTTTGTCTAGTTAATCTATCTGTTTGTGACAAGGGGCTGTTAGAGTCCCCTGTTATGATTGTGTTACTGCTTATTATGTCTGTTAAAATGCTGTATTTGTTGCATAGATATTTATGATTGTTATCTTTTCTTTAAGTTCTCACCTAACAAGTATGTAGTGACTTGTATTTCTTTTAATCATTCTTGATTTGAAGTTCACATTGTCTGCAACTAGAATAGCTACTCCTGTTTCTTTCTGGGTCCTGTCATACAGTATATTGTATTCCATCCTTTGACTTTAAGTCTGTGAATTTCCTTTTGAGTTAAATGTATTTCTTGTATACAAGCATATTGCTGGATTTTGTTTCTTGATCCACTCTACCAGTCTGCTTCTTTTAATTGGTGAATTGAGACCATTTACACTGATGGTTATACTGATGTGTATTGGCTCATCTTTGTCCTATTATTTTCCTGGTATTGGATCCTCCTTTTTCCCTTTGTTTAATTGCTTGCTCTGCTTGCTGTTTCTTTTCTGTTGTTGTTCTTGAAATTGTGGTCTGTTTTATGTCTTTGTAGAATATCTTTTAGTACTCTTTGTATGGTTGTTTTGGCATTCATGAATTTCTTCAGTTGTTCTTTATCATGGAAGTATCTTATTTCTTCATTAATTTTTGAAGGATAGTTTTGCAGGGTGCATCAATCTGGGTTGGAAATTATTTTCTTTTCAGACTTGAAATACTTCACTCCAAGCTCTTCTTGACTTGATGGCTTGTGTTGAAAATTTGCTGTGATTCTGATGGCTTTCCTTTATAAGTGCTCTTTTTCTTTTCTCAAACAGCTTTTAATATTATGTTGTTCTACTGAATTTCTGGGATCTTAATCACTATACATCTGGGTGTAGATTTATTTTAATGATAGTTAATTGGAGTTCTATATGCCTCGCTTACTGTATGTCCAGTTTTTTTTTCCATGCTTGGGAAATTTTCTGCTATTTCTTCTGCAAATAGTTTTTTATGTCATTTGTGTTGACACCTGCTGTTTCATTGAAAACTATTAATCTTACATTGTTTTTCTTTGCTGAGTCTTCCAGCTGTTGAATTGTTATTTCCTGGTTCCTTCTTATTTTAAAGAGATCCTTCCTTTCATGATCATTAGGTGCAATGCTGTCTTCAAGTTCTAAATGCCTATCTTCAGCTTCATTCAAGCAGTTTTGCCAGCTTTTGATGGAATTTTTAATTTCTTGGATATCTGTTTGAATCTGTTTTGTGCATTCTAATTCTTTGTAATATTGTTCGTTCAATGTTTCCATCATTTTTGTATGCTGCTCCTCTTGTATTTTCTTACCTATGTCTTCTTTAGATGTGCTGAGCAATTCTTTCATTATTGTTGTTATTTCCTTTTTTACCTGACAGATTATTTCTGATCTGATGCCTTCTTTGTCCGGATGGAGTTATTTCTTCACTTCAGTTGCTGTCATTTTAGAAATGACTTCCAAGCTCTTCTGTGTCAATGTCTCTTGGACTTGTTCTGGGTGAAGTGGAGGTCTGAGATTTCATTTTGCTCCATTGTTTTGTCATTTTTGAAGATCCAGAAATTTCGTGGAGTTCACTCTTACTCCTGCAATGGTGTGGGAGTGGTGGCATAAGGACCCAAAGGTCCTGGTGTTCAGTGTGTCTCCTATGATGGTGTGTGGAGGTGAGGTTATGGTCATCGATGCTCCTGAAGCTTTCTAGGGCTCAGTTGGCTCCCATGCCAGTGGGGGGAGGGGTGGGTGTGTGGTCACTGAGGCTTCTGAAGCTGTTTGGGGCTCAGCTTGGTTCCCATACAGGGTTCCCAAAGTTGTCTGGGGTTTAACCCCACTCCCACAAGGGTGCGGATGTGGGAAGATGGTGGTCACCTAGGTTCATGAAGCTGTCTGGAGTTCAGCCTGGTTTAGATGGGCGGGATGTCGTCACCAAGGCTCCCGAAGCTGTCTGGAACCCAGCCTGGTTTCTATGCCTATGGGGGAGTGGGGAGGGCACAGTCACTGAAGCTGCTGAAGTTCTCTGGGGGTTAGCCTGGATGGCATGCTGGTGGGGAGGGGTGTGGGCAGCTCACCAAGGTTCCTGAAGCTCTCCAGGGTTTAGCCCAGCTTTCTGCAAGGGTGTCAGGGAAACGGATCATGGTCACAAAGTGTTTTTTTTTTTGTTTTGTTTCTTGAGGTAAGGTTTTGCTATGTAGTTCAGGCTAGCTTTGAACTCACAATGTATCCTAGGCTGGACTCAAACTCACAACAATCCTGCCTCACTCATCCAAGAGCTGGGATTACAGGCATGCACCACCACACCCAGGTCTTTTATTACTTTTTATATTTTATTATCTTCTTATGTTTTGATGTTATTTAAACTTATCAAATGTGGTCACACAGTTAAAAATTAAAAAGTTAAAGAATCTTATGTAGGAAAAAATTGAATATGCACTTCTAGCCTTATTCACCCAGTTCCCCTTTCCTAAGGCAGCTAATATTAGTGGAAGATTAATATACAGTATTTTTGGATCTAGTGCATGCATGAAAAATGTATACATATCTTTCTTTTTCCTATTTAAAAATTTAAGATGTAACTTTCTATCTACCATTTTTATTTAACATTAGATCTCAGAGGTTTCTTAGGTTTTATAGTTGAAAACACTAGATTCCGCCAAAACAGGGAATCAGGCTGCATGAAATGTACAATTTCCTCTTTTGACATTCATGTATATTTATGTTTTATTTATTGGTGTTATTCTTACATTTCTGTTTTATTTACATATTTATACTATGTATATTTTTGGTCCTTGTAGTCATAGAATATTTAGCCATGATATTTATTCAGTTTGATCCATTTTCCCTTTGAAATTGATTGTAGGGGTAGGAAGAAAGGAGCACATTTTTTTAAAAGAGCAAATGTTTATAACTATAATACAAGCATAAATGTAGCCTTCCAAAAACCAGTTTTTACATAGAATAGAATTCTAGTGTCTGGAAACTATAACATGAAAAGAAGCATTGAAAGAATTAAGCATGCAATTATTATCTTCAAGTAATTCAATGTCTATTATATAAAGAAATTAGACTTATGTGGCTCTGGAAGAACTAGACTAAACTGCCACGTGAAAATCATTCCCTTGACTTTAAGCACAGTAACTTTCTACAGTGAAATGGAGCATCTCATGAAGTGCACAGCAAATACTAGACAGACCCCTTTTCTGGGATGTTCTTATGCAAGGGATCCACGTACTGCAGACATAATCTGGATGCCCCTTGGAATCTCAGCCTCTGGTTCTATGAGGCTTTGACAAGCCTTGGATCTCCTTGATGGCTAAAATCACTCCTTCTGTGGTCATCTAGCCCTCATATAAGGCATATGAGCATACCAACAGGAGCTCATGCTGTTGTCCAAGGTAAAGCCTTACAAATCCCTTACACATCAACACATAAGTAGAATAAAAATAGTGTATGAACCATTTCAGACCCAAATAGCACTGTATCTATTGTGGTAGGGTATATGTAGCTATTTTAGTGTATATGTTGTGATTAGTTAGACAAGAAAGCCTGTTTTAGGCATCAGTAATTTCTTGATCTAATCTTTATTTTGTAGAATCATATAATGCTATAACTTTGAAAAATGGTGACATTTATTATTATGTAAGTTTCTTGAGTGCAGGATTGATGTCTGGAAACATCTAGAAATTTGTCACCATAGCACAGAGTATAATATGATTATATATGACTATATATTTATTTATATTTGACTATATATATGCATGTTGATGCATAAATAAATTCTAAGCTCATTCAAGGCCAGTAGCCTCACTGTCTGTTGTGGTTTATTAATTGTCCACCAAACACTTGTTTGCTAAAAGTTTGGTTCCCGGCTGACAGTACTCTTGGGAAGTGGTAGAAATTTTAAGGGATGGGATAGTTGGAGGTCTTCTGCTCATATGGGAATTTGCTCTTGAAGGGGATATTGGGACCCTGAACTCTTTCTTCAATATCTTTTTGTTTCCTGGCTGCTGTGCGATGAGAAACCTGCTTTCACACGTACTTCCACCATCGTGCACCTCATCATGAGCACAAAAGCAATCGGACCAACTGGCCATGGACTGAAACTTCCAAAAACAGGAGCTAAAATATACCTCTCCTCTTTTTATTTTGCTACAGTAGCAGAAAGCTAGTTCACTGTCCTCTATGAATAAACAATATTATTTTTATTATTGGCATAGCTCAGTACTAATAGTGTTTGTACTTTCTTCATTCTCTTTGTTTCACCTACTTAGGTTGTGTCCTGTCCAGTTTTTCCTCTAAAGTCTAAAGTTATTTCAATTTGGAATCTACTTTTTTTATATTTCGTTATCATTTCTTTCTCTTTTTGATTAAAATGCCTTAATATGTATTTCAACTATTTACAGTTAGTATCACCAACTTATATTTAAAGACAAACTTTATATTTATAAACCTGTGTGGTTTACTACAGAGTTTCCATAGACTTCATCTGTACCTGTTTCCTGTTAGCATCTTGCATTAGCATGCTACATTTCTTACTATTGATGAGCCAACACTTTATATTACTAGGAGATGAAATTCATAGCTTATTTTCAGGTTCACATTTGGAATAGTACTTTATAGGTTTGGATAAATTGTGTAATGACATGTCTACTAATACAATATCATAGAGAATAATTTCACTGTCCTAAAATAATCTGTTTTAGGGCACTCAAGATCCACTTATTAATACTTTTCTCTCTTTGGATCCTGGACAACCATTTTTCTTTTTACTGTTTTCAAACTTTTCTAGAAGGACTTGTAATTGGATTCATATAGTATGTAGCTTCCTAGGTGGGTACTTTTTGTTTAACAATGTGCATTTAAGCTTCCTTCATGTCTTTTTTGTGGCTTGGTGGATCATTTCTTTCTGTTTTTGTATAATATTTCAGAGTATAGATGTTCCACAATTTGTTTGTTTATTCACCTGTTGAAGGACATTTCTGTCATTTGTTTAAAGAATTTTTCCCCTTATGTTACTTTGCAAGATTGAGTACAGATAAAATCTAGATGAGCACAGATAAAATCTAGAATTTGTACATAAAGACCAGAAATATGCCTCTAGTGAATATTCAATTAAAGTCTCTTTTGTTTCAAGATCAGTGCCTATATTATATCAATATATGACATTTACATTTCAAAAACACACTACTTTTATGATAAAAACAAGTGTTTTCCCAAAGTATTCATTTTCTGCATAATCAAGATCTCTAAAAGCATAAGAGTATAGAAAGGAATAGTTTCTTATAGATATCATTGTTTATTATGTCCTATAAAATTAGAACTTTTTAAATGTCTATTTTGTTAAGGCTCATACAGTATTAAAGTCTTAGAATGTAAAAAGGGAATCTAAGGCCATCTGGTCCAATTAGTCTCCAAATTCAAATTTCTTGTCCAATATTGCAGGCTAGTCATTTTATAGCATGCTTGAACATTTCAAATGATAGGAGAATTTCTCTCATAAATGGACTCATTTGACGTTTTTAGATAACTGTCCTTTTTAGAAATGTCTTTCTTTTGTTCAGTTAAGCTCTTTTTTCCCATAATTGCTATTCATTTTAGTTCAACTCCATAAATTATAAAGAATAAACTTAATCTTTTCCCCAATGATAGTCCTATAATATTTAAAAGACAGCTATAATGCCACTTGCCTTTGTTTGTTTGTTTGTTTTTGTTTTTTTTCCAGCACCAGGAATCAAACTCACGACCTTGAGCTTGCCAGGCAGGCGCTTGTGTTGCTGAGCTAAATCCCCAGCCCCTATGATGTCGCTTTCCATGTTAAACTTCTTAAGCACCTTATCATCTTAGATATTTTTCTTTGAATGGTTTTGCAGCTCTTTAGAAACATTTTGTGGCTGCACACCTATGTACTTTTATTCATTTATTGATACATTCATTTAGTAACCATGTTTTGAGTGCCTACTGTTTACCAAACACTGTACGGTGCTGGAAATGTGATAGTAAACCAGCCACTGCTGGTCTTCTGTCATGGAATGTTCAAGGGCATTAACCAGGGTTAATGGAGTAGAAGACGCTGCTTTAGAAAAGTCAGCCAGGGGAAGGACCTGCTAGGCAAGAACGTTCACATGTGAAAGAGCTTGGAGGGAGAGAGGACAGCAGCAAGTTCTAGCAACTGAAGAAGATCACGGCATTGAGAATGCAATGAGAACAAGTGCCTGCTGTGGTTTAAAATATGTGCGTGTACTGGAAATGGGAAAACACGTACACATATTTTCTAATTGGAGCCTAACTCCTTCCTCCCATCTGGGTTGGAATTAGTGAGTCCATTGAAATGAGTAGAATGTGGCGGAAGTGATACTCTGTGATTTCTGAGGTGAGGTCATAACAAAGAACAGCTTGTGCTCAGCTCATTTACTCTTACCTCGTTCTGGGAGAAGTCAGCTGCTGTGCTGTGAATCCTCTCAAAAACCCGCAAAGAGTTATGGGTAGGAACAGAGGTCTCTTGCAGCAGGTTGTGAGTGTGAATGCACCGTGTCCTAAATGAAACACTTGGAAGGCGATCCATCCGCCCCAAGTGGGCTGCAGCCCTGGTTGATGTGTCTGTGATCTCATGAGTGGCTGCAAACCAACCAGGGTCATCTAGTTAAGCCACACCTGCTTTCTTGTTAAACAGGAAGTAAGAAGGATACCAAATTTACTGTCACTTTAAGCTCTAAGTTTGGAGGTGATTTGCTACGCAGATAATTGATAGGGAAGGGATGTGTCCAGGAGACGGCTTTCAGTAACACAAGACCCAGCTAAAAGTATCTTAAAACAAAGAAGAGTTCATCCCCTCACGTTAAGTGCAGAGGCAGGGCAGCTTCTGGCTTGGTCAGTTCTGTGCCCCAGTCACACACCCGCTGCACACCCAAGGCATACCGTCTTCTACTTGGCCATTTTTGTCTTTCTGGTGATATCTCCTCACAGAATCACAAAACTCTCACCAATTTCAGTCTCCTCCTGGGTGAAAGGCATTTCCTCCCATGTGGCTTCCTGTTAACAAGGAAAGCCTCCCTTGCCTTCTTGGTAGCAGAACAGGAGAGAATGCCTGTCCTTCAGCCAAATCAAAGGTGACTTGGATTTCTGGCTTAAGCAATGGGATGGAGGGTAGCTGGGTGGAGTTTTTTTTTTCCAATTTGTGTGTGTGTGTGTGTGTGTTTAGGGAACGTCAAGAGTTCTAGTTTGTATTTGTTAAATCTAAGAGGTTTATAAGACATCTAAACTGAGATGATAGGGAGCAGTTGGATATTTACATTTGGATGAGAAGAGGAGGTAAACATGTAAGCATAATCAGCAAAAGATGTTTTTGTATGTGTGTGTTTTAAAAAATGTATTGGTATGTGTTTGCAATACAGAGTGATTGCGTTCAGCTTGGGGGATTGATATACACACATATCCCATCTGGATCATTTTTACCCCCATGCCCTCCCCTCCCTGTTCTTCCCTGTACCCCTTTCCATTTCCAGGGCCTACCTCCCTATTGCTTAATATGTCTCCTACCTTGCTCTTTAAATTATTTCTATTTTGCGCCTCTCAGAGAAACCAGGTAATAGTTGCCCTTCTGTGTCTGACTTACTTTGCCCAGTATTATGGTTTTTGAATTCATATACTGAATACTGACCTTGAGGGAGTGGATGAGGGAGGACCACAGCTGGGCTCTGGGCTCTTCAGTGCCTTAAGGGTGAGCAAAGGAGGAGGAGCCTGCGGAAGCAATCCAGGTCAGGTAAGGGGAGGTGGAAAGAAAGGCAGAGAGTGATGGTGGCAGGGAAGCCACCAGGGAGTGGTTTCTGAGAAGCCAGGGTGGCTAATTGTGTCCTGTCTGGCAAAGGTTGATCAAAATGAAGACATAAAAGTGACCTTTGGATTTAGCCCAGCAGTTTCCATGGAGTAGTGCAAAACAGGCAGATTCTAAGAGGCTGAGCAATGAACAAGAAGTAGAATGAAAGGGCAAGAGGGGACAGTGTGTGTGAATTCAACTCCTGGGAGAAATTGTACTGAGGGGGAGAGAGCGCCTGTAAGGGGAGCTAGGATCAAAGCAAGGGAGGTAAAGGTAGAAGACACAGCTATTTGTTAGCTACTGGCAGCATTCTTATACAGAAAAAGAGAAGGATTTCTAACCCAGGAGGAACAGGGATGGCTCAAATAGTAAAATTCTCAAGAACAGCACATAGTTTATGGATAGTCATATGCAACTTTAAAATTAATTATGAGAGTGCAGATATACTATTCATAGCTTGGGATGAGTAATTTGAGTTGTATACTGGCTGCATCTTTAACTGTCTTTTGGTTAGGCAACTATGCAAAGGGGTTAAGAACCTGGACTCCTAGAGACAGAGTTTTGGGGTTTCAAAATTGGTGTGTGTCCTTAAGGAATTCACTTGACCTGTCTATGCTCCAGCTCTCTGATCAATAAATACAACCTATTTTATCAGGTTGTCATCCAGACCACCTAAGTTAGCCTATATAAAGCATTCAGAACACTGCCTAGAACACGGTAGCTCTTTGTATCAGGCACCTACTGGCTAATAATTACTGGGTTGATTAAATTAGCTAAGTATGTTTGACTGAAAAAGCTATCTTCAGAAAGAAATCACAAATTTAAATTTAATAATTATTTGCACATTCCTCTTGGGGTGTTATGTGTAAAATTTTATAAAATGTGTCATATATTGAGTTAAAACTTCAAGAGATAGAATTAAATTCACATTATGGACAATAGTTGTCCAAGCATCAGTCATACATATGGGTCACTATTTGATATTTATACCTTGTTGAAATTCTCGCTTTGAAATAGAGCAACATAAAAAGTGCAGTAGCTTGATACTCATCAGAAAGCATCCAAAGGCTCTTTGGGTGGGGCAGCCAAGTGCTGAATTAAACAGTAGTGTGAATTGGAAAAGGAAAAAGGATCCCAGTCTTATACTCTGTAAGCAGCCCTTCTTTCTCTTGCACTGAATGTTAATTTTCACCCAGGCCTGGCTGGCCATTTGCAGGAGCCTGTGAAGATAGAGAATTTATAGGAATTAATGCTCTGTGGGTATACAAGGCAGAGACCCTGAAGAACTAAAAAAGCATGAATAAATGTATTCCAATTATAGGCTAATGCAAGTAATGGGTTTATGGTACTTAGAGGTCTGGATCGGTTCTCTGACAGCCTGCAGACATTAGGGGCCCCTCTTGGCTCACTGCTATGTAGGCATTATGGAGTGATTTTTACTTTACTGCCTTTTCCATCAGATCATCCCCTTTCTTTCACACACAAGGTTAATTCACTTCTTGATCACATTATTTCCTCGCTGCTCTTTGACAATATAAAAATTCTGAGTGGACAGCTCAATCCCTCTTCCATCTCAGATTTGATTGTTATGGTATTGCCTGGCGTCCCTCAGAGGCCTCCAGCAGCCTTTGCTGCACTTTATGACACTTAAATGGCTCGGCTACAATTCCTCCATCTATTCACGAAATGCTGTTAATAACTCATTTCCAAAGAGGCCCTTCTTTATGTCTTGGCATTAAAGGAATTTTTATTAGGTGCCAGGATAGGTGACACACAGCCCCAGTAACCAAAGAGTTAATTAATCTGTTGAAATTTATTGCCTTTTATACTGCACTCAGTGTGACAGTCCCTAAGAGAAACAGATACTATATTTACAGCCTGGGTTGAAATATTCAGTAATATAGTCTGCATACTGACCTACTCTATCAGTGTATGCTAGAACATCCATTAATCACAGAAGATGAATTCGTGTAATCTGTCTTCTTTCTTATTCTGAGATTCCAATAAATATTGAAATAATAATTTATTGATTACCTTGCAATATAAATGTATAGTAAAGGCACCCAAGGCATTTGCATGGTAATGCATTTTGGAAGTTCTTGGCATTCTATGGAATGCAAGGAAAAACTGAGAGAAGAGTGGTGTGTCATTCTCAGTAGGTGAAACATCCATTTAATTTCTTACTGTATGAAAAGAAATGAGAAGGTAATTTTTGAACTACCAAAGCCCAGCAACTGTAGCTATGATCATTACATTCTCCAATAAACCTGAATATTTATTTTTGCATTAACACCTTCCTTATTATCTCTAGAATACGTTAGGCCACCAATAATTTTCTTGTGCCACCATTTCTTTCAGGAAGCCACTTCCTGCCTGGAGTAAATCCAGGCAAGGATGACAAGGGTGTAGGCATGCCCTCTTTTCTTTCTGTAATACTAGTGGAGTCTTCTGGGGCCATTTTCTAAATTCTTCAGGGTGAAGAATTTAGATAGAGTATTGGGCTCCTGACCTAAAGGTGAAGAATTTAGATAGAGTATTGGGCTCCTGACCTAAAGCTAAATTCAGTTTACACAATTTTCATGAGTTGTTATTGTTCCTTGGGGGAGATGTTCATTTTATTATGATTTTAGGATCGGGATAATTTTCGCATCAAATCTGTTTAGATCCGGAAACATTGGAGAAGAGCACAAAAATGGTACAGATCCTTGTAGATCGAGGATATTTATTTTCTAAAACTCTAAAAGTTTGTTCCTGGGTATATTTCCAACATGCTTGTGCTGTGTTGGGTAGTGGTGAGCTGAACGACCAGAATTTTCAAGTCTGCATTTGTACCACGGTTACCAGCATTACCCGCTAGGGCTTGTTACATGTTCAGTTCTCAGTGAATTCAATCATGAACAGTTAATGTACCCTGCTTCTGGGCCCCATAACAATCTATATCAGTTTTGGGCAACTCTTTATGGGCAGGGTAACTCTGCAGAATGGATGGAATTCTAATATGTGGGATTTGTTTTGTAGTGCTTTACTGATAAGGTTAACCAGATGGTGAAATGTAATAGCTTGGAAGATCTTGTTTTGATATACTACAGTAGATCATTTTCAGAATGATAATGAAAAAACAAAATGAACAGAGCTTTTTAGATTCTCTTCTTGGTCATGAAATCAAAAATAGAGTTTTTTAGACTACAGAAAAATATCCATCATGATTCTCCTGACATTTAAACTGCTTGGCTATGTAGCTGTAAAAGAAGACAAACTATTTTGAACATTTTGCCATAAATTTTTATATAGAGTAGTTTATATAATATTTCTAAAAAATGAAAAATTATGGAATTTTGTATACCACTGAAAAGTGTTTTCAATGTGGATTTCAAAAAAAAAATACATTTCTTCAATATTTCAACAATGATGACACCAATTAATTCATTTCCTGCAGGACATTTCATTTTGATGAACCTTCAAATCAGTGCTTATCAAAATATTAAAGAATTAAGCAACTTTAACTTTATTTTCCCCAACATTGGCGAATTTGGCACATATTTTATACTATCTTATATTGTCTGTTATCTATTTACATTTTTCTTTTTCTTTTTGCTGATTTGGATTTTTTAAATTATGGTCATAATATGTATGAATATAATAAGGATCTCACAAAGAAATTACATAGATGGAGTTGATATTTCTTTGGTGATAAAGGTTGGGTGAGCTGGAATATTATCACGTAATAGCTGCCACTTTCTTTTTTCTTTTTTTTCTTGCAAATATTAGTGCTTGCTCCTTGGTCTGTTCATATAAAGTTATATTCTGATTTAAGTTCTCCCTGGTGTTTGGCTAATTGGGCTATTCACTTAAAGTATACTATGTTTTATTACTTTATCTTCTATGGTATTTTACATGTTGGAATGACTGATTCTAATTCCTGTTCTGCAGCAGCATAATTTCACAGTAGCGTAACCTTGGGAATACATTAAATTTGGCCTTTACAACACTGCGTTGTTTTTTTCCACACAGTAGTGAATAGCTGTGGCATTTTCCAACACCGAAGTTGACTCTACTTTTTTATAGTAATGCTGCTTTCTCTTCCCTTCCTAATTCATATCGGTGCAACATGGTATCTGTTTATTGAGCACTATTTCTCTGGCAAGTTTCACGTCAGATACTGAATACAGGATATGAAGTTGAAAAGGTGTAATTGACACTCTCAAGCTGGTTCAGGCTTGTGACAGAAAAGCAATGATTTTTAAAGTATTTTTTTTCTTCATTATAGTAAATCATTAATTTAGGAAACTTAAAGAAATGAGGAGAGTCATTTATTGAGCATTCATCTAAGAGCAAGCGCCTCTTTATTGAATTGGGTGATAGGCTCTCCTCAGTATCCACAAGGGACCAGTGCCAAGATAACCACTCACCCCCTCAAATACCCAAATCCATGCAATGGTGTAGCATTGGCATATAGCCTATGCACATCTCATAGCATACTTTAAATCATCTCTAGTTGACCTATAATACCTAATACAATGTAAATGTTATGCAGATTATTGTTGTGCTGTATAGGTTTGAGAATAATGACAAGAGAAAAGGTCGCACAGGTTCAATACAGATGCAACTCTTTCCCATCTGCTGTTAGTTGAATATGGACATGCAAAGCCTCAGATATGGAGGGCTGGTAGTGCTTAATCTTAGCAAGGCTGTGAGGCAAGTACTCTCATTGTATCATCCTATTTTAGTAATGAGTGAAATGAGTTCCACAAATGGTAGGTGACCTGCTCAGGCCCTTACTTTTCATATTTTGAAGAGAGATTGAAATGCAGCCCACTGGACTACAAGGACAGGACCTTTAATACTCACTTTCCCTACCCTGCAGGAAAACATAGAAATTACTCAGAGTAAGAATTATCCATTCTTACTATTTATCAGCCAAACATCATTTATGGATTCCTTTTCCAAAGCTTTGCAATGCTTAGGAATATGATTTCAGTGTTCGAGGGTGTGAATTAGCGTCTTGGCACCTGTCCCCTGTGGATAGCTTTGCTATCAGATAATGAGTTCCCACAAAATATATGGGGAATGTTTCTAGGTTCTGTTTGTTCCGGGGTCATCTATATTATTCCACTGGTTTGTCTATTCCCACAACTTTTGTTGTTACAATTTTATAAAAGTTTTACTATTGTGCAATAGGTGCTTAATAAACAGTGTGTACATGGATGTGAATGGAGAAAGAAAGGGAAATTAGTATTAGTATAAAGACATGAGTGTTGGAAAATGGCATAGTTTTCATGCATGTACACACACTATTGATTTCTTATTCAAAATGTGTTTCCTACTCTTGAACCCTTACTTTTTGTTTAATTTTTTATTGTGAAATTTATTATGCATATAAAAGAATACATAAAAATTCATGTCCAGTGTAAAGGATAGCAATAAAAAGGACCATCATGCATACATTATCCATTGCCAAGGCATAAAATACTGTCTTGGTATTATTCCTGTTATGACCTCCCTTGATTTAATTCTCTTCCCAACCACCTGCTTCCCCTCTATGGTGGAGTCATAGTTTTCATGTTCACTTTTCCATTGCTTTTCTTTATGGTTTTCTTTTGTAGGTGAATAACATATGATTTAGCTTTATCTGTTTATCATATTTACATCATGGAAAACAATTGTGTAATTTTTCTGTAGCTTATTTTGTTTAATGTCATGTTTTGATTCACCTATCTTGATGTGAATAGGTATAGTCCATTTATTTTCATTGCTATATAATATTCCATTGTATAAATATAAGCATTATTTCCTACTGTACTGCTAATTGATACTACACTCATTTTAGGCTTTGCAATTCTACACAGTGGTATTGCCTCCTATCATGCTTGTACATATGGTTTAGTATACATGTGCAAGAATTTCCCTGAGTATATACTTACTAGTGAAATTGTTGTATCATAGGGTAGATACATGTTCAGACTTACTAGGTGATGTCAAATTGTTTTCCAAAACAATTGGATTAATTTATACACCAGTCACCAATAGTCAGGAATTTTGTTTGCTGTGTTTTTAAAACACTTATCTGAATTTTAACATTTTCCCCCAGTGCCTTGGTATAAAACAGTATTGCATTATGGCTAATTATTGTTTCTCTGATTACTAATGAGGTGATGAAGTTGAACATTATTGACATATATTTTATTGTTTTTTATTTTCTATGAAGTATCTCTTCAAGCCATATTAAAGTGAGCCATTTGTCTTTTTCTGCTTAATTCCTAAAAGTTTTTATATATGCTCAATATAAGTTTTTTTTCAGTTATAAGTGTTCCAAATGCCTTCTGTCTTGGAGCCTGCATTTTCAGTCTATGGAAATTTTTAGTGAGTGGCCAGACCTCTTCTATTTTAATGTGCTGGAATTTATCAGTATGCTTTTTATGGATTATATTTTTTAGTGTTAAGTAATACTTCCTACCCTACATCATAAAGATACATTCCTATGTTATCTTTTAAATGTTTTATAGTTTTGTCTTTCATATTTATTGTCAATCAACTAGTAAGTCCTTTTATCTGTTACTTTTGGTGTATGTGTGATGTGATGTAAGAAATTGAATTATATAGTTTGACAAGGACAACTGAAGCACACAGCATCTTTTTTTTTTTTTGTTTTTTTTTTTGGTTTTTCTCCGGTACCGGGAACCGAACTGACGACCTTGCGCTTGCCAGGCAGGCGCTTTGCCGCTGAGCTAAATCCCCAGCCCACACAGCATCTTTTTGAATAGCCCATCCTTGCTTCACAGATTTGAAGTTGTAGATCTTTTATTAATCATTATAGCTTTTTTACATGGATTTGTTTCTAGACTATTCTGTTCCATGAGTATACTTAAGTATTCCTATATTTATACTGCATTTTTAATTATATAGCTTTATGATTATTCTTCAAAGACATTAGTTTAAGGCTCCTCTCCAACTTAGTGGCTTTCTGGGGGCCTTTTGCTCTTCTAAGTGAATTGTACCATCAACTTATACATTTAACAGTAGAAATGACAACAGCAAATCCTATTGGGATTTGATTTGGATTCTGTATTGATTAATTTAGGGAGAATATGCATCTTTATAATATTGAGTCTAAGCAAGAACATTGGATTAACCAGCTTCTATCACTGTGAAAAACACCTGAGATAACCAGAGTACAAGGAAGAACAGTTTATTTGGGTTCACAATTTTTAGGTTTCATTCTCTGACTGATGGACCCATTGTTCTGGGGCCTCTGCTGAAGCAGCACATCATGGCCAGAACGTTTATGGACCACATGGGCTAGGGAGGAAAGAGAAAGAGGAATCCCTCCAGGTCTCACTATCCTTTTGGGGGCACCCCCTTGTTACCTAAGGACCTCCCACATCTTTTAAAGGTTCTACCACTACCCAGTAATGCCAAGCTGGGAACCTAATCTCTTATGCTTGAGCCTTTGGGAGATGATCCAGATCTAAACTAAGCAAACATGGAATATCTATTTATTTAGTAATAAATGTCTCCCATTTAAACTTTATGATTGTATTCATAAGGGATTCGTGATTCCTTGGAATCATTTCTATGTGCAGTTGTTTTGTTCTCCCAAATAAATAATGAAATCAACTTGCCATCTCAGGCTGCCTTGTGCCCCCAGGAAGAAGCAAGACAGGAACCTTCCGTTTAAGTCTTCCAAGAAAATAGGGCCCTACCAACATGTTCTTCCTAGACTTCTGGGATCCAGCACTGTGAGAGAAGAGATTTCAGTGGGTTTAAGAGACATAGTTTGTGGTACTTTTCCTATGGCAGCCCTAGTACATAATACAGTCATGTTTTACTAGTGAATCATATAAATAGTATTTAGTTTATTAATTTAGTATCAATATTCAGAAGATTGCCTAGTAGTGTGTGTGTGTGTGTGTGTGTGTGTGTGTGTGTGTGTATGTGTATATGTATATGTAGTGCCATTACTAAAGCTGAATTATACTCATGAATTGGAGGAAATTCCTCACTTTACTTTCTGGGGAGTTGTGTTATATTAGATTTGCCTTTTCCTTGGTGGAATCCCATTAAAGTCATTTGGGTCTGGTGGATTTGTGGATTAATGTCTTTAATGGTAGTAGAAATATTAATATGTACTTTCCTTCTGTTTGATTTGGCTGGTTGTATTTTTTCAGGAATTTACCCGTTTCATCTAGTTTTACATTTACTGGCTAGACTTATCATAACATTATTATGTATTCCATCATTTCCGTTTCTCAAGTTATATCCACTTTTTATTCTTAAAACAACATTTAAAATCTTTATCATGGTTACTCTTGCCAATGGTTTGTTAATGAGATTCTTTTTTAAAAAGAAATATTTTTTTGTACTCCATCTTCTCTATAGTGTATATATTTTTCTCTTATCATTAGTTAGCTACTTTTTTACATCCTTTGGGATTATTCTATAGGAATTTTCAGGTTGCAGTGTTTGAAATCATCAATTTTTCACTGATTACTGCTTTGGAAGCCACATTGCATAAGTTTTCATTTTTAGCATTTTGTTATTATTAAATCTTATTTTTCTAATTTCATTACAAATTCTCTTTTTTCTCTTTGGTGCATCAGTTATTTAAAAAAGTGTTTTAAAGTTCCCAGTATATGTTGTTGCCTTAGTTATCTTTGTTTACTACATATGAAGGCAATGTCATTGTCATCAGAACAGTTTTCTGAATGATTTAAATTCTTGAAAATGCATGGTGGCTGACTCAGTGGCCTGGCATGTAGTTCACAGTGCTCTGGAACACAGAGGTCCCGTCTTTGGGCTGTGAGTGATATATACTCTCCACATTTAGGAGGGCTGTTTCACATGTCTATTAGCTCAAGCTTGTTAATTGTAGTGTCTATCTTTTATACCTTTATTGGTATTTTTTAGACAGTACATTAGAACCTGTCACTATGGCTATGGGTTTGACATTTGGGAGGCTGTAGTAGGATTCATACCAGTTTAGGCTTCTTAGAGCTTCCTGAAACTCTTACTAACAGCTGGCAACCTCTTTTTCTGTGACAAATGCTTCAGTGTGTAGTCTGTTTTGCTTGATGTTAATACAGGGTTATGGTTGATGCATTGTGTGAACTTGAGGAGTCTAGAGGCTTGGCTAGTGACTGAGCAGTTCTATATCCTGGGGTAAAAATTCCTGCTCTAGGATGCTATTCATTATGTCAACTTGAGGGGCTGGGGATTTAGCTCAGCAGCAAAAGCGCCTGCCTGGCAAGCGTGAGGTCGTGAGTTCGGTTCCTGGTCCCGGAGAAAAACCAAAAACCAAAACCAAAACCAAAGCCAGTATGTCAACTTGAGAAGTTTAGAAGGTCAACTGTGTGACTCAGCAGGGAGCCAGGGTCCTTCTTTGTATTCATCCTGCGCCTGTGCAAGAGGAGGGCACGGAGATGGTGTGGGTGTGGGTACAGAGCCCATGTACAATATAAGGAAGAAAAGAGGCTTGCTTCTCCCCTTTTTTGCTCTTGCTGCTTTTGCTGTTTTGTGCCGCCTTGAATTGTTGCCCCTGTGCCCTGCCACCCTGCCTTGAGCCAGCTGATTATAGACTGAAACCTCCACACACTGTGAGCTGAATAAACCTTTCCTTCCTTCATTTTGGGTGTTGGGTATTTTGTCTCAGCAACGAGAGAAAAGTAACCGAGACATACAGTATGTTAGCTTTCTTTTACTAGTAATTTTTGACATACATTTTGATTATCATACTTTGTGGTTTTCTGTGTTCTTCCATTGCAGAGATGCCTTTTTAATTCAGTATCTTGAATTGTACTCCTGACCGTCTTTGTTTTTGATCTGGCGGGTGTAGCATATTCGCATCTGTTGTATTATTTATAGTGGGATGTGGTTATGTTTGCTTTACATTATGTCTTGCATTTGCTTTTCTACTGTTGTATTTGTATATTCTAGCTGCCTTTCGGGTTGATTTTTTTTGTTTGTTCTTATTTATTTTTTCTTTTTGTCCTGTAGGAATTATTCATTCTATGCTTTTAAGTTCATAATCTACTTTACTTAACATGCATTGTTAAGAAAGCCTAAAGTTAATAATTTTGCTCTAATCCTCAATCATGTATCTTAGAATATGTTAATTTCATCAGCCTTTTGAAAATGTACACAACAGTCTGTAGGTATTTAAGTTCTAGCTAAACTGAAAATTGTTATTCTTTTATTTTGTTATTTTTGAACAAAAATTTTCACAGATATTTGGTGGTTTTATTTATCAATAATTCTTTCAGAGACAACTTCTTTTTTTCTGGAATCATTTCCCTTCTGCCACTAAAGTTCTGAGAATTTCCTTTATTGAAAAATCTCTGGTAATACTGTATAGTGTCTCCTTTTTGATAAGATCTCTCTTTCATTCTTAAAGCATAACTTAACTACAGGATTTTGTCTTTATAGTAAAGGAGAATATGACCATAATGAAAGAAAACTCATGGTGAATAAATATATAGCACACTTTCTTAGATAAATAAAAACTGATAAAGAACTAAACGGGACATATAGAACAGAAAATATAATACTTGAATTAAGAATAATGCTGTAAAGGTAATAACAGCACATATGATTTAAAACATGAGTCAGTTTACTTGAAGATTGGCCAACATAAATTATTAAATCAGGACATTAAGAGAAAAAAATGATACAGAATGAATCAATTCTTATGAGGCTGTTGTAGCCATTTTGAAATGACAGATGGACCCAAAATTTGACTCAGACATCAAGATTAATCATATCAAACCAAGGGGTGTGAAAAGGCTTCTGATTCATATAACAAGGCACTCTGGAAGAACAGGCAGGCTGCCAACCTGGCCTGGAAATGGTGAAATATAACAAGGAAAGGTTTTCTTCTGGTATAAAATGATGCAATTTTGAGTATGTGTCTTAGTTACTTTTCGCATTGCTGAGACAAAATACCCAACACCCACAAGTTAAGGGAGGAAAGGGTTATTTAGCTCACAGTTTGTGGAGGTTTCACTCCATAATTAGCTGGCTCCAAGGCAGGGTGGCACATGGCAGAGGGGCAACAAACAGTTCATGACAGTGGAAGACAGCTAACGCAGCAAGCAACCCTCAACGGTGTCTTTCTGCTCCTTTTATACTCTATCTAGGCTGCTGGAGTTAGGGCGGTGCCAAACCAACCAGTGAACGATGACACATCCTTAATTCCAGTATCACACACTCCAGATTCACCTACCTCTGAAAAGGCCCTATGACTGCATGAGGCTTTGGGGCAACATTCAGACACAAACTATAGCAACGTTTTATTCTTTTTAGGCTCACTTTTAAGCACTGTTAGGATTATTTGAGGGAGGCCTCTGGTCCAGGGTGAATTCAACCCCATTCAAACATGTACTTAGAGACTTAAATAATGGTATTTAAATGGTATTTAATAATGGTGTATCAGGATGTCTTCCCATTGGGCTAGTGGAAAAATGAACTATTTCCAGTGCTCTTTACACTTCAAGGAATTCTTCCTGCTCCTTACAGTTGGACCTTTGCCTGGATCAGTAGTCCTCAGTCCCAATTCAGAAGCTTTAGATACCAACCTGGTCTCATTACAGTCAAGTTACAGTGGATGTCTGCACTTGTCAAACCCATGCACTCATCAGTTTTGCTAACCTCTTTAGATGATTCATGTTAACATCTCTAGAGGGAGCTCTTTCTCTGCCATGTTCCCTTTTTCGGTATCCTCCCTAGCCCATCCCCCTGTAACTTTGCACACTGTCTCAGCTGATGAAGTTCTAGTTGAGTTTACCCTGTGTTGCAGCTTGGAAATTCTCTACAGTCACTAATCTAGGGGCAATTGTAGGATTCACCTTCTTTGTTTTCCTGATGTTTTGTATTTCTACCATTGCTAGGTAAAAAATGTTATTTCTGTTATAACTTCTCCATTCCCTAAAGCAGAATTGGCATTGCATTGCCTGCATCATATTATAAAATTAAAGATGCTACCTTTTACTTAGCAAAGTGGCTACAATAAATTAAAACGCTGTAAAGTGCTTGTTGAATAACTAAAAGAGTGATTGGTGACTGCCCTAAGATAAAAGAGACAAAACATTTTGTGTCTAAAAATGCTGCAAAAAATTTTTCACCATATTTTTTTACATCACAAAGTCAAATAAGGAAAAGCTATTATGGGAAAGATGTTAATTTTTTTTTTACCTTAACTCATAATTATAACTTCATGGCAGGTCTATGAGGTTAACCAGAGATATGGAGCAGTAGTCCATAAACATTTTGGTACAGACACTGATTTTGGAGAAGAAAATTTTTCCACAGACTGGCCAGAAGAAGTTTAGCTTACCTTGCTTTAGTTTCTTTTTTAGTGGTATATGTATACAATATATCATAACCACACTTTCCAGTGCTAACATCACTGCCTCAGCTCCATCTCAGATCATGAGGGGTTAGAGTCTCATAGGAGTGTGCCACCTTGCATGTTACAGTTCACAGTAGGATTTGTGCTCCTATGAGCACTAATGCCTTGGGCGATCTGACGGGATAGAGCTCAGGTGGTAATGAGAGCGATGGAGATGTCTGTAAATACAATGGTGTGATGACACTCCACTTGCTCAGCTGCTGCTCACCTCCTGCTGTGCAGTCCAGTTTATAACATGTTGCACACTGGTACCCGTCTATAGTCTAGGGTCGGGAACACCTGATACAAAGGGTTGGGGTAATATAATGGGTAAAATGAATTAAATAGGTACATATAGAACTTTATAGCCAAGAAAAGTTAGTGTGCTTCTTGTTATGTTAATGGACCATCTATAAATATTGATAATAATAAGTCCCCAAAGAATGAACATTTTCTCATAATATAGTCAAAATGAAAATTAGTAACAAAGATTTAACTGCATCAAAACCATGTTTTGATTATTTAAAAACTAGTTTACTTTTGATTCTCTTAGTTATTAAGTCAAAAAGAGAAATATAAAATAACTTAAAAGGAATAGCAAGAATTAAAATATTGAATTTCAAAGTAAAAAAGTTGAATGAATAAAAATATACCAATATTCTAATTCATAACCAAACCTCCAACACACTCACAGAAGTAGAAAAAGTGTTACTGATAAAAGTGTTACTGATTTAATGAGCACTTGCTATGGGCATGATACTGTGTATATATGCATATATATATGTATATGTATATGAACACTCATACACATATGTTATGGTTTTATAAACAAAACTAAGAGCTTGGAATTTTAAGCCATATTTTTGTGATTTAAGTGTTTTTACTTCTAAATTATTAACAGTTTCTATTCTTTCATAAAATTAGATTAAATTATAAAATTGTGAAATGCTTCCTGCAATATGTGGCATATAGTAAGCACTCAATAAACAAGAATTACAGGTAGAGTATATTATTTAGAACTATATATGGATCAAATAACTGTACTTTCTAGAGTGGAAAAGAGAGTGCGTTCTATTTCTTTATGCAACAAGAACTGCAAAACTAAGCAGGCTGCAGGTCGAATGACAGATCAACACTACCAGCAAGCACCAAGACATCTTAACTTTGTGATTTCCCTCTCCTGTGTTGTCAGCCTTATGGTCACAAGATTGTTCACACATTTCTAGGCATTCACATCTACATTACAGTCAAGAGGAAAAAGGGTTAAGATCTTTATTTCATGACGTTGTACTTTGACATGAGAGACAAGCTTCCCTCTCTGACCAGACATTTTGTATATTTAATCATAACTGCAGAGGAGACTGAGTGATTATACATTTTTCGCTAAGCACATACCAGGCCTACAATTGTTTTAGTAAAGATGAAAAAGCAATAGATTTTGTATAAGTAATCATCAGTGTCTCTCGTAAGGAGGCCTAAAAGTTTTAATACGGCCTAGTAAATTAAAATATGTCAATAAATTACATGATTGTCAAGGAAATATCTGTCTGTCTATCTTAATCCAAGAGAAAAAAATTTGAATGATAATAAGATTTTTCTAATTTGTAAAATTATAGTGGAAATGACACCAAGCCATGCTTATTGCACATTTGTTTTTGAATTCTTTTAGGACAAATTATTTTTAGTAGTTTAAAAAATGTTCCTGGGCATACAGTGAGATAGGAAACATCTGTATTTGTGCAACAAAGACGGCAAAACCTTGCGACCTAGCAAAATTTGCTCAAAGGAGATGGGCTAGCACAGGAGAAGGAAAGAACAGAAAAACCATAGGAAAAAAATCAATAGGACCAAGAGTTGGTTTTTTGAAAACAATGAACAAAATCTGAAAACCTCTACTTACACTATCTAAACAGCAGAGAGGCTTCTAATAAATAAAATCAGACTTGAAAGTGGAGACATTACAATAGGTGCCTAAAAAATAAAAAGGATCATAACAGAGTCTATGAACAATTATATGCCACCAATTGGGTAAATTAGAAACAACAGATAAATTTCTAAAAGATATAACTTACCAAGATTGAATCAAGAAGAAATCGGAAGCTTGATCAGACAAATAATAAAGAGATTGAAGAAATAGCTAAAAACTTTCCAACAAAGAAAAGGCCAGCTTGTGTCAGGACTGAATAATACCACACATTCATAGAAGTATTACTAATACCTCTGAAACTTTTTTGAAATACATAGCCAGAGAGAAAACTTCCAATTACATTTAGAAGGCCATTACATTGGTACCTAAAATCAGACAGATATGATGAAAACCACAAGCCAGTATCTCTGATACACATTGGTGCAAAAATAAACTGAATCAACAACATATCAAAAATATACATTGTGACCAAGTGAGATTTGACCTTGGAATACAAAACTATTTTAACATATGCAAATTAATCATGTTAATAGAGTGAAAGATAAAAACCACATGATCATCTCAGCTGACACAGAACAAGCATTTGATGAAGTTTACCATCCTTTCTCAAAAAACTTTGGCAGTTTAAATATATAGAGAAATTTTTTTCAATACAATAAAAGCCATTTTTAGAAAACTCATAGCTAACATAATCAATGAGGGAAAATTGAACACTTTTCCACTGAGCTCTTCTGAGGTAAGATTGTCCACTCTTAATGCTTCTATTCAACACAGTACTGGAAGTACTAGCAAGAGAAATAAGATAAGAAAAATAAATAAAAGACATCTAAATTGGAAAGGAAGAAGTAAATTTTTCTTTACTTCCAGATCGCATGATTGTATAAGTAGAAAATACTGTTACACACACACACACACACACACACACAGAGTGTTAGAACTAATAAATGAATTCAATAAGATTGCAGGATACAAATCTAACATATCATTTTGTACACAAATGATGACCTAGTTAGGAAAAACCAAGAAACATCCCACTTATGGTAGCATAAAAATAATAAATTTAACCAAGGATGTAAAAAAACTCTGCAATTAAAAACTATCAAATGTTGATAAGAGAAATTGAAGGAGACAAAAATAAATGAACAGATATCCAATGTTCATAAATTAGGAGAATTAATATTCTCTAGATATCCATACTATCCAAAGAAATACATACATTTAATGCAGTTGGTACCAAAATTCTAATGGACTTTTTCATAGAAACAGACAAAATAATCTAACAATTCATTTGGAGCCAAAGCAACGCTGAGGAAGAAACACAAAGGTAGCAGCATCACATTTCTTGATTTAAAAATTATACCGTAAATCTGTAATAATCAAAGTGGTGTCATGAAGCCATTAAAACAGAAACAGACTGGCAGAACAGAAATGAAAGCCCAGATAAAACTGCAAATGTACACAGTCAATTAATTTTCAACGAACACACCAAACGGCCACAAATGGGAAAGCATAATCTCTTTAGTAAATGATGTAGAGAAAACTGGAAACTGGCCCCTTAACCTATACCATAAATACAAATCGATTCAAAATGGAAAGCGACGTAGAAGAAAGACCTGGAACCCTACATTTCCTAGAAGAGAGCATAGGGAAAAAGCTCCTTGACTTTGGCTTTGGCAACCATACAGTACTTTGGAAATCACACCAAAAGCATAGGCCACCAAGCAAAGCTAAAACTAAAAGAATCAGACTACAACTGAAGTTGGCCAGCACACCCGAGTTCCATAATTCTTTTTGTTTCTTGTAACCTGAATCATTTCATGAGCACTACCTCCAACACTTTGCTGACATTGCTGTCTTCCTTACAGACTTCCTTTTCATTCAAGGTCCAGATAGCCTTGGAAGTTAATCCAGTGTCTGTATGTATTTTGCATTGGCTTCTCAATACCATTACTCTTTCACCTTCAGAATTCAAATACCCAGATCCCATCCTCTGACAATCTCCCATCCTTTCAACCCTCCAGTTGGTGACCTATGGACTTGTATTTCAGTGAAGGTGCATCTGCCCAGCAATTCCTTAGCTCCCTGTCTCCCATTTGAATAGTTATTATCTGAAATAGTCTTATTGTCTCCAATCTTTGATATTACCACCTTCTTTAATTGATTCTCAGAAGCCAATCTTGACTTTTATCCCAGTGGAAAAATAGAATGCATCCATTTCAAGTTTCCACTTTTAACCACAAACTTAATTATATCCCAGACGCTCTCCTTTATTCATGGAAAAGGTATGACTCTAATTTCTTAAAAATTTTCTGCAGAGACTAAACATATTGTTTCATTCCTTACTCTTCTTTTTTTATTGACTCTTTGTGATAGACTGAGTTGAAATTTCTTTTTAAATTTTTTTCTTTATCATTGTTGGGGTTGGAGCCTAGGGTCTTGTATATGCTAGGCAGGCACTGTATCATTGAGGTACATCCCCAACTCTTTTATTAACTCTTTTATTTCAGGCTATTTTAGATCTCATATCTCTTCCATCTGTTAAAGAAAAATCATTTCTTTATCCGACATCTACTGCTGTCCTTCTCTCCTCTATTGAGAATCTTCTAGAAAAAGTTATCTACATCTTCAGTCTACTTCAAAATTATAAACACAAATTGTTCTCTCTTAATCCAGTGGAACAAGATTGTTTTAACTCTTGGATTCAGCTAATTTGGGAACTACTTAGAATTTTCTATTTAAATAACTGAAAATAACAGAATGCCAGATTAAAAGGGGCTCACACAAATATATTTATTTGCTAGTTCATTTGCATAGCAAGAAGTCCACAGGAAGACAGTTCAGACCTCATGTAGGAGCCCAACAGTTAAGCAATTGAGTTCAGTCTGTGTCTACACTACCATTCTTTATACAACGACTTTCATCCTTACAGTTAGAGGTTAATTGCTGAAGTTCCAGATTTTGTAACATCATTCCATGCAGGAAGAAAGTAAGTGGTGAAGAACTCCCTGGGCCTTCTTGGAGAGTGGGGTCTGTTCATTTCTGAAAGCAAGGAGATGAAGGAGCAGGAAAAGGGAGAAGAAATAGAATAGAGAAATAGAATCCATAGAAAATGTATGCATAATTATGTAAAGGGATTTACGAGGCAAGCTTACAGGATCAGAAGGAAAGTCCACAGTGGTCACCAGAGGAATCAGAGACAGAAGGATCCACAAAGGTCATCTTGGTGCTGGAGAGCTGGAGGATCCAGAAGCTGCTCAGCCCAAGAAGATGGGAGCTCAGAACAAGAGGGACCAAGGAGGGGACATCACCAGGTGAAGTCTGGAAGGTCACTGTCGAGTCTCTGGTCTGAGAGTCTGCATAGGAAGGCTGAAGAAACAGAAAAGTACAAATGTACTTATTCTTTCCCTTCACATTTCATCGGGCTACAAGCCTATTGGTTGGTCCTACGCACATCCAGGTGGGTCTTCAATTTGCAAGGCTACATGTCAGTCATCTGCAGACGCACCCAGAACTGTGCTTTACTGATCTGCTAGGCGGTTCTTAATCCATTCAAATTGATATTACCATGATTAATGGAGAGTGGTGAGACCTGAGCAAGATGAGAACACGGTAGAAGTTACAGGGTGTTAAACTTCCAGGGGACAGGTAGCTCATAGGCACTTTAAAATTCATTTGTGCGGCAGCCCTTCATCAGCTTCCACGTGCACACAGAACATGATGTAGTGAGTCTGGAGTTTTCCACATTTCTAAGGAGGTCCCACCTTGACGCTAAAGCTGCTGGACCCTGGACCATACTTTGAGTCCAGTAATGACTCCTTTAGCTTATGTTCATTCATTATAACACATTTTAAAAAAATGAATCCATGTCCAACTTCATTTAAGCTTCTCCCTCCCTTTCCTTTAGGGAAACCAGCATAGGGTTTCCAGAGGTCTAAACCAAGTGGTTCTTTTTTATGAGTTTTGTGCAAGGAGGTCCCTCCATGTCAGCTTGGCTTCTCCATTTCCCCGTAAGGCCACTATTCTGCACAAAGCCACCTTCTGATTTAGTGGTCCCTGGACTGGTTACCTTCCATCTAGGTTTCTTAGGCAAAACTAAGGCAGTCCATTTTGGTAGATCAGACCCAGGTTCCTTCTCTCTCCCTTCCAGGAGGGTCAGTCTAGGGCTCAACATCTGAGACGTTCCCATAGGCTGTTTCTTCAACCTCCCGTGATCCATGGGAAAGACTTCATTCTGGAGTGAAGTTGCATTCTGGAAGACCAGAGCATTTATTCCCTACAAAACAATGTTTCTTTGGTGCACTGTGGAGGGTCTGTAACAGGTCCTTTTCTTTAATTTTAATTTTGTGTTACATGTTTGCAGTCTATGATAATACCTACCTTGTGGGGAGTTGGTACATGTAAATTACACATCTTAGTTCTTTTTTCATCCTTCTTTCTCTTTCTTCCCTCCCTGCTTCCTCAATCTCTTGGTCTCTTTCCCTTTTGCAAAAGATGTATTTCCTTGTTTACTATTACCTGTCTTTTATTTTTCTCTTTATTTGTATTTTGGGTTTCTCTTATAAGAGAAACTTGTGTCTTAGTTACTTTTTTCATTGCTGAGACAACCCAAAGTTAAAGGAGGAAAGGTTTATTTTGGCTTACAGTTTGTAGACGTTTCAGTCCATAGTCAGGTGACTCCAAGGCAGGGTGGCATGGGAGAGGGGCATTGCAGAGGAGAAACAGCCCATGGCCCAGCAGGGTAGGCAGAAGTCATCAAGCAACAAGTCCAAGGGATTTTCATAGCTTCTTTCTGCCTCTTTATATTCTGATAGGCTACCAGGATTAGGGTGGGAGCCAAATCAATCAGTGGACTGATTCAGTAATCACACATCCTAAATCCTAGCACTCCTAATCCTAGCATTGCACCATGAACCAATCACGTACTCTATATCCAGCCACCTCTGAAAACATAGATCTATGACCCTATGAGGCTTTGAGGGGACAGCTCAGCACAAGCCATAACATCTTGCAATATTTAAGCTTGTGTATGGTGAATTCTATTTTCTTTATTAATATCTATATG
Organism: Chinchilla lanigera; assembly: GCF_000276665.1. Taxonomy (NCBI): domain Eukaryota; kingdom Metazoa; phylum Chordata; class Mammalia; order Rodentia; family Chinchillidae; genus Chinchilla; species Chinchilla lanigera. Next base: position 5,553,474 of record NW_004955465.1, on the reverse strand, counting down.
TACTATACTAAAATAAAAAATAAAAAAAAATTTAAGCTTTTGTGTCTTATTTTACTCAATATGATTTCAGGGTGCACCCATTTTTTCCACAAATTACTCAAGTTTATCCTTCTTAATGGTAAGTAGTACCCCATTGCATGGATGTGCACCTGTGGTTCCAGCAATGCAACTCACAATAGCTAAATCTTGGAAGTGACCTACAGGTCCATCAACAGATGACTAGATAAAGAGAATGAGGTATTTACACACAATGGTAACATCCTTGACTCTCACGCTTTGTTTCTCAGACTTGAGTCAGCACTAGCCCACTGTGAACCCCAATCTCCTCATGGCTCCGCTTATGTGTCTTTCATCAGGTTGAAAATAAGAAGTCAACACACCTCATATTTCCTTCTGGGGTGGGATATCCACAGCGGTGTTCAGGAAAACTCTCTTGTTTCAAATTTACAGATTCTTGAATGTTTCAGATGTTTATATCTGCGTTTCCAACTGTCACTTGGTGGTAGTTGTCATAGGGCGTCCACATGCAGTTGTGTGAGCTGTGCATTCTAAAACTTTGGAAGAGCCAGGTATGGTGGCATGTGCCTTTAGTCACAGCACCTAGGAGGCTGAGGCAGGAGGATTGCCACAAGTTCAAGGCCAGCCTGAGCTACTTAGTGAGACCTTGTCTCCCAAAAAATTAAAAAAAGAATTAAAAAAAGAAAACTGGGAGTGTCACTCACCTCCAAGTCACCATGGATTTGCATAGTGATGATGATGACTTCTGTTACTTGCATTTTGTGCAATAAAGAAAAAGGAAAGGTTGCCTTTTTCTTCCTTCCAGGAAATCTCTTTTCTTTCCAGTGGCAGTTTGCTTTGGTACTAATTATCTGAGTCTCCAGAGAAATGATCAGTTGCATATTATGAGGAGTGTGTAAGGTTCTGTGTGAACTTGTAGGCACATGTTCCTTATTATTATTCCTTGAACATCAGTGCACGTTAATTTTACTGATTTTGTAATCATTCACTTGCTTATTTTGAGAATTTTAAATTTAATTTTTGAAGAATGAATGTGAAATATGGGCAGTTTTTTTTCAGATAGTCTAAAATCAGTAAAGGTAGCTCTTTTCATGTCAATATTTCAAAGCACATGTGTCCAGAAAGTTAATAGAATTTATTATTCTAGGCTTCATTCCTTTGAATGAAATATGGAGTGGTATTTGTCTATAAAGATGGCTGTTATGCATATAGATTGATAATTATATAAATTAGGCAAAGGACATTTGATGAAAGCCTTTTACTAAGAGTTTATTTTCTCTTGACATTTTCAGTAATATAATTTTTGGGTTTTTTTTTTTACAGGAGGGGTGGCCCAAAATAGAAAGAGCTATTGGGAGATTTAAATGATTCCAATTAAAGGAAATATTTTTGTGTGTCTGCATTTGATGCTTTAATCTCGTCGTTGCCCTTCATAAGACTTGCATGGCTTAGCAAGATCGCGAAGAGAAATTGCTTTTTATTCTAGAACCTGAGGTGGAAATCTCTGGAGTTTTTAGCAGTGTAATTTCTCATTCTTCTGTGTGAGAACCACCCATAGTCATTCCACTGTCTATGAATAATTTTAGTTGACAATCAAAATATATTAACCCCCAGTGACCTCGGAGCCGTGAGCCCTGGTGCCTGCTCTGAAGGCTGGTTGGCAAACACTGATTTAAGTCACGTACACGCTTCAGAGATTCTTCCAGTGAAAAGCTCAGTAGATTCTCTCACAAAAGTGTCCCTTGATATTTTAATCTGTGCCGTCTGAATTACCTTGCATTGTCCTTTGCTGAGAGAACCAGGTAAATACTGGTTGCTGAGGACCTGATTTCAGGGCTCGCGATGAAGATAATCCTGCTCAGCAGTGAAAACCGAACTTCTCCCCTCCTTTGGCCAGAAGAGGGAAGCAGCAGTCCGCATTTGAGGCGTTTGTGCAGGGATTCCAGCAGATTTTGCTACTCCAGATTAACTACTATTCAGCAAAATAATCATTAAAATAAGGCACCGCTCTCAAATGTCACTTGGTGAGATTAGAGATGTGTCAGTCATGTTTTTTCATTCGTTACTCCTTGAAATTACTTAGTTTCTTTAGACTCTGGATTTGTGGAATTGAAAGAGCTCATGCTGAATGAATGTGAAAACCAATACATAACGACCAGGAAACGTACGTTATTGCTGTGGCTGTAAACTTTTACCTCTAAGATGAGGATGTTTCTCCTGACTGATCTACATGTTTAGATGCAAGTCCATGGCAATAGAAGAAGATATATTTTTCCCTTAAGATGCTTATGGTAATATTAAACTACTGTGTTGTTTTTATCTTTTCAAAATTAGGGTGTGATGATGCCTTACATGGCTTTTTTTTTTATTATCCTGTTCTTGCTGGCCTATTTAATAATACTTAAAGTTTGTCTAAAATATTTCCCTGAATTTGAGATCCAAAGGCTGTGTAGAGCAGTGAGGAACATTTTTCTGGATAATAAAAAGCTAAACAAAACAAATTATGCATCCATGATTGAGTAAATACAGGGATTTATGAATTTCTATGATAATAATTGCATACACTGTCTTCTTTATTTTGAGCTGAAGCAAGCTGTATTTATATAACCAAGCAGTTTAACTGTGATAACTGAATGGTGCGAATTCTATTCGTTTGACTCCATGATACACTATATTTATCTGGTTTTATCCAAATGGGGTTTGCCAAATATCCCACAGTGATTTTTTGATTATTATTTGTTCAGTTACAAACCTCATTTTAGTAAGTGGTGCAGGTATTTGCTTTCTTCAGTATATATTTTTTATCTTATTTTATTTTACTTTTTCAGTACAGAGGATTGAGCCCAGAGTCTTTGCGCTAACTACATCCCCAGCCTTTGCAATTTTTAAAACCAATTTTTGAGAAGGGCTTTCAGTAAGCCAGTAAGTTACCCATGCTGGACTTGAACCATGTTCCCCTGCCTCAGCAACCCAGAGTGCAGGTGTTGCAGGCATGTGTCACCATGCCTGGCTGTTTTTTAAAATTCTTTTTTTCTTTGGTACTGGAAATTGAACTCAGGAGCTTGTGTTTGCCAGGTAAGTGCTGTGCCACTGAGCTATATCCCCAGCCCTAAAATTCTTAAATATATTAAAATTTAGTCGTGAAACTTTTTATTTCACTGATTAAATTCTCAAATAAGAACACCTTTACAAAGAGCCTAAAAGAAAAACATACTCAGAGAAGGCTCGAAAACCATAAGCTCAAAAATTATACCCTATTTAAGTGAATTTTGACACTTTGAGACAAAGTAAAGAAGACTATAAGCTCTTTGAGATTCTTCCCAGTAAGAGATCGGGTTCTGTGTTTCTTTTCTTGAATCCAGGCAAGTTCTGTGGCCGCTTTGACCCAGAGTATATAAGCAAAGTGAAGTATATAGTGAGACTGAGGCTGTGTTGGTTTTCTGGGCAAGCCTTTGGGGTCCTGGAAGCTTCTGCTTTGTGACTCCTGGGGCATTTGCTCTAGAACTCCGTGCCATGTGGAAGGCCAGGTTGTCCTGTGGAGACACTGTGTGACAGTAGCCAAGGGCCCTGCTGAACTTCTAGTTCAGGTCAACCATTTTACCTACCTTGGGACCAGACCTCTGGGACGTGGTCTCTCCTGCTGCAGTCCAGCTGTTCTCACATGGAGCAGAGATTCACTGTTGTCCTTGAACACTGCTCAGATTGCTGATTTATGAGCGAAACAAATGATTTTTGCTTCAAGCTAAAAAGTTTTACCTTGGCTTGATATACATAGCTGACCGCAGTTCTTCAACAAATACACCATCTTCTTTCAAAGAGGTGTGCTTAGAATAAATAATACAAAGCTGACAGTGTGATCTTTGAAAACCTCATTTAACATTGGAAGGAAAACGAAACAATACAGGCTTGTAATCAGCATTAGGGAAATAGAATGCTATGATGTCTTAAGTCTTCTGTTCTGGAACACTGCTTCAGGATCGGAAGTATTAGTTGCTTCATTGCTACTGAGCAGTATAGTAAATTTAGAATCTGTACAATGTGCCAAGCATGTAATTGTGTCACGGCAGCATTTATGCACTAGAATAGCAACACTTTATGTGGACAATAGAGTTGCGATGTATTTTAGAGACTCTAATGAGCAAAAGAAGTTATTGAATAATGATGCTCCAAGCTTGCGTTCAGCCACTTTACCTGGCATGGTCCAACTAAAGCAAAGAGCAGCGAAAGTGAGATAATATGTTTCTTTCTTCATGTTTGAATTCAAAGTGCCTGCAGACAAAAGCTAGAAGACATCCAGGAATCTTTCTGATTCTTTTAGAAGATACATTCTGATTTTCACACTGATTTATTTTTTATAATACTGTTCTTTTCAGGGAGCAAAAGTTATGTTCTTTAGAGTAATTTGTCTAAAATCTTAGCAGTCATGAGAATATTTGGAGGGCTTGATTAAACATAATTGTAAGCTGGGTACAGTGGTACATGCATGTAGTCCTAACACTTCGGGAGGCTGAGGCAGGAAGATTGCACATTTGAGTCCTGTGTGGTGATTTAGTAGCACTCTGTTTGCTTTTAGTAAACAGTTTACACAGATTGTAGAAACTCAACCCAGAGTTTCTGAGTCATTTATTGTGGGGTGGGGTCTTGAATTAATGTTTCTAACAAATTTCCAATATTGTTGTTCTTGGCCTGAAGAATTCATATTATAAAACACTAGATTAAAGAAAATAGTGTATAAGAAATGCTTAGCAAAATATAAGTTATCTAGAAATTGAAGGTTAAAGCTGGACATGGTGGCACATACCTGTAGTTTCAACTATTTGAGAGGCTGAGGCAGGAGGATTGCTTGAGTTTAAGAGTAGCCTGGGCAACAAACCAAACACCATCTGAGACAGAGAGAGAGAGAGAGAGAGAGAGAGAGAGAGAGAGAGAGACAGAGAGAGAGAGAGACAGAGAGAGAGAGAGAGAGAGAGAGACAGAGAGAGAGAGAGACAGAGAGAGAGAGAGAGAAAGAGAGAGACAGAGAGAGACAGAGAGAGAGAGACAGAGAGAGAGAAACAGAGACAGAGAGAGACACAGAGAGAGAAACAGAGAGAGAAACAGAGAGAAAGAGACAGAAAGAGACCAGAGAGAAAGGCACAGACAAAGATATACAGAGGCAGAGAGAGAGAGAGCACAGAGACATAGAGAGATTGATTATTATTACTTAAGGTAGTAAGTAACTTCAGAAGTATGAATTGCACAATTCAGCTGTGAACATTTATTGAATATCTCCTATGAGCTAGGAACTATGCTAGGTTTAAAGAGAGTCTATCGTGATTAGAGAGAAGCACAAGGTCTTACAGGGATCGATCGGAGAGGAATAGTCTACTCTTGTGGTTGGTAGTTTTGTGTAGAAGATGACTGAACCAAGTTGCAATAAGACCAAGTCTTTTCACCCATATGGAAGTGGAGTTATTTTTGTTGATAAAAGAATTTTTTATAAGCTTTTTATTGCACTTTAAAAATATTTCCCCATAGTTATTAATTAGAAAAAGGTAGAAGTGGGGAGAAAAGCCAGGAAGAGTAACTATTTTAATGATTTTAAATAATCAACCTCTACACAATGACCTTGAACTATATTCCATGGGTTGTTCTGTCTATATCATTTCTAAACTTTGAATTGATACTGGTTTTTGAGAGCCCCTTGCCTTAACTAATGCTTAACTGAATCTATAGCTTAAAACAGGGATGGCATTTTAAAATAAAATTCCAACGTCTAGAAATGTCAAATCATATTAATCGACTCAAATGTGTTAAGTATAATTGCATAGTTTTTGTCTAATTCCAGGTTATTTTGAGAGCAATGGTGGGAAAGCACATACCAAATTACCCCCAATACAGTGCTCGCTACAGAAAATGAACTACTTTGTCCACTTGTGATAGAAAAAACTTGATAAATTAGCAGGAGCAAAAAATAGAGATAAGTTCCTATATAAACACAGAATATAAAAATTCATGAAAGAAAATAACAGGTACCTAGTATTAACATGTTTCTTTTGTATGTACCACAATTACACTAGAAAAAGTCAAATATATGATTTTCATAATAAAACATATAAAACAAATATCTTGCATACAAAAGCCATCTCAATTTTGAAGTAATTTTTTTTTAGGTAAATTCAGGAAACCAGAAAACGGCTTACAGAGAGATCTGTATTTCCAGCAGAATGTAGACATATTGAACAGGAAAAAAACTGGACAGAAAAAGAGCTCAGTGTTATGAAAGAAATTCTTTTGCCTTAATAATTTAACAAATCAGAATCATCCCAACAGAAAACACAAACTTTTGGTAGGTCAGTATGATCTTTTTCAAAGCTATTTAAATCTTTTACTGAACACAGTTAAATGCGAATACCACAATATCTTTTAGAAACTTCCTGGTTGAAGGAATATTTGCACATCTCTCATTTGCTTTTTGTGGGTGGGGTATGCTTCACTCTTCACTGTCACATTGCAGGGAGAATAAATAGTAACCCTTCAAAATTATGAAAAGTATTTTTTGAAAAAATATAATTAATTGAATGAGAATATCCAAAACAAAGAAATCTCAGAAAAGAAGGGCAGGAACATTTCCTTTTAGCATATATCACTACTGAAGAATCTAATCTGGTGCCGAATAATGCCTGTGTTACAATAGTGAGCTGACTTTCTGCAAAAGGCTCCTTGGAACTGGTTTTTACTTGTGGAGCTGTTTTGTGTACTGAAGTGTCCACTTGTCAGGATGCCACACTGGAATCCAGATGAGTAACTGGGGAGCTCATTCTACTTGCCCTCAGGACAGCTAAACCTCACATTTATGATGACAGTGGAATGCAGTAGTTTATGTGTGTGTGTGTGTGTGTGTGTGTGTGTGTGTTGCAAAGCTTCTGTTTGAGGTTCTCCTTACTTAATTACAAGCAGGGCAGTACCCTTGAAGTTACCTTTTTTTTCACTTTACAGTCTTGCATCCTGCAAAGATCTAATTTTCTCTCCATTTTATTTGTATATAGAATTAGTATAAAAACTAAAACCATCAAAACAGAAATATTAAGAAATGGACAGAAAGGGGCTTATGTTGCTTTAAAGATGGAAATGCTGCATTTCTTCGTATTGTATTTTCTATTGCATTTTATAATTTAGGAAAGCAAAAGAAATCCTGCAAGTCTTCTGTGGTTGTCTTATTAAATGGTTATAGGTCTTGGGAAATTGACACTATGTGTAAGTTTCCTAAGAATTCCAGTGACAAAAGCTTTACATTCACGAAAGAGATATATTGATGATTAAGCTTCAGGCATTTCTTGTTTAGGAGACTTTTCTAATCAGAAGTATCAACTGATATCATTGAACAAAGTGATAGTTTCCTGAGAAGTTGTAGTAAGTACTATATTTTGTAATGCTTAAATAGTTAAGAAAAGTATCTGCATCACGAACTTGGGTATGCATAACTCAGGTTTGCTTCTGAGAATACCAGTGTCTGAGATCAGGAAATGAAGTTTTGGTTTAGGTATTTATTGTATCATCACCAAGACTAAGATGGGGATCTTTGAGCTGAAGGACATGGTCAGAGTGTCAGACAGGCCTTGGAAAGAAGCACCAGTAGCATTAGCTGAGCAGTGGAGACAAAAATTAGTCTTAGATAGGTAGACCCACCCAGACTACAGTAAGCTCAATGGATACTGAACTTCAGAGATCTTTTGTTTTTCTAGGAAGTCAGCTTTTCTGGAGCACTCTTCTCACCAGGTGGACCCCCTTAAAGATAATTACTTTCATGTTCATGCAGTAAACTTTGAGAGGAAAAACTAAACAGATCCCTGGTCATATAGATTCAAGGAGTGCAGATGGGAAAGACAATGTAGCGTGGTAAACATTCACAGACTAGACCTTGACTGGTCAACATATGGACTGTTGGATGTATGGCAAGTTTCATTAAAAAATCTTGTCAGTTCTTAACATTTTCATGCATAGCATGGAGCTTATACCAATCCTCAAGTAACAGTGATATGAGGATTAAATAAAGCAAGCCTTGTAAATCATCACATAGAACCTGAAAACTCTTAAGTGCTTTCTTTCTCTTTGGTTCTTTTCTCCTTTTGGTCTGTTCCCTCCTTCTTATTTTTCATCTTTTCTCCCATTCTGCCAACATGGGAGAGATAGAAATTTCCAACTAAAAGATTCTTTTAAAATCCAAGTGGTCCTGAGTTTCATTTCTCTAATGACCAAAGATACTGGGCATATTTTTTCAAGTCCTTACTGGCAATTTCTACATCTTGAAGAGTGGCTACCATTAAATAACAGACGCTGGTGAGGTTGTGAGGAAAGAGGGACCCTTCTGCACTGGTGGGAATGTAAACTAATACAATTACTATGCAAATCAATATGGAGAGTCCTCAAAAACTGAAAATAGAATTTCATGTCATCCAGCTATACATCTTGTGTGTGTCTTTCCCAAAGAGCTAAAGACACCATATTATAGTGATTCTTGCACACCCATGTTTATAGCAGCAAACCCCATAATAACTAAACTATGGCAGTAATCTCTATGACCATCAATAGATGAATGGATAAAGAACATGTGGTGTATATACACAAGGGAGTACTACTTTGTCATAAAGAAGGATAAATTTGAGTCATTTGTAGGAAAATGTATGGATCTTGAGCCATGATACAAAGTAAAATAAAAAAGGCACAGGAAGTTAAATATTGCATGCTTTCTGCTATATGATAGACACAAAATGTAGAAAACAAAGGAGAGATATGGTAAGAAAGAGGAAGGTACATGTGGTAGAGATGGGAAGGGGATCTGAAAAGGGCCGGGAGAGAAGAGAATAGCTGGAAAAGGGGAATAAAATTAAGATGTGGTGTGTGTATGTACATACCAGTTCCCCAAGGTGAACGTAATTATTGTGTATTTCAAACATACAACAATAATAAAAATAATGTTTTTAAATGCAGAAAACGAAAATGCAAGTGGTCTGTTGGGTTGCTCCTCAAGGTCTCAAGGTCTTCCTGATTCCCTTCAAACGTGATTTCCACAGGATCAAGTGCCGCTCTCCTGGGTAGTGCTGAGCATCTTAGATCCTGTCCTTAATCAGTTGTCACTTCCCTGGAGGCTCCAAAGAACTGCCTGGAATCAGGCTTATAGTGATTTCTACGGGCAGTGACAGAGATCTGTATTCTTCAAGTTGTGACTGTTCCAGGAGGGAACTATTTGATCATGACTCAGAGTAGAAGGGCAAGTATTGATTTTTTTTTTTTTGGTCTGCAACTGCAGAGCCATTTGGGTTAATACTAAAGTTAATTTTTTCTGAATTATGTCCTATCTTTACACTACGTGTAAAATTTATTATAAAACTTGCCAATGGCTCCCCTGGCCTTAATCCAGATTGGCACATTTAATAACCCCCAAAAGGACTCTATCCAGATACTACATTAAATGGGTCTTACAGATACCTTAGCAGTGGAGAAGTGGGGCTTCATTTGGATCCAGCCGTTGAACCTGTCCACGGGTTCTTGCTTGAGGATCAGAGGCGCACAAAACACTTTCACTCCATTTCAAGTCAGGTCAATGTATTGGGGTGACAGGCATAATAATTTTGTATATTAAAGGGTGAAAAATACAGATTCTGCCAAAGACAGTGGCATGCTGACCTAGGGTGATGTTTCAAAACTGTCAGCTTTAAGAACTAGAATTAATTTTTAAAGATGCTGGAGATCAAACCCAGACCTTCATATATGCTGAGGATATATGCTGACCAATTTTGGAACAGTATCACACTACATTTAGAGATATTCCATAAATTTTTAGATAAATTTGTCTTTATTCCTCTTCTTTTTTGAAATATTTTGTTGACTTTTACATATTATTATTCCAAATGAACTTTAGAATCATTCTTTCAAGTTCCTATTCTATCCCATAAAAGCCCAGAGTTTGAATAGAATTCTCTTAAGCCTGAAAGTAAACTTCAGTTACGGTTGACAAACTCTATAAATTCACTAAAACTGAGTTTAATCTACACTTAAAAATGGGTTTCCTGTGTGGTACTTAAATGATACTACAGTGAAGCTTCTTCTTCAAAAAATAATCTTTCTATCCTGAAATATGTTCCATTTATTCAGACCTGTTAATGCCCTTAATACTGTTTGTTAGTTGTCTTTACCGCCACTGTGTTATAGCTGTTAGTCAGGTTTTTTTGTTAAGATGGCAATACTGTAGTGAGTTTCTGTTTCAGTGGGTGAATTCCTGGACTCAGATCTAAGGGTCAGAAAGGTCCAGTGACATCAACCTGATCATGCGTGAGGGGATGGACCAGTTGTAAATCCAGCTAAACCATCCTCTTTCTGCAGGGGTCCCACACGCCACTGTCCTCAGCTGGACAAGCACAGGAGTGTGGAAATCAGTGAGGGCTGAGGCCACAGCACATGGAGAGGAAATGGAGAAGAGGAAAGTTGTGTACTGTAAAGGTGATGATTTAGAGGTTTTAGAACTTTGCCCTGGGCAACTAACCGAGACCTATCTGTCATATAAATTCGTCCTACTGGCATCCAATTTGCTACTCTTTCTCTAAGGCCATCTTAAGTTTGTGGTGGGCCGCCTGCCCTGAGAGCTCAGCAGCACCATACACAAACAGGAAGGGCACAATATTCTGAGGATACAATAACTTCTGAACTGGACTGGGCTCTAATTCTCTGCAGGCCCTCCTAACCCAGACCAACCTTTACAGGGAAGATAGAAGAACGATCTAGGGATTTGTGTGCGGATGCGTGAATATCCTATGCTGGACTGTCAAGGCTTTTCAGCTGTGGTTCCAGGCAGATGTTATTCAGGGTGGAATTAACCTGAAGTGAACTCTATAGGAAAGAGGGTTTCTTTTATTGTTGCCCATTCTTCACTAATCTTAGTACAACGTCTGCTATTTGGAAAACTTACTGTATATTCTAAATGGTAAGTTTGGAAGGTGAGCAGCTTTCAAAACTCATTTCTTGGCAACATGTAACCACCAAAATAAATTTGTTTCTGCTAAAAAAGTTGCAAAAATTTATGTAATATTGAAAGAGAGTTCCTCTTACACTTGCCTGTCTTGGTTTTAAAATATTATAAAATTAAAAAGAGAAAGCTAATTATTTGTATCTTTCAGTACACTCCCCTTCCTTTCTTTGTCTATTTAAATTCACATGCAAATTTCTTTTTTTACCCAAGACTCTTGCACAACTAGTGAATGAAAGAGAAGTAATAGATTTGTATATATTTGTGTTAGGGAGGCTTTGATTAAAAGGGACGTGTCTCATACTGATACTTAATTTCACCAAGTAAAACACTAATCTTTAGTTTAATAATGTAACCTTTGATAATTAAAAAAAACTCATCCTTGACTCACTATTTGCAAGACAAAATCTTTAGTTTCTATAATCATTAAGATTCACCAGTGAGTTCCATGAAGTAAGACGTTCTTAAAAATATTTTTCTAATTTATGAACCTTTATTTTAATCGATATGTCTAAACATCGTGAGAAATGCTTATCTCCTTGTAAAAAGTCCCAAATGGTAGCCCAGCGTGGTAGTGCAAATCTGCAATTCCAGTACTCTTGGGAGGCGGAGGCAGAAAGATACAAATTTGAGCCAATTCTGGGTAATTTAATGACTTAGTAAGACCTTGTCTCAAAAAACAAAACGAAATAAAACAAAATACAAATTAGAAAAAAAAAACGGAAAAATGGCTGGGTATGTAGTTCATTGTGAAGGCTACAGCCTTGGGTTTAATGGATAGTACTGAAAAAAAAATGCATGCAATTTCTTAATGCATTAGTACAATCATGATTTTTATAACTGCTGTTCTAATTTACCTAATTGAATTTTATGCTTGTTTTATAAAAATATAGAAACAGACATGATATTGTTAAATCTTTTCCAAGTTCATAATAGTCTAAAGCTTTACTTATTTGAGATATTTCATAAAATTAATTTTAATTAATGATACCATTAACCAAAATCTTTTGTAAATTGCTAAATCTTTAAATTATGAGAAAATTAAACATAAGTTTTCAAATTTAACCATTTTAGGATTCATCATCTACCAAAAATTCAGTGTTCCTAGAACTACCATGATGGTAATGCTGCTTCTTAATTCATCACGTTTTTTTCTAACACATTAATATGTACTAATTTGTAATCTCCTGAGTTAAATTTCATAACCGTGACAGGTTTCCAGAAAGTGAAACTGAATCGCTGAGTAATTCTAAAGGGCTTGACCGAAGTTGCAAACAAGGTGCTCAGAAGAAAGGACCTGTGCCAGGTCTGACAGGAAGAGGGTCGACCATTGTGCTAATAAAATGACAAAGGTTTCAACCTAGGAAAAAGGAAAGCTCCTCCCCCGCCTCCTCCACCAGCACTGCTACCACCCCACACTACCCTCACTGCCATTCAAAAACTTCAAATGTGAATTCTGCATATTAAGTGACATCTTCAGGTTCCCTCCTTAGTCCCCTCCGCTATCCACCAAGACACACTGAGGTGTTTCCACTGTAATACTGTTCTTTGCTGTTGGTATCATGTTGGGGTTTATCATCATATAGAGACTTTCTTCCAAAGTACTTAGAGGCTTTTAATCAGCTGTTAGCTCTCAGTCGTACAGCTGTGTCTTCCTCTTCCTCTCAATTAACGATTACTCCCTAAGTGAAAAATAAGGAGTTCTTAATCACAAAAGATTTGGCATATTTTAGAATGTAGCAAGACAACACCATAATTAATTTTTAAAAGATAGAAAATTATTCTGACAGATCAGTTTCAATAAATGAAAGTTTCTAAGATAGTAAAATTGATTGTTTTTGACCCTACTAAGAATTCTGTGTATTTTCCATTTAGTATAACTGTCTGTCAAAATGTGATAAGGTGAACTTTGTCCCAAAGAAGTTGGTAGCGAGGGTATGGGCAAGAAGTCTGCTGTCAGAGCTAATGCATATGTTAATTAGGATGGGGAGACACTGCCCAGGGGTGGGAAAAGACTTTTCCTCCATGTGTAGTAGTCTGCAGAAATAACACTTAATATCTAAGATGCTGCTGTCATTATCATTTTTAATGGAGAAAGAGTATGAAAATCCAGGGAAGTCAATACTAAAAAATCAGTCTCTCTCCATAGCTGACAAAATCCCTGTTCTTCCAAGTTCTACATCAAGTGCCATGTAAACTGCTTCCACTTTTCCTTTAGAAAAAGAGGAAGAAGCTCTGAAAGACAGAGAGATTTTAGGTCAAAGCAAAGAATAATAGATAAATCTGTAAAATATGCACTAAAATATCATGGATATATTCATAAAATGCCTTGATGCTTTTCATTAATTACTTGCTATTGAACTTTGTTTTTGATTCCTTACATCATCAGTTTTTCCAATAATAATGTCTAGTACTTATTGCATACTTTGTATATGTGATGCTTAGTTACTTTTTATTGTTGCTGAGGCAGAATACTCCACACTCAAGTTAAAGGAGGAAACATTACTGTAGCTCAGTTTGTAGAGGTTTCAGTTCATAGTTGGCTGGCTCCAAGGCAGTGTGGCATAGCAGAGGGGCAGCAGAGGAGAAACAGTTCATGGTGGGCAGAAGGCAGCAAAGCAGTGAAGTAGCAAAGAAGCAGTGAGCAACAAACAGCAACTACAGCAGCCTCTTTCTGTCCTTTATATTTTATCCAGGCTACCCACCCTGAAGGCAGGTAGTTTTCATGTCCAGGGTGGGCACTCTTAATCCTAACATTGCACCATAAATCAATCCCAATATTACATCCTTAATCCCACCATCACACACTCTAGATCCAACCACCTCCAAAATACCCTACCTATGACCATTTGAGGCTTTGAGGGGACATCTAGGTACAGATCTATACATATATCTCATTTAATTCTCATCTATTCTTCCCAGGATAGGGAAAGAAAGTTTATAAACGTTATATAAGAATTAGTAAATGGTAGCAATTAGATTTAAATCCTACTCTATTTACATCAGAAAGATTTTAAAACATTAATTTTCCAGGCCACATGGAGTAACGGGTACAGTATTTACACTCCTACTTGAAATAATCTCCCTAAAATCTGAAAAAATTCCACACATAATGAAAGTTCCATTTTCAGAGATACAAGAAGATGAAAAAATGTACATTTAAACACAAGAAACACAAAGATAACTTCTCCAAACTAAATTGCTTAAAACCAGTAATAAAAAAAAAATTAAGTAGACAAAAGAAAAGAAACATACATGTACAGATGAACACAAGGTAAGAATGATGACATTTCTTATGAGAAACAACACAAGCTAGAAGATAGTAGAGTAATATTTAAGTTACTGAAAGAAATTGTTTTAGAATTTTCTCTCCAGTGTAAATATTATTTTAAAAATAAGTTGAATTTCTCTCAGGCATAGAAAAGCCAAAACAATTCATAGCCATCAACTCCACATTCTAAGAAGTGTTAAAGAAAGTCCTTTGGAAGAAGAAGAACATTACTATGTGAAAATCTGGATCCACATAAGGGAATAAAGCACTTTTGAAATAGTAAATATGGCATATGATCAAAAGATATAGTGAGTGTTTAAATAAAAAATTTATTATAGTAAAAGGCACATTCCCACTAATCCCCTTGCAAAGCAGTCCTCCTCAGTTCAAACACACATCCCATCTTACTTGCCACTTTCTGAAGCAATTACGGAAGTCCTCTTTCATGAGTGTCTCCAGTTGAACTGTGTTGGCTGCTTCAATGTTCTGAATCCATTCAAAATATTTGCCTTTCATGGTCATTTTGACTTTGGAAAAGAGTGCGAAGTCACATGGTGCCAGATTTAGTGAGGAAGGTGGATGAGGAAACTATAATGTTTTCATGATCCTGCCTTTTTGTTGGGTGCTGTTCAGAAGCAACAGTCACTGTATATTTGATCACACTTTATAAAGACACTCATGAAAGACAACTTCCAGAACTGCTTCAGAAAGTGACAAGAATGTTGAGATAAGTGTATTTGAAGCAAGGGTGAGTATGTTGAGGAGGATTAAAGGCAATGTGTCTTTCACTGTAATAATTTTGAAAAAAAAATTAACCTGCAGTATTTCATGATCAGCTCTTGTAGAATATTTTTATTTTTGTTCATTTTATTAATAATTGACTTTTAAAGGAAAAATAATAATATAGCATGATAGTAAGTAACATAATTCTGTATAGGTCAACGTAAAAAGTGAGTCGAAGAAGCAAAAGTGAAATTAGAATGAAAATGAAAATGCAACATATAAAAATTGTGGGATATAAGTAAAGCAGTGCTTAAAGAAAAATTTATAGCTATAAATTTCTGTATTAGAAAAAAAATGCCCAAATTATTGATTTCTGAGTCTGTCTTAAGAGACTAGGAATAGTGCAACATACAGCAAGAATAAGCAAATATAAGGAAATAATGACTATTTTTGCCAGAGATAAAATTTTAAAAAGGGAAAATTGATGAGACTATTTAAAGACAGTTCTTTAAGGAATCTCTAGTTGATCAGAAAAAAAAGACACTAATGCTCAACATGAGAAATCTTGTATTGATGTGGAAACAGCTGCTATGTGCTAGAAAGGTAGTAAAGTGATATTATAAATAACTTTTTACCAATAAATTTGTCAGTTGGGATAAAATGGACACATTTTTTATTTTAAAGAGAAAAGTAAAAAATAACAACAAAACAGAGTTTTAAGACAGGCTAGTAGGACAGTAACAAAATTAGCACATTGTGTATGTTGTCTACATAGTAGTTATTCAGAGTACAAGATAGAGGCATGAAATATTGTCCACACAATATGATCACAGGCCTTTCTTTTCAGTGAACTAAGAGAAACTAGCTGCATGACTATCATCACTATCTTGTGGATATGTATATATGTATATATATATATTTTTTTTCTTTCCCTTTTCCCTTCCTTCCTTTCCCTTTTCCCCATCAGAGTTTCTCTCTTTTTTTAAAGAAGAATAAGAAAATTAGAAATAAAATAAAACAGAGTCAAATCAAGCTAGTAGGAGAGTAATTAATAATTAATACATTGCCATTGTTATCTTTAAGTAGTTACTTGGAGTACAAGATATAGGCATGAAATAATATCCAGATAGTATTAGCACAAATCTTTCTTTTCAATGAACTGAGAGAAACTAGCTGTATAACTATTTTAACTACCATATATATTTGGCAGTTACTAGATATAGTAAAATCCCTTTTCTCTTCTTTCCTTTCCTCTTCCCTCCATTAGTTTCTCTTTTAGACAGTTTCTTCTCAATTCCCAATATCTACTGTACATTTTGGGTCTTATTTACTCATTCAGCTTCTTACACTAGTGAGGTGATGTGATGTTTATGCATATGGGTCTGATTTATTTTACTTACAAGTAGGCTCTCAAGTGGCATCCATTTACCTATAAAAGTCTTGAGTTTATCCTTCTGTATGGCTGAGTAGTATTCCAGTACATAAAAAAATCCACATCTTTTTTATCCATTCTTCAGTTGATGGGCTCTTGGTTATCTAATGGGACACAATGAAAGCAGTCCTAAAAGGGAAATTTATAGTAATGATCTGTCCCATGTGGAAAATAGAATGAGCTCAAAATAAACAACCTAATGTTGAACCTCTAACTTCTAGAAAGAGTAAATCAAACCCAAAACTTGTACAAGGGAGGAAATTATAAACATGAGAGCAGAAGTTAATGCAATTGAGACTAAGAAAACAATGCAAAGAATCAATGAATCAAAAAGTTGGTCCTTTGAAAGAATAAATAAAATTGATAAACTACTAGCCAACATCATCAAAAGAGGAAAAAGAAAACACATTTCTTAAAAGGCATGAACTGCCAAAGATTACTCCATATGAGATAATCTGAAGAGGCTTATATCTAGTAGAAAAATTAAATCTGCAGTTTATTTATGTATTTATTTATTTTCTGGTACCGGGAATTGAACTCACGACCTCACACTTGCCAGGCAGGCGCTGTGCTGTTGAGCTAAATCCCCAGCCCCTAAGCTGCAGTTTAAAATCCACCCCTCAATACACACAAAACAAGAAGAACTCTACACCGACATGGCTTTGCTTGTAATAATACTAAGTCTATACAAACACTTGCAGAAAGTGGAAGAGGGTAGATCAATTATTAAGTTATATTTTAGAAAAGGTGTTATTTAGAGAGGAAGATATGAGAAGAACTGTCCTGAACATAAACACAAAAGGATTAACAGAATTTTCCAAGTAGAATCCACTGATATTTTAAGAAAGGGTAATTCAACTTGATCAAGTGTATTTGATCCTGGGACTGCAAATTTCATGCAACATTTAAAGATCAGTAAGTGTAAGTCAAAATATTAATTAAAAATTTAAAAGCAAACCAAGAAACCACATAATTTTCTTGTCAAAAAAGCCTTTGACAAATGATATATTATTTCTTATAATTCTCAGAAAAGTCTGAATAAAAAAGACATTCCTGATAAAGGGATATATGAAACCCAACAAATGAATCTGTGAAAACCTACAGTTAACAATCATAATTCTACATGCTTGAATGCTTTCCCCTTCAGTTGTGAAAATGGTGATCTATGTTCACCGTTGACACTAGTCAATATTCTTAAAATGCCATTTTTCTTAATTTTATCTATACATTCAATTAAATTCCAATACAAATTCCAATAGATTTTTGGTAGACCTTAATAAGCTTATTTGTAGAATATATATGGAAACATAAATAACAGAACTGTCTACTAACAGATGTAGCAAAGTTACATTATTTGCTTTCAGTATTTATTGCAATAATTAAACAATGATGTATTGAGAGGGGATAGAGAAATAGAACAATGGAACACAGGAATCTAGAAATAAGTTCAAACACAGTCAAGTGATTTTACAAAATTCCAAGAAGAAGGGGATAATAATTTCAACAAATGACACTGGAACAATTGGACAGTTACTATGTATGAAAAACAAAGCAAGAAAGAAAAAAGAAAGAAGCCATGCACTGCAACATGTAAATCTTAACTTGAAATGGGCCCTAGACCTATATGAAAAAAACTGGAATAAAACCTAGGAAACTCTTATAATCTTATGTTCTGCAATGATTAGACTCATCAAATGCATAACCAAGAAAAGAAAGATAAGTTAGAGTGGCCCACATCAAAATTAAGAAGCTTATTGAATTTAAAGACATCACTAAGAGAATGTAAAACTAGCCTCAAACTAGAAATGTATATTTGCAAGGCACATATTTGCAAAAGGACTTATATCCAGGATATTGAAACAACTCTTTAAATGCAATATAATAACGTGAATGACACATTTAAAAGTTAAAGAGTTTGAACAGACAGTTCATTAAAAGATATACACATGGCAAATAAACATAAGAAAATAAGCTAAACATAGTCATTAGGGAAAAGTAAATTAAAATTACAATGAGACACAGTTACTCATTCACTAAAATGATAAATGAAAAACATGACAGTAGGGTGGTGAGGAGTTGGAGAAGTTTGAACCCTAGTGTATTGCTGGTGGGTTTAAAATGAAAAAGTATTTTGGCAGTTTCTTAAAAATTTACTTATAAGTCCCAGACATTATACCATAAAGTAAGAAAAGTGAATATTAACAGAAATATGTCTACACAAATACTCTCAACAGCTTTTTTTTTTTACAACTTTATTTTTAATAGCTAAAATTTGGAAGCAAGAAACAACCCAGAGATACATCATCAAGTGAATGGATAAGTAGTTTATTGTATATCCTTGTAATGAAATACTACTCAGCAAGAAAAAGAGACAACCGTGGATTTATGCAACAACATGGATAATTATCTGAAACATTATTGTCAGAGGAAGAAGCTAGACATATATTATTGGAAAATCCAAAGTAATACAGTGGTTACCTCCAGACAGGGATCAGGGGGTGGGGGATGTGAGTGGGCAGTGTTGGAAAGCTTGGGGAGGAAACTTCGGGGGCTGGTAAGATATGCTTTTCCCATTGCCTTGACTCTGGCGATGGTTTGATCGGGGTATCAAGAGCTGCTACATTGTGCATTTTAAATACCGGGATTTGCTATATGTTAATTATATTAAATAAAGGTTCAGCTAACTGTGTAAGAAACACATAATACTCTATTTGAACTAGTATTTGAAAATCTTGAATTGTTACCTTTAGTCTGTCTGTCTTGAGTTCCCTCATGTCTTTAACCACAGCTGTGTGGTATGCCATGAAAAGCACCAGACAGAATCAGTGAGAGTCAGCAATGCCTCCCCAAACAAAAGTCAGGGTAGATGAGAAAGTGCTCAGTTCTTTGGGGAGCTGCTGCTTTTAGTTTATTTATCAGTGCCCACACTTGAACATTACTATATTTGAGATAATAATTATTATTTTAATACTTATAAGAGATATCAGTTAGCACTTCAAGAGGAATTTTATTTTTCATGGTTACACTTCCTTGCTTAAAATGAATATTATATAACTTTCAGTCTTCACCCTGTAACAGTCTGTTTGAAGATACTTTTCAGGGTCAGGCCTCATGGTGATCTAATTTCTTTCTCTGACTCGCTGTATGACCAAGTGAAATTTATCTGACACCTCCAAGACACCTCAAGCCATCTTAGAGGGCTTTTGCCTCTTTTTGTACAAATATACAACAGCAAGTGGAAAAAATTCCATAGTAGGATGCAAAAATATGCCTCTGGATTTAAATGTGACTATTTCTGCAAGGTATTATTATTATACAACAAAAGTAAAACAGACAAATATTTCCTGGTGTTCAAACATATTGTTGACATTTTGTGTTCCTAGAGCTTCCTGAGACAGAGAAAAATTATGTTTACAATTGTGTTTTGGTGATTATAAAATTTTAAATATAGAACTTCACCTGATAGCTATCTACAAATGATTATCACAGTTGAAGTAGAATTTTGACATCTTGCCAGAGTCCACATTATTTGTTGCTCTTAAGGGGAAAATCCCTGCAAAGAAATTGTTCACATCTGTGACATTCAGAAGTCGACGCCATAGGCAGAACTCAGCAGAACTCCCTGGAACTCTCTGTTATTTTAGACCTGTGCTTCTCAGATTTACATGTGCATACGCATTACCCAAAATCCTGTAAATGTGCAGATTCGTGTTTTGTAAGGAGAGTCTGGGTTTCTATTAAACTTTTTTTCTTTGGTACTGGGAATCGAACTCAGGACCTCATGCTTGCCAGGCAGGCTCTGTGCCACTGAGCTAAATCCCCAGCCCTCTATTAAACTTGTAACTGATGTCATTGCAGCTGGTTAGTGGATCCTGCTTTGAGTACCAAAGCCTCAATCTTTTGTTGGATCTATCACAAGGACGTGAAGATCTGTTTTTTAGCTTAGGAGAGCAGCCATAAGATTTGTGGACCTAAAATTATCAGTACCAGTTAGGGTTAGAATGGGCTATATACTCTTACTGATGCCTTAAAGAAGAAAATTTCTTCCCAGAGGTAAGCAACCCAAGCCTGGTGGGACGGCCCTGTGGTGTTAAAGACCCATTTTCCTTGTTTCAGGGTACACGATGGCTATTAAGATGACCACTGTTAAGTTATAAGAAACATCCAAGTGCTAGAAGAGGGTTTGCCTTATATCTCTAAGCGTCATTCTTGGAATCCACAGAAAAGTTCTGTTTACCTCTTATACACCGAGTGGTCTCATAGCCACAGCTGGCTGCAAAAGACTACGCAGCAATGTGCGCGTCTCAAAAGTGGGGTTCTGTTTGAAGGTGGGGAGGCTGGACTTGAGGGGCGAACAGGAAGCCTCAGCTCCAGGATTTCTGTACTGATTTGGAGGATAGAACCTGCAATTCTCAGTGCATTAGAGCTAGGGCCAGCAATTAACCAAGTAACCCTGGACCTAACCTACATAGACCTTAACATTTGCACTTGTGCAATGAAGGGTTTGGACCAGATGACAAATAGCAGGAGTCTTACAGAGGAAGAAATGAAATAGCCACTTGACAGTAATAACAGTTCTGAGAACACTCTACTCTCGTCAATCAAGAACAATCTCTACCTCCACATAATCCAAGTTTAGAGGTTGCTCTTTTGTTATATTCCCTTTATTCTCTGATCCAGCCTGCCTGAAATATGCATTATGGCTTAGTGTGGGAATTATTCCCATTGTTGTCCTATTTCTTTCCACTTTTGAAAGTGTTTCCATACAGATAACACTTTCAAACTATTTAATAAATAGTAGTGAAAGAAGAAAGAGTGCTATTTTTTCCTTTTTTTCAAAAGTTACGGTTAATGTAGGGCTCTGTTTGAAATTTTGACCTAATTGTTTCTTAAAACAATTGAAGGACATATGTGCACAGCTTTAGAGAGATATAAAGAGCGTGTAGTGTTGGTCAGATGATGCTATCTCTTCAGCTAAGTGAAATTACAAGGCTGATGAGTGTTGAGAATTATAGCTTGTGAAAGTTAAGGATGGGGAATCGTACTATGTATACCATGCAACTGAAAGAGTTTTTTTAAGAGAAGAAAAAAATCTTTGCCATATGAAGGTTTATTGTATGTTTTCCATGAAAGCCTGTAACATCCCGTAAGATCCGTGGGGTCTATGAAATACCGTATTCCAACTAGAAAGTGCCCATGCCTAACCCTGTGTAAGCTACTAGCCGTAGATGTGCCAGGCTCTGATGGTTTACACATACCAGCAACCGTGTGTAATGAGTGTGCCGTGATCTGCATCGAGGCATCTTAAGGATCAATTTTTATCCTCTGTAATACACAAAACTGGAATCTAAGGATTTGTGTGCTTATTAAAGTTAGTTTTCTTCTCTAGTTCATGGTGAAAGAAATCCATCTTTCTTTTTAGAATAATCCCCATGCACAAAACTGGAAACTAAGGAAATACACTTTTAGATTTAAATATTTTAGTGTTTTTTGTTTTTTGGGGGGGCCTCTTAGGTAATAACAAATCTCAAACTTTGATAGCTTCCAAAACTTTACAAAATGCAAATATAGCTATATTATAATAGCATATATGTTAGTTTTTATTAAAAAATTAAGAATCACTGTCATCCAGGGGCCAGCCAGGAAACAAAACAAACAACCCAATAATCAGAACAAGAAAAGTTTTTTAAACATTTAAAGAAAGAATCATTAAGTAATAAGTAGGGATTCATTATGAAGTGCTAAGAAGCATGCGGGAATATAGTAACAGCCAAGAGTGAAGCTGATGGCTCTGGAGCAGGCAGATGCCCAAGGAAGGGGCTGATCTGGGAGTGGTCTCCATCCCTTGGTGGGTGGAGGAGAAGCCTCTGAGGTGCGGCTGATTAGCAGCCGGGAAGCCTCTTGTTGGGTGCTTGCCAGTGAAATTTACTGGGGAGTCAAGCTAGAACACAGGCAGAAGTCTCTGGGAAAGTGCATGCTGGGTTTCCTGCCAGACTTTCTGCGATGCTGGCTCCGGCACAGCTGAGTTTAATAGGATGCTGCCTGGAGGGTTGTTTCTGAATCTTAGTGGGCGACTGAGCACTACTGGTGTCCCACATGCTGGGTGACACTGCAGGAGAGAAAAAACACTTTCAGTACTGTAATGGAAGGAGAAAAAAAAAAAAAAAAAATTCTCTCCGCTGCTTATTGCCCTCTACCGATGATGTGTGGAACTGCACCTGTCAACCGAGGAGAAATGTTCGGCGGGTCCAGCTTCATTATTGCAAAGCAAGGCAATGAAGGGTGATAGATTTGCCCTTGCTGACCAACAAGTACATTTTTTAAATTTAAGTAATGAACACAGATTTGAATTATTAAAATGAAAAATAAGATATTCATTACAGCTTTAATATGGAGGATAATATGTCAGTATTTGTATAAGGGACTTCATGGAAACATTTTATCATTTAGAGAGAAAGGTCTATGGGTGAAATTAAAACACTTTAATCAAATTAAAATGATTTCGTCTGAAAGATCTGAGGTATTGTTTTGTATAATTACCTCATTAGAGAAGTTAGAAGGAGACAGAAACCCCGAAGAATTCAGTGACTTGCTCAAGGCTTAAGAGTTAGTGAAAGAGATAAATCATTTGATCAGTGAATATGTATTTACTTTGTGAGTGCTGCCAGATTTCAAGTATGTCCAAGGTGCAGGGACAGAGCAGAAAACAGAGTGGGGATAGTTTCTGTACCCTTAGAGCTTAGATTTTCATAGTGG
Organism: Chinchilla lanigera; assembly: GCF_000276665.1. Classification (NCBI taxonomy): domain Eukaryota; kingdom Metazoa; phylum Chordata; class Mammalia; order Rodentia; family Chinchillidae; genus Chinchilla; species Chinchilla lanigera. Next base: position 5,530,272 of record NW_004955465.1, on the reverse strand, counting down.
GGGATCAAACAATAAATATAGAAGCACAGGCATACATAGCAATTCAGATAGTTTGGGTATTAAATGTACTATGACACAAAAATAATACAGATATAAAATACTGTAAATAGGATAGGATGGAGGAAGCTGTGCTATTTATATCAATGCCCTTTGAGCAGAAACCTAAAAGGGGTTGTAACTTCCAGTCCCAAATATTCAAGTAAGTAATGGTTTTAAAAATCAAATTTAATATACTGTTTGTATTGATATTGATGCTTTTCTGAATATAAATACATGTGTATTCTGTTAGTAATCTAGTTTGAAAAGTGCCACAGTCCCAGTTGTGCAATCTTACTTTGAGAAAGGGGATTACACTGACCTGTTTGCACAGCATTTCAGTCCAGTACATCTCAGGAAAGGGGGCAGATGCTGGCGGGAAACCTGGTTACAATGGACACCAAGGTACATTCTGCCTTTTCAAAACTGAGACTGACCACATGTTTTGACAAGTTTCAACGGGTTACTAGATTTCTGGCTGTTCAGATATTACACACCTCCTAAGGGCAATGTTGAAAATCATTCAACAGTTAGTGCCCCACATAAGATGATATTTCAGCACTGAGCTATTTCTTAATTATATGTTTCCACTGTATGTGTAAATAGGGAATAAAAGTTGCTGAAATACCATTAACAATAGCTGTTGAAATTTTGCTCTTTAGAAACTGAATGCACGAAAGGGAGTTGAACATTTGATGGTTAATATGTGATCAGGTTATTTCCTGACAAATACAGCTGACTTTAAATTCATATAATTCATGTCCCTGTCAAGCTTTAAAAACTGGATCTTAAATAGCCATGGTAGCTGTAAACATACAGTGAAGTTTTAGAAGGTAGAGGAAAAATTTTTCATGGGTATTTTGAAATTGTGATCAAAATTTTAATTGATTACAATCGGGGCTTCTGAAATATAACTTGAAAATTCAGGACTAATTTTTTATTTCCTGGGAGCTAGTCCTCATCTTTTCATGCTTTTTAAAATTTGTGACTATTAAATGATGTAAAATGAATTGGCTTAAAGTTTTCATTTGCCAAATTTAAATTCTTTCAAAAGAGATTATATTAAAAGTTTGCATTGATCAAAACAAAATTGTTCTCTTGTAAAACAAACTTTTAGTTATTAAAATCACTTTGACTTGTTGTTTAACAGTATACACATTAATGAATACAAATGTTAAATTTAGTTGAAACTACAAGTGGACAAATTGTAAATGTGTTTATTGTCTTGTTGTATCTCTCTTATAGAAAGACATTTTATCCTTAAATCAGTGCTGTAATGTGGAAGATTAAATTGAAAGAAATCTTTAAAAATTTTAAGAGATTATATGATTGAAGTAATGTTTAAGAATTCTAAAGTTCTATACCTTTTCACTCAGAAGCATAAAATTGAGTGAATACATCTCAATATTTACCTTATAATGATCAAAAAATTAAAACAGATGCAAAAAAGATTTTCTTCCCTTATGAAAAGATACATCCATGACGTATGACACAGGGTACACGCCCAGTAACTGCCAAGTGTAGTTTGCTGTTATATTTCATTTTAATTTTTTTTTCTGTTTTGATTTTTTTCCGGTACCGGGAATCGAACTCATGATGTTGCGTTTGCCAGGCAAGCACTGTGCCACTGAGCTAAATCCCCAGCCCCTATATTTCATCTTAATAAGTTTTTAGTTAGTTTTCCAAGCAAAGCAGGTGACAATTAAATGTGCCTGGAGGGTTCTGGGCAACTTCCAGTGACTGTCCTCACAAAAGTTTTCCCTCGGCTTTGTGGTGAGGGACAAGCGCCGGCTCGTGGATTTACATTGGACACATAAAGGAAAAAGAAATATTTTGTGAAGAGCTGTGAATGAAAATGGACAAAAGTTTTAAACAAGTTCCTTATCTCTTTTTAGTCCTCAGATACCTTATGTTGAATAGCCAGATCATTTTATTATTGCAAATGCCATGGTTGTAATCTTTTATTGCTTGCAGTATAGGCCTACAGCATTAAGTTAGTATAAAATTACATATAGTTTAATATATCTGTACAACACCTTTAAACAAGCTTCTCTAGGCAAGAAGGTTATCCGTCTTATAAATCTATTATTCCATTGTACATCTTGATAGCCTCGCATTGCTCCTAGCCATGTTTAAGCATTAAATAGTGCATTATTATTTCACATAAATCAACCGGAGATGTGTGAATTCATAAATTTTGCATTTGCACAGACAGTATTTTAAACGTTTTACGGCTTCGTGGAAACTCAGTGCACAAGACTATACACAAATCAGGACCTGAGAAATTTCAATAAAATTTAATATCACAATTACATCTTCTAAAAGTCGGTGCATACATATTTTAGATGTATTTTAACTGACTCCAAAAATAAAAGTAAAATTTGAAGAGTGGATTTTTTGGATGGAGTTTAGTCAGCTTTGTGGTAAAGGCTAATAAGCACTTTGTCTTTTTAATTCATCATAGGAAATTGATACAAAGAGAATCAGTCATATAAATGTGAGATGAAGGAAAATGTATCAACATCAGAAATCTTGGCAGTTGCTTATAAGTTCTTTAATACAAATAAAAAGTAATACAGGATCGATAATCCAATGTTGCAATTAATATATAACATTGTGGTGAACCTGAAATAATCAATCAAATATTCATAACTTTGCATCTCGTTTACATGTGGGTAATAACTGCAACTTTTCTAGGGGTTTCTATGTGATTTTTTTCAATTTGGAAGACAGCTATATTCTTTTTTCTTCTTTCTAGGCATTTTGGAGGAGTAATAAAGTTTACTCCTTCTTTAAAGCTTTCATTACTTTTCCTATACTATGTCCTTCTGAGATTTTTCACTTAGTAATGTCTACAAAATTTAATGCAGACAAGTTAAATGTTTTGCAAAGATTTCTATTTTAGTATATGTATGGTGAAAATTACATTCCAATTGAAATACTGTCTAACCCATATAATTAACTGCACAAATGCCGGGCTAATTTGAAAATGGCATATTTATTACCTAGAAACAAGTGATGTGGAAAGATAAATCGCTGTGAACATGGACTGGCTTGTAATCATGGTCAAATTCTGGGCAAAACTTAAACAATAAACAAGAGAAGGAGAAAAAAGCATTTTCCAGGATTTTTTGGACTGTTCTCCACTGAGTCTCTTTTTGTTGTTATCAGTAGATAATTCTGGGGGAGAATAAGTGAAGAAAAGGTAGACAAAATAATACCATTCCATAGACCTTTCTTTCTTTCTTTCTTTCTTTTTTTTCATGATTAAGACTTATTATAACAGGAAATCCTTTTGTTTTTCTTTATATATTTAGATATTTTCCATGCCATTCTGCAGCCTGCTCCTTCTTGATGAACTAAAAAGTTCAAATTTAAAGTTAACAGTAGCAGAAGATTATTGTTTAGAGATTAATCTCCATAGGGTGATAAGCAACAGACAGAGTGAGTCTTTAGAAGCCTACAGCTACTCACAGTAATGACAACATTACCATACCCAGGCAGCCTCTGGAATGTCAAAGCAGAGCTAGTTACATCCATAAAACACTAATGGAACTTCTCTCTTTCTCTGATGAATGTTAAAAAGGCAGTGGCTTAAATAAAAAATCATTTCCCTGATTACGCTGTTTGACTGTTTAGCAATTCATTGGTTTGGAGTCCATTTAGTTTTTGATGGTGTGGCTACTTCCTAGTTTTCTGTAGTGTATGAAAGTTTTATCTTATTGTCTGGGTTTTGAATTGGAGGTCTAGAAGGAAAAAAATGATTCATTATGGAAATCACATTTTTTGAACTGAGCCAGAAGGCACTGTCTTTACTTTAGCTCTTTTAAAAGCAAGACTTAGTGTTATGCATGTATTTTATGTGTATATAATGTTTATTTAGCAATATATGTATTTATACCACACAAGTGGCCCTACTACCATTATTTAAATCCCTCTATGTTTCAAAGAATACATGAAAACAATTGATGGCTGTGGAAGCAGCTAGTATAAACAAACATGCTTAAAAATTCTAAGTGTATGTCAGCAGCACTTAAATAAATAGATGTCTTTTTTCACGACACCAACTTTACCTGTTAGAGGGGAAATTAGAAAAAGAAGATGAACAACAAATATGTTGAATTCTAAAACACTGAATTTACTTCATCTTTTAAAAATATGGTTGCGAACATATTTTTATTTGAAATAAAGTGAATTATTTTGATTACTGTACTCAGGGGTTCAATCTCAACCGAACAATCCACAGTGATATATTCTTAATAAATGTTAGTGCATTTTAGCACTGATTTTGTGTTTTATTGTTCTAACTTCTTTTTGCACAAATTGATTAATTCACCCAAAAGGAAATGTCCATGCTTAAATAGAAATCCAGATGACAGGCCCCCAAACAAGCAAGAATTGGTTTTGCTTAAGTTTTGCCTCTATTTTGTTTAACATTTTCATTAAAGATATATTATAAAATGTTATAATGGAAAATGTCATGTCTTTGACACTGTTTCTTCAAATGAACTATAGATTGATATATTTTAGATTTTATTAGACTGTATAACTAGTAACATAATGCAATGTAGCCTTTTATTGAAAACAAAGTACTACATTCTATAAATAAAACAGAGCGTAATGAAAATGTGTGCAATGAGATGTCCTGCATTCACTTCGTAAATTACTTTATTATTTATTTGCTGGGAGGCAAAAAAATAGTGTAGTGGAGATTACACAAGCTTTGGTGTAATAATCCCTTGCTTTTAAAAGTAACTCTACCCTTGCACCCCCCCAAGCTAGATGGCCGGCTGTCCCTGTCTTCCTGTCATCTTTCGTATCACAAAGTGATGACTGGCAAGTACGTACTCTTCCAGAGACCATGTCCTACTGTCCCACTGTCATGTCACTCATAGATGTATGCAGCCAAAGACCTTGGAATCTGAGCAGCAGCAATGGATGCCAGCTGTATTCACCAGTACAAAAGAACTCTTGTTAATACAAAACTTTGAGTCCCTCTCTTCTAAATTATTAACCACAGCACCTTAGATTGTTGTGAAGACTTATTAATGTATTATGACCTTTGCCGTTGCATTAGTCTTATGGACAACTATTTTGTGTCGGACCTTATACTGTATTGTGCCATTTCACCAGGAAGAGATAGGATGCTTATGCCTGAAGAAGACAAGGATCCAAAATATTAAATAAACCACCCAGCTTATGTGGCTGGGAAATAGTATGCTTGGGGCCCTAACCGGGTTTACACTGACATTACAGATCATAACCACTGCATTCCACCTACCAAGTAACTAGTGTAGTTTAGTTCCCTGAATCCAAATACACAGAAGCATCAAAGATTCTATCTTAACCCAGTGTTTTTCAGAAAACAGAGTTCAAGACAAAGATTACAATGTTGGTACTTGATTTGAAAAATATAAGCCTAGAAGAAGAAACAAAGAAAGGTGAAAATAAAGGGTGGCAACAGAAATAAACAGTGACAGAAAATACTGTAACAGATTTATCACTGTACTGGTTCCTGTTTCACAACAAGCCACAAAGAGACACTGTAGGTTACGTGGCAAGTGCGTCTGCCTAGCGTAAGATACATCTCCCAACAGGTCGCCAGGAGGATTTGTACCACTACGTGGTTGAGGGGCAAAGAAAGAGAAAGTGTTTCTGCCTTCACATTCTTCTCCCTCCTCATTTGTTTCCTTCTGTTCAGTGTTCTTCCATAGGCAGGAGTTTTCCTTTTCTTTTTGGATTGCATCATCTGGCTCATTGGATGATTGCTCAGAGTACCAGGTCTCTCCTCCTGTTACAGTGTTTTATTCATATCTGGAAATCCCTTACAGGTATGACTACACATTGAGAGCTAAAATATAGGACCTGATATATTCGGAGCTGATATTTGGAAGAAAAGGCATAGTTTGAATTGCAGGGCATGAATTCAAGATGCTACTAAAGTTCTAGAAGGCAGACAACACAGAAAAATGAGGAAACATGTAAGGTATGTGTCTGATATGGAACCTTTAAGTGGTTTGTTCAGTTAACATTTATCAAACGTCAGCAGTGTGGTAGACACTGCTCTAGACCTTGGAGAAATAGTGGTGAAAGAAAAGTTGAAGAATCTCTGCTTTCATGAAGTGTGCTGGTGAATCTTAGTTGTCAACTTGACTGGGTTGAGGAACACCTAGAAAATTGGTGAAGTACACTTCTGGGTGTGTCTGTGAGGGAGCTTCTAGAGAAGGTTGGCATGTGGATCAGTGAGCTGAGCTGGGGAGACCCGCCCTGAATGTGGGCAGCAGCATCCAACACTCGGGGACACCAATGGGACCAAAAGGGAAGAGGACCCTCACCTGTGCACACACTCAGCTCCTCTTGAGCAGGTATGCTTTTTGCTGTTAATGTGGTGTGGGGATCAGACACCATATTCTCAGCCTTTGAATGTGAACTTTCCCAACCACTCTCCAGAAAGTTGCAAGGCCTTCAGTGTTGGACTGAGACTGCATCATTGATTACTGTTGTTATGGAGCTTCCCGTTCTTGGACTGAGTAGCTACTGATTTTCCTAGCTCTCAAGCCGGCAGATAGCTATTGCAGGACTAGTTAGCCTCTGATTGTATAAGCCAGTCTAATAAATCTCCTCTGACAGTTGGATACAGTTGTATTCTATTGGTTCTGTTCCTCTGGAGAACTTCGAGTATGCATGAAGTATACATTCTAGTAACGAGAGAAAAAGTGAAAAAAATATATATGCACACACATACATGTAGTATATTGGAGGGAAATCATGCTTGAAATGTGGATGTGAGGTCCTTGGAAGCAAGAGAAGTCAAGACAGTTGTGGTTGAGAAGATGACACTGACATATAGGTGAAAAAGAATGGAAAAACGAGCATGCCTGGTAGGGGGAAGCTGCACACTTGTGCAGAGGCGTGGAAGTGTGTGGGGTTAGCGAGGAGTGAGTGGTAGGAGACTAATGTGTGATAAAGTCTGGGTCATGTTGGCTCATGTAGGTAAAAGTAAAGCGTTCTTCTTTTGCATTAGTTAAGCATTATTGGCCTGGTTGACGCATTTATTCATCAGGAGAGCCCTAAAAGAGAGATAGCATTATTCTCATTTTATGGATGAGACTACTGAGTCTCATACTCATCAAGTGAATTGTCCAAAGTCATAGCTAGTAAACGGTAACATAGAGATGATAGTAAAAGATCACATCGGGGTGAATTGGTAGAAATTTCATTACTGGGGTGAACACACCTGATCAAGAGAAATCTACTCAGTTCTGATTAGTTAACGGCATCAAATGCCTGAGTATTATCAAGAATCAGGCATAGTGGTGGACCACAGTTCTCTTGAAAATCTCTTCTCATTTATTCCTACAGTAACTCAGAGATGTAGGTACTATTTTCCCCTCAAGTTTATAGGTGAAAAACTTTGAGATACAACTGGACTGACAAATGAGAAAATGAATACATGTGTTCTGTTTTTAGAGTCTGAGCTATTAATTCAAAGGGCAAGCTGTCTTTACAAATACTTTAGGTATTGTTACTATGTGTCATACTTTCTTCCTCAGATTTCTTCCAAGGTTTTCTTTCTTTCCTTCCTTCCTTCCCTTTCTTTCTTTCTTTCTTTCTTTCTTTCTTTCTTTCTTTCTTTCTTTCTTTCTTTCTTTCTTTCTTTCTTTCTTTCTC
>NW_004955465.1:5397829-5522385 GCF_000276665.1 Chinchilla lanigera | reverse complement strand
TTCCTTCCTTCCTTCCTTCCTTCCTTCCTTCCTTCCTTCCTTCCCTCCTTCCTCCCTTCCTTCCTTCTTTCTTTCCTTCCTCCCTTCCTTCCTTCTTTCCTTCCTCCCTTCCTTCCTTCCTTCCTTCTTTCCTTTCTCATTAGATTGTTAACTATCACATAGTAATCATACACATTTATGGGTAGGTGTGATATTCCGTCTGCAATATATAATGATTAGATCAGGATAATTGGCATATCTCTTAGCTCATTTATCATTTCTTTGTGTTGAGAACATTCAAAATCTCCCCTACTAGCTGATTTGAAATATACAGCTTAATGTTATGAACCTTTATTATATTACTATGCTGTAGAACATAAAATGTTATTGCTCCCTTGCAACTGCATTTATCTTCCATTTTGAAATGTAATCAGTACACTTTCTTGATCCTTTCAGATAACTCCTTTTGTGACCTACTATAAGTGAACAAAATAATAAATAGCTAGCAACTTCTCATACTTTCTTGTTTCTTACCACTTCTGTAAGGTTGTGCCAAGATATCCTAATGTCCACTTTTTGTTTTTGGTAATTTTTCAACTCTGTTTGAGACAACAAAGTTGCCGTCTTGCTAAGTAGTCCAGGCTGGCCTCAAACTCACAGCAATCCTCCTGCCCCAGCCTCCCGAGTGCTGGGATTACAGGTGTGCACCACCATGCCCAGCCTCCTTCATTCTTAATGAATTAAACTATTTGTAAATTTTTGGGGAGCTATCACTGAATAGGAGGCTTCCTCAGTTTGTCTTCCTGTGAATTTGTATTAAGTTTGCCTTTCCTTTGAGTGTAATTTAGCTAGGCATAAATTTTTATGTTATAGTTATTCAGCTGTTTTCTGGTATTTATTTTTACTGAGGAGAATTATTCATCATTCTTCTTTTTCTTGTAGGTAGTTTGTTTTTCCTCATTTTAAAACATTCTACATTTCACTATATTTGAAGAAAAATCAATGTGCTCAGATTTGTTTACTGTTCCTTATAAAAGTTTGTTTCTTGGGGCTGGGGATTTAGCTCAGCGGCAAAAGCGCCTGCCTGGCAAGCGCAAGGTCATGAGTTCGGTTCCCGGTACCGGAGGAAACCCCCCCCAAAAAAAAGTTTGTTTCTTTTATTGATTCTGAAAAATTTCATCATATTCCTTTAGTTATTGCTGCTCCTCTATTTATTGTCCTCTCAGATTCTTATTAAATGCAAACTTGATATTATTTTTCTATTTTCCACGTTATAAATTTCTTGTATATTTTCCGTATTTTGTCTTTCCAATTTATCTTATGGGTTCCTCTTCTTTGTATCCAAATAGCTATTTAACTTATATGCTGAGTTTTTTTAAAAAACACATTAATTGCTGTAGAAATTTGCATTCAACAAAACACATATTTTTAAGTGTGGTTTGATAGCTGTTGAGGCATGTTTTCATTTGTGTATCTGTCACCCTAATCAAGATAAAGAACATTTTCATCACAATAAGTTCTCTATACTGCTTCAAAATGAATTTTGTCTACTGCCTATCCCGGGGAACAATAGATCTTATTTATAGAATAATAAATAGTTTTTTCTTCTGGTAGAATTTTGTACCAATAAAAACATATAGTATTTATATCCTTGTATCCAACTACTTTCAGATAAACTTGTTTTTGAAGTATACTCAAACTATGTTTACCACAAATCCATTCTATTTTAATGCTGTATAAATTCTATTTTATAAATACAGTACAATGTGAATGGTAAATGTCTGATTTTTATTTCTCTCCATAAATTTTCCCCTCGGTAATATGTAAATTACATACATCTAATCATATTTTCTGGCATTACAGGATAAAAAAAACCCTAAAACTTTTAATTGATTTGTAAGTCATAAAACAAAATATAGAGTGTTCTACTGTCTGATACTGAAAGAATGGACAGAGGGGAAGGGAAAGTTTAAAAGATTCCATGAGAAGGGCAGATGGATGGAGATGCTTACATCAAGCACAGAAATCACTCTCATGAGAAAAAGTCCAGCAAAAAGCACCAAAATTCTGAATAGAGAGCTGATACTTGATAGTTTATTGCACTATCTTTAGGGGAAGAAGTGTCTTTGGAGAAGCATAGCTCTGGGAGAGTAGATGTATAGAGAAAGGCCACTGGCTCTTGGAGATGTGATAATGAAGGCAAAGAGAGGAACAGAGGGAAAAATTAAGGCTCCAGAAGAAAAGAAAGTGAAAAAATGGCAATATCTTCTCTTCTCTATGAATGTCCACTAAAGTATTTGTGTTTTATTAAACTAACAGAAGAGGGCACTCTTGAGCTAATAACCCTGTCCATGAGTTGCACAAGCATCGAAAAAAAGCAAAAAGTTTATACAAGACTAATATAAGAAGAAAACAGAAAATCTGAATTAATAACTTTAACTGTTGAACAAAAACAATTACAAAGCAGATGAAAAGCATAACACAACCCCTCAAACTATAGTAAATGTTCTCCAAGAAGCATTTTGAGATCTTTTTCAACAATACAGCTTGGATCAGAGGTTCAAAACTAAGAAAACAAGTAAAACGAAAGGATGATGGTTTTTACAAGTTGATTTGTTTCAGGAACCAGAAGAAAAAGGAAAAATGATAGAAATAAAGATTACATTATGAGGTACTCAAGGGAGAATATGTCAAAGGAAATATTTACGGTTAAAAGAATTATTCCATTCTAATATCTGCAAAAACATTCCAGGTCTAGAGATAACTCTGTAAAGGAAGCCAGGACTAGAGGTGGTGCCAGGAGTCATCAAATGTACATAGCGCTGCAGTCCATGGCTGGGGAGGCAGGAAGACAGGAGAACCTTCTCTTCCCAGTAGTTCATATTTATACCAATACCAGCACCATTAGAGGCCTGCTGCTTCTGAAGGAGGGGGCAGTCTCACTTTCGAAAACCACAGCACAAGTCAGAATTTTGTTGCCATGGAGAGCAAAAGAAGCCACATCTCAGAGATTCTGGTATCCAGGAAACTCCAATTTTCCAACAAGAAGGTGGACTAACAACCTTGGGAAGGTGAGTGGGCAGAGAAAGAACCACTACATGGGGCATGCATGGACCGATGACTGAAAGCTGAAGTGAAGCAGAAAGACTAAGAAAACCTCTTACATATTGCATCTTTCCTAACCTACAGACAATAGCAGTTCATCACAAAAAGAATTTGAAGGTTGTGTTGCACAGAGAACACATAGCAGTATGAAAATTCAAAACTCCTTGTTTGGCTCAAGTTGCTCTACTAATGGACAGATAGTTATGCAACATGTCTCTATTATGTGCAGTATTCAATAAAAATATTAAGGTATGCAGAAAACAAGGGCAAAAAGTCAGTTGTCAATAGACAAAGCAATCAACAAAAGCAGACTCAGAGATGTTGGCACTAACAAAGATTTAAAAGCTATGATTCATACGAGTAAGTATTTAATAAAAAAACTGGACATCATGGAATTAAACAGGGAAAGAGAAATCCTAGAATAATATACACACAGACAAACAAATCTGCAGCAAACATACATATATGCATTTATATATGCGTGTGTGTGTCACAGATGAGATATACCTTTATGTAGCTCAGCAAATAACTTGATATAGCTGAATAAAATAGTGAGAAAAATATCAGGAAAATATTATTTCTTAATCTAAACTGACACACAGGGAGAAAAAGGATGGAAACATTTAATTTGTGGAATAATATAAAATTATCTTACATATCTTTAATTGAATGGTAGAGATAATAGAATGATCCAAATAAAATGGATAAGGTAACTAGGGGTTTGAGATCCTTATGTAGCTTCAGAGTGTGAACTGTTGACTAGAAAGACCAAGGGATTATACTGGACTGGAGCTTTTAGTTCCACCCTACAACTTCAGGGAGAGGAGAAGGACTGAATGTTGAGTTTTGTTTTTTTTTTATTAATCAATAACCAGTGGTTTCATTGAGCTCACATGTGTGTACCCCACACACTCTTGTCACTCTTGTCATTCCCTCTGACACTTTAGTATTTGGGTGCCAGGAAACTGGGGGAATACTAAACAGAGAAATTTTGTAATCAATTACAAAATTATACATACACTGACACACAACTTGCAGATAGTTAAGTAAGTTTAAATGTAGAGACAGAAAAAAATGTTCTTAAAATCTTGTCTCACTGGAGGAAAAATGATGCTCAGGATAGATTACTTGACAAGATTCTTAGGATAGTTACTCCATGTCATGTCTGCCTTATACCCCAGCCCTTCTAAAATAAAAAATGTAGAACTAAAAATTTCAACAAATTAGAAAAATATTTACACTATCCCATCACACAATCACTCTTAAAATTACAGTAAGAATTATAAATGCCTAATAAATACATGAAAGATGTTTAATATCATTGGCTATTACAGAAATGCAAATTGCAATAAACTGAGATTCCATTTTATTCCAAAAAGAATAATGAAGAAATCAATTAATAACAGATATTGACAAGGAGGTAAGAAAAAGGAACATTTCTACATTGCTAGTGGAAATGTAAAGTAGTATAACCATTATGGAAATCAGTATGGAGATTCTTCCAAAAGACAAAAATAGAAATTCCATTTGAGCTGGCCGTATCTCTTCTACACATCTTCCTGAAAGAGTTAAAGACATCACATTAGTGTGATATATGCCTACCCATGTTTGTAGGAGCACAATTCATAATAGCTAAATCTTGGAATGGGGCCTAAATGTCCATCAACAAATGAATGGATCAAGAAAATGTCATATTTATACACAATGGAGTGTTACTCTGCCATAAAGGATAATTTGAGTCATTTATAGGAAAATAGATATAACTTGAGACCATATGTTAAGTGAAATAAATATACAAGTGTTAAATGTTACATGGTCTTTCTTATATGAGAAACCAAAAGTTTAAATAATTTAAAGAGCAAAATAAAAGAGCACTAAGAAATGGAGACAGGAGGGAGGGGAAAGAGGAGAGATGGAAGTAAAAACAAGTCATGTTGGGTACATGTACCAATCTTGAGGATGATTGCAATCCTTATGTTCTGTAAGTGTACACTAATAAAAATCAGTTAAATTAAAGAAAAATTACAGTACTCCTTAGGATTTTAAATTTCCTTACAGTTCATGCATATATCAGTATGACTTCAGTTCAGATATCTCTCAGAGGTTAGCCCTGCTGGATTGTTTGAGAGGAGGATTTGTTAAAAACCAGAGATCAGAAAATAGGTTACTGTCATGGGAAGATATGGTTGGCAAGAATATACATAAGTGAATCTACAGAGGAAGCAATGGAACATTGAGAAGGACGTTGAATTTTCCTGTTCTTTGCACTTTATTACTATTCTTCATTTCCTATGTCTGCTCTTAGAATACTGAATTCAAATGAGCCTATTAACTAACAAAGAACGGGGAAGTGAAAGAATCATATTGAGCCCTTATATTCCATAGAAAAGAATGACAGCCTGACCATGTACCTAACACCTCACTGTCTGCTTTCTATTATCATACAGAATTCTTATACAAATTTAAATATATAAGAAAAAGACTTTACTCGCATAGAATAAAGTTGACATGCTATACTACTCCTTGCAAATACTGTACTGTACTATTTCTTATCTGGAAAATATGCTTTTTCTCAATTCGAAGTAACGTACAGGGGCTGGGGATTTAGCTCAGCGGCACAGCGCCTGCCTGGCAAGCGCAAGGTCGTGAGTTCGATTCCTGGTACTGGAAAGAACCCCCCACAAAAAACCCTAAAAACGAAGTAATGTATAAATAAATCTTTGAAAGATGAACTATTTCAGTGTCTGAAGATGCATTTTATCAGTTATTTGTAAGATTTTAGTACCTGATGTGATTATTTCCCTAAGGAAATTTCCATATTATTCCTAGGAGCAGTAGTGAGTATTGCTTTTGGGACCACACACCCAACACTTGCTTTTGTTAAATCAATCAAACAACAAAAGTGTCTTCTCTTCACAATCCCAAAATATCACCCAGAGGTAGTTTATAACTTTTTAAAATGCTAATCAGCAATTATACCTATGCATAGCATCTGCTGGGAAATCATACCTATTCAACTCACCAACCAAGTAATAAAATATCCTGGGTGTGATTTTCCTGACTATGACATATGGAACCAAATAGAAGCAGACTTATACAAAATGTTGCTTGTTTTGATGTAGATGTTTCAAGGACCCTCAGAAACCTGAAAACTTCTCTTCTAAAGAAAAAAAATTGCCTTGTTTTAAGATAAATGTCTTTGACTGGGATGGATATTTAACTATGCATTCCTTGTTTTTCAAAGAAAGTGATTTTTATTGGTCCATTTTAGGTATACATAATGATCACATTCATCATAGGGAATTTGTCCTTGTATATGATATGACTTGATTCTTTTTTTCCCATTTCCCTACCCTCCCTTCAAACCTCTTCCACTCCTTATTTACAAAGCTTTGTTTCATTTTTCCTTCTTTTCTCACTTTTTAAACTTCTCTTTTCCTTTCCTCCTCCCCCTCCCTGTTCCCTTCACATTTAACATTTTTGCCTTTCTTATAATTGTCAAAATGCAACATTATTTGTTAACTTCTCAAAAGACAAATAAAAATTTTTGAATATCCTTTCATTAAAAGAAAGTGAAAGCCTATTCTAGATTCAAAACTATAATAAAATTTTCCAGGATTTTCTTTTATGAAAGCATTAAAGAGCTTGACCAAATCCAAAAAATAAAAGCAATTTGAGATCTGTATCTCTATATTTCCAGCGGGGGGGTGGGGGTGATTCTTCACGCTCTGGAAGATCGTGGAATCCTATCATTTTGTTCACAAAAGTAGCTTTTGTCTTCCATCTTATGCTTAATAACATCCAGGGTTTGATGATTTGAAATGGAGGTAATTTTGTGTTTACTTCGTGGAACATCTTGAAGTAGGGAGCCGAAGACAAACTAGAACGAGTTCAAAATCCACTAGAAAAGTGAAGACTCAAGTATACTTACATCGGCAGAACTAGTCGGGCATCCTCTTGCAGCCTTGTTTGGTTAATTTCCAGCTGGAAGCGGGAAGCAGGAACACAGTGATGAGATTTGGGAGGCTATAAACTCAGGCTGAGGAAACTAAGAAGGCAAAAATAGCTGCTAGAGAAGGCAGAACTTGGAAAGCTTATAAAAAATACAACTTTCCAAAGGGCTGTGGGCTGCAGATGCTGCTGACTACCACTGAAACTCTGCACTCTCCAGTCTCAGTTTTATCTGCATTAGTACAAGACCATTGAGCTGGCCTTTTGCTTTGGAGTGATTCATTTTGAGAGCCTAGATAGCTAAATCCACCCTTCATAACTAGTCCTGTGAGGCTGGGGGTGCGCTCAGTGGTAGCATGCTCTTCTAGCATGTGCAAGGCCCTGGGCTGAATCCTCACTTGTCCTTCATGATCAGGACCCTGCCTACTCTGCCAGACTATTGGAGCAAAACTTCTGAGCCCTCTACCCTTTAGCCTACTTCCTCATAAAGGACCCAACAGTTTTGCCTGGACACGCTTTCAATTCTCCCTGATTTCTATTAGACTTAGGATTCATCCCAAATGTCGCCTGTCCAAAGAGACTTCTCTGACATCCAGGCCTAAGTTTGACCTCACATCCTTCTGCCCCAATCCATGCTACATTATTTGGTAGAATAAACCATAACTGTATTTACTGTCTGTCTCCTTTATTAGAACTTCAAGCTTCTCTCGGGCAAGGACTTCTCATTACAGATGCTCATGAAATGTTTGTTGAATAAATGAATAAAAGGACACCTCTCTTTGGAAATGATTATCCTGATTTACATCAGATGGTAGTGTTGTTGTTAAGTATTTCTACCTGGGTAATTTTCTTGGACCCTGGGCTCTGTATACTCCTTTCTTCCCTCTGAGGCCCCCTGTCTCTGGGTTTTCCTTTAATTCTTCCACTCCAAACCTGAGCAAAGACAAAGGACTCAGCATGTGCTTACAGTCTTGTTTCCATAAGTTATAATTTTCTTCTTTTATACCAGTCTGAGGTCATTCTGACCCAGGTAGCCTTATTTAAAATACTTTACTATGGTGGAAGGCTTTTACCTTCTATTAAGTAGCTGCTAAGCACCTGATGCAATATATTAAATATGAAATATGTTCAACAAGCTTTTTGCAAGGTCATTTGTCACCCACTGCTGTGGCCCACAGGGTTTTGAAGTGCTTTTCAGTTGTCCCATATTT
This sequence comes from Chinchilla lanigera, assembly GCF_000276665.1. Lineage (NCBI taxonomy): Eukaryota > Metazoa > Chordata > Mammalia > Rodentia > Chinchillidae > Chinchilla > Chinchilla lanigera. The sequence goes on along the minus strand of NW_004955465.1, from coordinate 5,514,139 downwards.
TATCTCAGTATGCTAGAGATCAAATCCAAAGCCTCTTGCATGTCAGGCAAAGCTCTCTACCCCTGGGCTATACCCCTAGCCCTCTCTTGTCCCACACTGACAATGTCAAGGAGGAGTTGTACCTGCAAACACTGGAGAATGATCTTCTGCAGGTGCGTAAAAGTGTGTTTTATGTCTGCCTAGAATTCCTTAGTCTGATTGGACTTCTTTCATCCCAAGAGACGAAGGCTCAGTGTCAACTAATGAAAGCTGGTCAGTTGTACACAAAGCAGATAGCAGCAGTAACCACAAAGGCCATGTAGCTCGTGCATGGTATGGAAGGACATTACAATAGGGACCCTGATCACAAAATGATGGTACAGACTTGGAGATGATTTAAAGAGATGCATCCTGGTACTTGCTGTTAAAGAAAGAGTTTAGGTCCTTGTTGTGGAAAAGCATTTTTATTGTGATTCCACTACTCCATCAATTTCATCATCAGCTTTGCCAGCTACACCAGTCCCACTACACACTTGTGTGTTCTTAGCCTCAGCTGTCATTTTTAGTGCTGATGCCAGTGGGAGCTAAAGTACATGTTTAGGGCAGAGACAGAGTTGGCTGGGACAGTAGGCACATCTCCTGGACAGGTGAGAAGTGGAGATAAGGTAGATCTTAGAATAAAAGTATGCACACGGCAACATTAAGTATTGTGCTTGGAAGTGTTTGTCTAGACTTTTCTTTCATTTCCCTCCAGGTCTAGCTTGGCTTACCCTTGCAGTCCTAAATTAGGTAATTAATCCACATGAATTTACATCCAAATGAGGCTTTCAGGATGATCTCCAACTTGGCTGTTAGGTTTTATGACCTGTGACTGGTTAAATTTGGCACTTATATTCTATGAAAATATTGTAATGATTTACTGAAAATTGTGTATTTCATTTTGGGGATATACAAGGCACAAAATAAGGCCAGAGGACATATAGAGTTATTATTAAATTTAATATTATCTTTTTCATGGAAGAGAAGAATAATTTTGGTATATCTCAGTATGAAACACTGAATTTCTCAATGATTCCAGTATAAAGAAGGAATTCAGGACAATGATTGGATTGTTTGTTAAAATATGGTGAGTGGAAGTCATTAAAATGGAAGCTATATACAGATATTTCTTAGTAATAATAAAGAAGAAATAAAAACAAAAGTACAAGGCCAAGTACCAAACATTCCGGTCACCTGACACAATTTTAGTAACAATAACATAATGAGCATGTATCTATTTAAGGGTAATGTTACTTGAAACCTGACTTATAGCCATGAACTTTACATACCAAAATCAGTCCACTCATCACAGTGATCCCTTTGAACACACTGAACATGGTTCAGTGTGTTCTCCCGAATCTTTGCACCTTATTTTTTCTAAGATAATTCAAATTAAAAAGCAAGTGATACTGCCTTTGTAAAGTCATAATTGATGAATATTCTGTGCTGTAAACACAACTTCCTTTTCCTTTAATTATGGAGACATTACTTATTTAGCTATTGGGTTGTTCAAGTTGACAAATCTTAAGTTGTACATCTCATAATAATTTAAGAGAAAGTATGGGGAAAGCTTTCGAAAAGGACTTGTCACATCATTTTCACTTAGTTTTGTTAGCACTTGGCTAAACAATGAGTAGGCTTTTCCTTCCAGTATGGACAGCTGCTTTACAAAGTCACTAGTCAGATTATTATTTTATTGGGAAGAAAATTCGGTTGTGCAAATTTTGAAGAAATTATCCAAGCATTTTCTCTGATTCTGTAAATATGTAGACTTGGCCAAATGTTACTCTCTTAAAGAAAAGTGCTACTCATACAGGACAGAAATTTCCTTTTTTATTTTTTTTCTACCTAAAAATAATCTTGGTGGTCTTTGTTACATGAGATTCAGTTTAACTTTCAACTAAAAGTTGGTTTTATATGAGCAAAACAACTCCCTATAGGCTAATTGCACATATTGTAAGGGGATTTGATCTTTCCTCATTCTTTAAATTACAGCCCATTTATTTAAAGGAATACTTGTCAAAAGAAAGCTTTAAGTAGAGAGTTAAAAAAGCAGTGTTAAATAATTGAACTGACTGGGATGAAATTGCCTTAGTTTAAATAGACTAGTCTGTTTAATGAATTGTGCTTTTATAGGATGAGATAAATCTAAGTGAGCTCAAGTAATTCTACCAGAAACACTGCATTCAGATGGAATAGGAGCGAACCAAGAAGAGGCACTTGTAATAATACAGCTATACTTTATTTTATTAAAACCCAGCTCTGAAACACTGTTTTCTGCTATGTTAATAATAATGATCATAAAATATTATCAAGAACTTTACACACATATCGAACTGTTCAGATTATCTGTAGAGGAAACACTCTATTTGCTCTTTTTCTCAAGTAGAAGTCATATCTTGAAGCTTAATTAGGAACACAGAATTTAATTTCCAATCTTTAGCCAAAGATTCAATGTACAAACCTTCAGGTTTGTACAGGAGGAAATTAATTTCATATCTTCAGGTAAATTTGGCAGGTTTACTTTCCTGTTTAGTGTTGAAGAGAGTTTTTTTTTTTTAGGTTTTTCATAATATACTAGGAAGTTACCATGCAGGCAGCCTACGTAGCAATTGGTTGGTTATCACTTCAAAAGAGAAATTTAGCTGGAACATTTTGTATCCTTTGATTATACTTCTTGTGATGCTAGGTGTTGAAATACATTTTATGTGCTGAAAAATGGAAAAGCAACTTAAGGGGGGAAAAAACCTAACCTAAGACAAGTATAAACATAGGGATCTGTTCTCATCAAAAAAGAATCAGAAACTAAGACTGTGGATCATGTACTATGCTGGCGATTATTTTCCAATTGGCTGAAAAGTGGAAAGAAGATTCTTTGTTACATAGGTCAAAGCTGAAAAAAGAAGTAAAGAAAGATAGTATCAGCTCACGTGTGCCGCTGAACCATTCCACAGTGTAAGAGTTATCTCTCCTTTTATCTGACCCATGAAATTCCTTTTTTAGTACTTATTATCTGGAAAGTAGCTTCTTCACTTAAGGCAAAATTCTTTTCGGCATGCACATACAGACGTCCTGCTTGGAGTTCCTATTTATACAGTGAGGAGCTTCTAATGATTGCAGTGAAAAACAGCAACTTAAATTCAAGTTCACAATATGGAACAGAGATATTAAATCTTGATTTTTAAGGTTATGATCTAGTTTATCTTAGCAAGCAAAATGGGATTTTGTTATAACCTAAATAACTCACTTGTATTCCCAAATATAATGTTCTTTAGTTTCAGAATATTTTAGTTAGATATTTTTATAATTAAATGCTATATTAATATGTGGAATTTATACATGCTTACCCTAGAAACCTAAAAATGAAGAAAGTAGATTATGCCCCTAATTCTACCAATTCATCATTCATTCAGCAACAATTTATTGAGTGCCTGATAATTACAATGCATAAATGTACTTTTATGGAATTTATTTTATTCTAGAGATATCAGGCATGAAAGAGTCACAAAATGTCACAAAATAGCTATGTGATTATAATAGTTTTGAATACTATGAAAAGAGGGTCCAAGGGTCTCTGAGGTTGGGGCAGTGTGATTAGAAAGTGGAGTAGATATGGGCTCCAGGAACTATATTTTAATCAGAGGCCTCAGGGAACATCAGGGGAAGGTGGCAGGATGGCAAGTGGAAAAAGAGTATTCCTAGGAAGACAATTCAAGTGATCGGGGCCTAAGGCTATCCAGCCGTTGCCACTTTCCAAGATCAGAGAGGCTCAAATGACTGGACAGTTGTGAGCAAAAAAGAAATTGGCAAAGAAAAAGTTGAACAGTGTGTAGGAGCTGGGTCTCATGTGACTTTTCACATCATATTAAGAATCCTGAGCTGTATTCTAAGAACAGCTAGAAATACCGAATAAAATTTCTGGCAGCTATGTCTCTGTTGATTTTTGTAATATTTTAAGAGAATTGGGCACTATCTCAGTCAGTTTTCTGTTGCTATAACAAAATACCTGAAACTAGATGATTTATATAATGAATAGAGGCTTATTTGGTTAATGGTTCTGGAGGCTGGGAAGTCCAAGAACATGTTGCTGGCATCTCCTGAAAGCCTTCTTGATGTGTCATCCATAGTGGAGGGCATAGCATGGGAGGACAGAGCAAGCACATGTCACCTTGAACCTCTTTTCCTACTCTTATAAAGGTACACATCCCATGATGGGGATCCCAACCAGATGAACTCATCTAATCTGAGTTTCTTTCAAAAGGCACCACCTTCAAACACCATTGATGTATGAATTTGGGGGTTAAGTTTCAACATAGGTTCTGGAGAGGACAGTTGAGCCATGGATAATATTCTATGCTTTTTATAGTATGCTATTCCCATTTACTTTGTAACTTATTATCTCATATTCATTAAGTGTTCTTCTAAATTTTATGGTTAGTTTCATTATGTGAATTTTTTATAGTTTATTTAACCACACTGTCATATCTTTGGATCTTTACTTCACTGTTTTCAACAATGATATGCTGGGCATCCTTGTAGACAAATGTTTTCACTGATCCATGATTACTTTTTATGAAAAACTCAAATAACACAATTAGAATTGCCCTGTAAAAAGATGAGGGTATTTACAAGCTTTTAATGTGAATTGCCAGGTTGTCTTCCAGAATGGTTGGAACAATTATTTCCACAGTTGTCCAAATAGCCATCCCTAGTAGACACATTTCTTGAGCCTAAATTATAAAGATGTCTGGAGGAAGATTTCACATTGTGTCATGTAGACTTAAACAGATATTTGCAAAATTAGAATCTACTTGATGATTCTTACTTGGTAGTTGCATTTGAGCCATGTGACTGGGAATTATAAAATTCCTGTTTTCCTCTCTGGTTGTTTTTAGTGAACAATGACACACTGTCCTGTGATGTCACTAGGCAATGATCACTAGCCTGCATTGTCAGTTTTAAAGTTTGTGAGTCATGTATAGTTCTTTAAAACACTTGTAAAGACAGATAGACACTAAAACTTTGAATTTTTGGCAAATTATTGAAATTAATAATTATCTAATGTCACAAAGAACAATGCAAATAAATATAGAAGCAAACAAAAAAGTGCCCAGGTAATAAGAAAAATGTTTTAAACTCAGTTATGAATCAGCCTAGTCTCAGATGTTTCTGGGCTGTTTTTAAGCAGTTGCTTGAGTATGCTATAGTCAGGTTTCTCACTAATCCCAGCCCTAACTCTTGGCCATATACCCCAGTTTTGATCTGCCTCAGGCTCCTTGGATTCCACCTCAGATTTGTTTCTCTGTAGCTTTTATTCATTGCTCCCCTTAGTGGATTTTGGCTCCTCTTGACTTTCTTGGTTTTCTTGCTCTGTGTGACCTCTGATGGACAGATCCTTCTCATCCCAGTGTTTCAGTTCACCCCTCCATGGCTACATGGGAAGCATTCCCTGGCCGTCTTTGCTTAGGATGTTCCTGATGACACCATGCTTGGGTTGAGGCAGACATTTAGACAAATAGCGTATGTATGTTCAGAAGTTATTTAAATAATTGTTTAAATGTCTTAATTATTGATAATTACTTTTTATGCAAACGGGGCAAAAAAGTTAATAGAGTACAGCTTTGTTTCTCCAGAACACTTAAATCTATGTTATATTAAGTTACAACTTTGAGCTAATGAATTCCCATGTTAATTGTGTGGCTAAATGGCCATGCAGTACATTTACAATGTAATCCACCCAGGAGGGGGCATATACCTTGCAGAGATGTGGCCATCTTTCCACACTGTGCTTAGAATTCTTCTTTATGGAGAAATGGGAGCAAACATGGCACATTTTGTGAAACGTGAGTCTATTTATTCCTTACTCTTTCCTCTTCTCTATTAAACAGTCTTGTGTGCTGCTAATATATAAAATTAAGAGCTAAGTTGAGTGGCTAAGTCAGCAAAGGCTCTAGGAGTTCAGGGAAGGAGGGTAGTCAATGAATTTGAGCAACTAGGGCAAGTTTCTCAGGGAAGCCTTTGAAGAGTAAACATTATGACGTCAGAGGGGAGAAAGAGGCAGGGTTCAGATGAAGGGGCCCGTTTTGGCAAAAGGAAGGAAATGCAGAGAACATGGCACAGCAGTGTGAAAGCATTTAAAGGAGGCTGTCAAACATTTACCATACCTTGGGCTATGATGACTAACAAAGTAGTTTTCTTTAGACAGCAAGTTAATACCCTCAACCAATCCCCTTTTGTTGGGATATATGCTTCTTAGCTGTACTTTATTTTTTTAAGTTCCAGGAATCGAACTCAGGACCTTGCGCTTGCCAGGCAGATGCTGTGCTGCTGAGCTATATCCCCAGCCCTCTTAGCTGTACTTTTTAATCAGATATTGACTTTATCTGGCCTCACAGCTTTCATTCTCTCAGGAGCCTGTGAGGCTCATGAATGAGACTTTGGAAAATGATTCTTTCTGTACTAACCAAATTTAATGGAGAAAGTAGTTGTCTAATCCTCCCATTTCTTCAACTTTTTAAAAACTTTTTTCTCCACTCCATGCTAGAATCAAATATTTACCAACTTATGTTGAGATTTCCTCTTCTGTTTCCTTGGTATTTCCCTTATTTAGTTTCCTACAAATATGGAACATTAAAATTTTTTCTTAAGTGCTCTCTTTAGATACCATTCCTTCTCATTCTGGTTCATGTAAGACAGCACAGTAATGTGTAAAACATACTGCTTTCAGCTAGATGCAGTGGAGCACACTTGCAATCCCATCTACTGAGAAGGCTGAGGCAGGAGAACTGTAGGTTCAAGGCCTGTCTGGGCAACCCAGCGAGACTCTCAAAAAATAAAAAGGGTTGAGGATGTAGCTCAATAGCAAAGTCAGTACAACAGCCTGGGTTCAGCCCGAAGTACCACAAATAAATAAATATATGAAAATTTTAAAAATTAGAAGTTGTTGCTTTCATATCCTTTCCTTGATAAAAATCCCTACATTTTATTTGTCACTGACGGATAAAGTTCTCTATAGCTCAGCCCAGTTCATCTCCCACAGTGCCCTCCAAGATTCCGCTAACTCAAACACTGTCCACCAAACCTCACTGGAACAACAACACCTATCGTTATTCCGGTCCCCACTGTGCAGTGCCTCTATGTCTCCCCGCTTGAATTCCTCATGGTCACTTTGCATTTACTTCTTTTGTCACTAGACAGTGCTATTTAGACACTATAGTCTGGTTGATACCTTTCTATTCAATTTGTTCACAGGGCTTCTTCCCTGTGGTTAAAGTTTTTTAACTCTTGTGATGCTACCTATATATCAAGTATTGTGATTTATACTTTCTCATATACCTGTTGTTTCAACTAAACAATAACTGCTTTGAAGACAGGAGACTTTATTTCTGACCAAAAACTGTTTTCCCACATGACTGGACTTATTTATGGCATTTATGTGATATATGATATTTATAATAGTGATGATGATAAACATCTCCAGGTGACTACATGTTGTTGAAAACGTTTATTTCTAGGAGAAGAAACTAGAAAGTTCTAGACTCTATTGCTTGTTTCTTAGGTCAAAGCCTTGTGCCTCAGGAAAAAGGAAAAATGAAGTGGGTAGGGAGCAGGATCTCCTTTCCATACTTTAGATATCCTGTTTGCCATATTTGTTGGTCACCATCCATTTTAATTTCTTCAGTATCATTTCAGAAGTTAATAACAACAATGTATCTAAAATCCTTATGGGCCAGCTATTATACCACACTCTTTGCGTGCTTTATTTTGTTTAGTATTCATGCTATGCTTATAAGATAATCATTACTATATCCATTTGGCTGACATGAAACTGGACGCTGCATATCAATATTGCAGAATACATCCATGGTAAGTTCAAGATCTTAATTCATCATGAAGGTGGGTTAAATACCTCATCTTTCTCAAATTTCTGTTAAAGGGAAGAGCCATTAAGGTTTCAGTGTAGGATTTATGAACCTCTGGAAAGGTGGGAGAGAAGCATAACATGGTTGATTAGGATAATGTTTTCCACTTTCTTCACCACACAAAGTAAGGGAAGGGAGATGACACAGATTGACTATAAAACAAGGTAAGCAGGTTCCCTGACCATGTGGATTGTTGAAAGTGGCAGGTTTTTACAGGTAGGCATGACGTGTTGGCACTTGTTCTTCTACTTTCAAAAAGAGATAGTTCTTATCTTCCTGTTCCTAGATTATTTATTGTGATAAAGACGTGGAACACAGGATGTTGAATACAGAAGATTAGGAAAAGAACCATTCAGAAGCGTTACATACAATTGATGAAAGAAAGGCTTATTATCTTGCTTATTCTTGTTCTGTCACCATGAAGTTTTTTCTCTTTGTAAAGGAATCTGTCTTTCCAAGTAGGGAAAATGATTTTTAAAAAGATAAGCCTGAAAAAATTAATTTAAGCTTAGCCATATTAGGGTAGCATTAAGGCACTCTCGGGTACATTTTATTGGTCCATTAATATAGGCCCCGAGTGGTTGAATACACCTAAGGCATGTACTGTATTAATGAACCAATAAAACATGCCCTGGAGTGTCTTAATGATATATTACAACCATTTCTATTACATACATAAATGCACTATTTGCTGGCTGTCTTGCATAGTTTTAAAGAAAATCTTCAATTAACCAAAAATATTGCATCAAGAACTCCTACCCACAATAAAAAAAGGGCAAGAAAGAATCTTGTAATTAACTTCCTGGGCTAGTTACCCATGAGGTGGTTCTTCGAATCTAAAATTGAATACTTTCAGGAAAGGAAATAGAAGAAAGCTGACAGAATTCATACCGTTCTCCTTCTTAACTTAAAATATGGCGCCCTGGATGGTGGTTATGAAGTTAATTAGATATTAATGCCTGTATCCAAATGTTAGCTCTCTGTGCCTACATTAAAAAGATGTCTTTTAGGCATCTGGGAAGAATTTCTTCAGAGAGATGAGGAAAACCCCACATTCATGTAAGTAAACAAGATAGGTTGAGACCAAGACATGAAATCTTATAAAAATATCTTCTCCTAGGAGACACTGAGTTCCACTGTGTCAACTTGATTGGCTTAGGAAATTAGCAAAACACATTTCTGCATGTGCCTGGATGAGTCAGGGAGGTATGACTGTGGTGGTTACTATACATGGTTCCTGACCTCTTACTCTCCGGCACTGTTTCCTTGCTCTGCATCCTGGCTGCCATAAACTAAACACTTCTGCTCTGTCATGCCTTCTGTCTTTGCCTTGGAGCCCCGACCATGGACGAAATCCCCTGAAACCTTGAGCCAGATCAAACCCTTTAAGGGTATCCAGTACCCTTTTAAGTTGTATTAGATACTGTGCCCAGCAACAGGAAAGCTGACTATGTACATTCTTATTAACTCAGTGTTAACCTTGCTGTTTTCCCTGCAGTCACCAAAACTGATGCATTCCTGTGAGTGGGAGAAGCAGAAGGAGGGATGGAAGTATAATATTGGATATCATTTATTGAGTGATTATTATACACCAGTGCTCTAATAATTTTTAGATTAATTATCTCCTTTAATCTTCACGAAATCTCTCCAAGGGAGATATTGTTACACTTGTTTTATGGTTAAGGGGCTCCAAGGTAAAGTAGAAACTTTCCCAAGTGGTGGATCTTGGGATTGAAACCCAACTACCTGAATCTGAAGGGCATATTCAGTCGGATAAACCTTAGTGTGGTCACCACGAGGGAAACAGAGAAAAACATGAAGTTTGTGTTATCTTTGGCTACAGGTCTTTTCTAAATTCTATGTACAAACTGATTACATTGTATATGACATTTTCCTCCTTCATTCCTTCTTTAAAGGTGCATAAGTAGAGGAGAGAGAAGATGATGACCTTGAAGTGGCCTCACAGCAGAGACTTAAAGGATGCAGAGTAACATGCAATAATCTAAGACCCCATGGAAATGGATATATTGCAGTATGGTTGGATGCCATTGGTCAGAAACAAATAAAATGTGAATGTGTCATCACATGACCATGAAAAAAAAAGAAGACGCCTTCCCATCCTCATGAATGATGGGGCATTAAGTAAACTTTCAAAAACTGAGAGAACTACCTCTGAAATAATGTGTGAGTGGAGAAAATTCTCACAATAGTCATAGGCTGAGACAACAGCACACTGAGTGATTAACCCTAAATTTAACCATAGAATAGACTGGGGGTCAAGTTGTAAATTAATTGCTAAAGATAAGCTAATGTACACACACACACACACACACACACACACACACACACACACACACCTGAAATTTAAACACTAAGTTATTGTATTCATAAGGAATTGCTGCAGATTTGTATCCAGGCAGGCTCTGTGCCACTGAGCTAAATCCTGGGCCCAAGACTTGTATCCAAAGCCCATTGAAATGACTATAATCATTGCTTGTTCCTGGATTACAGGTGATGTGTCAAATCTCAAAAATGGGCTTTTGTGAGGAATTATATTTTAGTCTAACTTTTTCTTTGAAGAGATCTGTAAAATTTTAGGAGCTTCATGTTTTGTAAACACATTCTGAGCCAACTGAATTTTGTAAGCCTGAGAAATCATTGTTGAGGAGTGTTTCTGCCTTGATTTGATTTTTACTCATAATTTATATTTGCCTCACTCATTCAGCAGTCAGACAATAGAACTTCCACTGGCTTCATTTTCTGAAGGGCCTGATCCTGATGTTGAAAGTCACAAGGCAATAATTTTCATTCGGGCTTTGGAAGGTAGAAAATTAGACAAAAATAAGACCTAGTTAAAAAAAAAAAACCTGGGAAAAGCAATTCTACCACAATATCTTTAAAATGCCACATATCCTGTTTATAAATGTGACTCCTCATCTAATTAAATATTTAGGATTATTATTTTAAAGACCATACATGGTGTTATTTATGATGAAATACTAATTTAATACTACTCAGTAAATCCATCATGCAATTTCAGTAGGCAAATAACTGCATTATGTAGGTGTACTGTGTCTATTAAGTGACTCATCTATTGGCTTATGTTCAGAGTAGAAATCAGGCCATCAGTTTTCTGTCAAATTGCCCATGCAGGGGCTGGGGATTTAGCTCAGCCGCACAGTGCCTGCCTGGCAAGCATGAGGTCATGAGTTTGATTCCCGGTACCAGAAAAAAAAAAACAAAAACAAAAACAAAAAACCAAATTGCCCATGCAAATCACCTCAGAGTGGTCTGCATCATATAACAAGACAACATAAACATGTGGGAGGTAATAACAATAGCTGGACATTTATAGTAAGCAATTTAATTGGTGTACGATCTCACAGTTCTTAAAGTTAAACACTATATGGCACTAGTTTTCTGGTGATGGCCTCTTTGCTGGCTTTAATAAGAATAAGCTAAATGTATAAGTTTATAAGTTTTATAAGCACTTTCACAACCCCATTGGATTCTTCCCTCCAACCCTATGACATGATTGTCCTCATTTTCATTTAAAAAATTACTACTCAGAGAGGTTAGTGATTCACCTGAAGCCATTAACCTGCTAAGTGACAAAATGGATTAGGAGCAGGTCTTCTTATGATAGTCAATTGTTTTAATTTTCTCCATCACAAGTCTGGGACATCAACAGATCAAAGAACTAAGTCAAGAAAGTTTACATCTACCTCTGGGGCACAGATTTTTAAATTTTTGATAATGCCATGGGATAGACTGAAAATTCTTTCAGTGAATGAGTTTGATAGATGAGAGTTACAACTGAATCTAAAAATAAAATGGGTCCCTGATTTAAAGGTTAAATGAGAGTTTTAGACTTTGGCTTATTCAGAAGATTTAACTTGGCTGTCAGGTGCAATCAATGTGAATTTTACCTAAAATTTACAAAATACTTTAGTTTTCAATATAGATAATTATTCATAATAATAAAAGTAGGAAGCCCTCATAGGACAGAGAGAAATGCACCTGACACAGTGTTGAAAGGTCTGAGTTTAACAGCAGATTCTCCTGTGTGGGTTGGAATTGGCATTGAAGCCCTGTGCAGCTTAATTTTTCTAATTTAAAGAATGAGAATAGCAATACTTGTTTCCTAGAGGTGTTGTAAGTATTAAACTATAGAACATAGAAGTTATTAGCCCTTTGATGAAATTTAGTATATTAATGAACATTCCAAATTGAATGCAGTGGTTGATATATAGGTCCATGCACCTAACTGTGGGGATAGTGTTTGTTATGGTTATCAGATTCTTAAAGGACTGTGTAAGTTGTAGGTGATTCAGAACTATCCCTGTATGCAAAAAGCTATTTAAATTGTGAAATGACATGTACATATTCCAGTTCAAGGATCAAGAAGTAGGGCCCAGAAAGGTGGTGGGGAACCAGTAATTTTCAGGAGAAGAAAATGTTTTTCTGTCCTCACAAACTTGGATTGGAATTCTATAAGATGATTTCGGTAGTCAAATTTGCATAAGACATAAATTACCTTTAATGGCAAAATCACTTTCATATATAATAAGTTTAAATATAGGCTGTTAAATGGTGCTTTTGAACATATTCCATAGATGATAATCTGTAATTTACTAGTTTCTCTCTTTTTGAAATTTTAATGTATGTGAGATCCTTTCTTTCATGATTTTCCTTGGATGATGTCATGGAATCTTTTAGTGTAAGATGAAACAAGTTTTCTTGGATCCAAGTAGGTAAGTAACCCGGTCACCTGTGACTTTGACTGAATATATTGTTTTATGCACATACTAGAGACACATCAGTCCTATCAAGATCCACTATTTGGAATTACTAACCATTTATCTTTGAACCTTAGTCCTATGACTATTTTTCTTTTAATGTAGTAAACAAAAATAAACTTACTCTGGAAGGTAATGTGAGGATGAAAAAACAGTACCAAAAATCTTGCTTTGGAAAATTTCCCCTGAAATACTAAAGAATCAGCATCATGGTCTTAAAATAGGCTGGGGCTGAGCAGTGGAGCAAGAGATTTGTACTTTAGATGTGCTCTTGCTTTCTCAGACACAAAGGCATTATTGTCTAGGGGAACGGATTCTGCTATGTACAGAGTGTTGAGAAGATAGTGGGATTTAGATCTCGCAGCATCCTCCTTGGTTTTGGCAAGGTTGAGAGCAGAGGGAGCTACAGTTGCTCAGGAAGAATGCTGCATGAACAGTGTGACATTGTAGTGATAGAATGGAAAAGCCAGACGGAATAGAGTGAAATCAGTCAGCATCACAGGAGGAAATATACGGTGTGTTCCAAGAGAAGAGTTCAAGGAATATCTAGTGGAGGTTACTGGCAAAGATATAAGTGCAGAATGGGAAAGTAAGGTAACTCTGTGGTAGAGGATGCCCCGAGACTAGCAGTACTGCATCCTTTCCCACCCTCAGGTTTGCAGGGGTGAATCACCTGGAAAGACAGGGTCTTATAGAAAGGGCACCTTCACAAGAGCTGTGGGCTGCTCTTTGTCTGTTTTATGGTTTTGGGGTGGAACCCAGGACCTAGTGTGTGCTAAGCGTGTGCTCTCCCACTGAGCTTGAAGGTGTGGTCTTCATTGGTGGAAGGCTGCAGCTCAAGGTGACTCCACAGGGAGGAAGTTAAGGGAGAATACATACTCCTCCTCCCCTTCCCTCCTTTGTCCTCCCCTGTCTTGTCCTCCTCTCCCTTCCACTCTTTTCCCCTCCCCTCCTCTGGTATCCTCTCCTGTCCTCTCCCCTCCTGTCCTCTCCCCCATTCCCTTCCCTCTCCACTCCTCCTCTCCTCTCTTCCTTCTCTCTAATCCCATGCCAGGACTCTTTAATGGTAGAAATCAAGTAGGAGCCAGAAGCCACAAGATCTAATTGGTGTACTCCTGCTACTGTCTGCCTGCAGGATAGGGTGAAGAGTGGATCTGGGAGAACAAACAAGCCCCTGGACTTGGTGCTTTACAGTCCCAAAGGTTTTCTTCTCCTTGTTGCTCCATGTCCAACATGAGCACATAGCCAGTATCTCCACTCCATGCCTCCTCACTTGAAAACTTACTTTGGAGCAGAGTAGATATCTTTCTGACACATAACCAGTTGCTTTAGTGAAGAGAAAGGAGATTGTGGATGACCTCAGGACAGCTGTTAGACACTTTGGTCTTAAATAACTCATGCCATTTATACTTAACCAGAACTGGTTCAGGGCACTACCCAAACTCAAGGGAGTCAAGAAGTCCAGTTGTACCCTAACCCTGAATAAGAGCATGTGATAAAGCTGAGCAGCACGAATAACTCCACAGATAACTCTTTTACTCAAAGCATGCTGATTTCTAAATTAAAGTAAAGAAGGGTATGGATCTGCAGAGTAATTCAGGCAAAATTTAGCTTACAAATAATTTCTGAACATCTGGCCTGATGTTCAGTAAAACTTATGCACAAATCATACCAGAACTTGAGGAAACCAAATCCTTACCATTGACTGAAACAAGACCCTAGAAGAATTTTTGTACATTACTACCATCAAAATATTAATATTTAAATTTGAAAAAGACTTTTGTTAAGTCAATGATATGGTATTAAACTTTTTTTCAAGGAAATTTATACAAAGTTGTTCTCATTCCCCACTCACAGTCTAAAAGAGAAAATTCTAATCTGAAGAAATGCAACAATTTTTAAAAAAGAAACTCTGATATTTTTATTTTTGGGTTTTCTTAGGATTTTATTTTGTGAATACATGTGTGCAGCACATAATGCTCACATTCCTTGTAGGAAGTTGGTACATGTACACAACACATCTTAATTCCTTTTTTCATTCCCTTTCCATTCCTTCCCTCCTCCCTGTACTCATCCCTTGATCCCTTATTACCCACATATTAGTAACTTTTAAAATTAATCTACAATGATTTTAGAAGGACTGAATGACGTCACTCATCATGTAACTTAATCATGTTCCTTTTCCTTCTAGCGGTACAGCATTGTTATTTATAAATGGACTAACACAAGCATTAGGAATATCTAGCACTTTCAGATTAAATCACATAATATGGCACAAACATAACTGGTGGGAAAGAGGTAGATGGCAACATTATCTGTACTTAGAAAAGGGTCATTTTGGAGTATATTCTGGGTATAAAGTATGACATTATCTAGTATTTTAGTAGTGTCTTTCGTTGGAATCCAAAAAGGCAATGATTGCTGAGAATAAATTCTAAACAGTAACTAGTACTGTTTTCTGGGTAGCCCACTGCTCAAAAGGAAAGAACAGCTGAGATGAGGGAAAGGAGAAAAAAAAGAAAGAAGAAAGAAAAATATATACATACACACAAGATAGCTAAGATAATTATACTACTGATTTCTGTTAGTTTATTGAAAGGAAGAATAAATGCTTAATTTTTTTTCTTATTTTTTTGACCAATCTTGCATACTTATATCTGGTAATCTGAACAACTACTCTGAAGATAACAATATGCATTGTAACAACCATTGTTGATTTCCTTTCATCTTGTTTTGAAATTCTGTATAGTTTTTAATTTTTTAAATTTTTATTCTCTTTAAAATAAAAAAAGGAATGCTGATGGGAATAGTTTCAGAAATGTTAAGTTTTGCAGCTTCTGTTTATGTATCTCCTTCTGACACATTCCATATTAGTGAGCTTTCCCATTTCTGGGACACAATATTGAACACTCACAATTCCAAGGAGGAAAGGTTTAATTTAGCACATGGTTTTGGGAAGGGCGTTGGTTTATAGTCAGCTAGGTTCAGGCAGGAACATTGAGGTAGAAGGGCATGGCAGAGCAAAGGTGCTTAATTCATGGAGGCTGGGAGCAGAGCAGAGGGGCAGCACCAAAGAGGAAGAGCCAGGGACCAGGTATAATACCCAAGGCTCTATCTCCCTTACTGACCCAGACACACCAGAAGTGTGCTCTAATAATCTGCTATTCCAGTGAAGTGTTTCTTAATCCAGTGAAGTTACATATCAGGATTAATACTCACACTGTGCAGTGCAGCTGATGTTCAAATGCTGGCAGCCGTGTCCCTTTCCTTAGGGCTTTCTCTGGCTAATGGAGCCAGGTGCACCTGGATATGCAGCAGGACGGGAGTGTTAGAGAACCAGTGCAGAGGGCCATCCTCAGTGACACATTTCCAAGAGTTCAGTCTTCGATGGGAAAAACCAACCCCCAAGAATGCTGACGAATGGCTTTCTATTCACACAAACGTGTGTTTGTGAAAGACCTCACACTGTGCTCTGAATTTTAACATGAAAGATTACTAATTACTTTTTAGGTTACGGAATTTTCAAATTTTCTGCTTCCTCCACTCCAACCAACGTGTCTCAGAACACAAATACAGAGTAACTGTAAGAATACCCCATCCAGGAAACAGAAATTGCAATATCCAGTAGTTACTGGGCCACGGTACTGATGAAATCCTGTGGCTAGCGGATGTCAAATCCTGGCTGAGAAGGATGCGCCACGAAGGGAATTTGATTCTGCTCTCAAGGAAGAATTTCCTTGTCCATTGTTCTCTGTGGCTTATGGTTTTGCCATGTGGGAGATTCTTGCTTTTTTTTTTTTTTAATCGTTGCAGCCACAGAAGGAGGTGAAGGCTCTAGAGGTTTTGCTCCTAGCTCCCTGACTATGACTTTGGTGGCCTAGGAATCGCTTTAATGCTCAGCCAAAGGCTTTGAAATCCTAACTTCCGGTTGTTTTGGCAATATAATTTATTTTACATTAGTAAAACTTTAATCTCTTTACTTGCAGTCAGTTTCATGTACCAGCAGACACACGCACAATCCTTTGTCAGATTGAATTCTTAACGTGATGTTATTTCTTTGCTTTAAAGTTGTCCCCTTTCCTTAACCTGTCATCATCATTCATTCTGTACCTCAAGGCTTGGATTCAAGGCTGCCTCAATTCTGTTACATAGCTGTATCTCAAGGGTCTTTATTATTCAACTTAAAATTTTATCTCCTAATGTGTGAGATAAGCATTCCCAACTTTTTCAGGCTAAAAATTACCAGCTACTTTCTTATTGCCCTTAACTTTTCATGAGTATGCTGGATAATTCGTTCCTGCTGTAATTCTTCTAAAATTTTGCCAGATGGTACTGATAACATTTAATATGTGCTCATGTGATTCTGTTTTCCAGTTGCTTCACTAGAACCACAGGTTACTGAGATGAGCCGTCTGCCTCCCAGGGCATCACGGGCATCGTTGTTACCGAACATTTTGTCACTTCTCAACTTGGGCCTCATATTTCCAGCCTCTGAGATTTCCTAGTTATCTTCTACAAATGTCACAGATTTTAGATACTTTGTTACTCAGTAGCGATTCTATTTTAGATAACAAAACTGACTGAAGAATCAGAAACACCTTGAAATCTAAGTGACTTAACACAACAAGAGGTTTGTTTATTTCTGATGTAAAATCCAGTGTAGTAATTCCCTCTTGCTTATTGAAGACCCCTGCTGTATGCCTGACTCATGAATAATAGCAAATCTGACACCTACTTTGTTTTTCCCTATCCATTTATAGAGAAATTTAATGCCTTTTCAATCTTAGCTATGCACACCTTGTCTGTTTTGCAGTTTGAGGAACAATAGCAAAAGTCGCAACCATTTCTTTTTCCTTCACTATTTCACTTACAGAAAGTTCATTCTCACTATAGCTCTTGCCAGCCTTAGCATATTTTTTGGTTATTAAGTCAAGAACTCTCACTTTTTACTTAAAGGAAGCACTTATCAAGTACTTAGTTTTGGAATATTTCACTTGACATTTTAGGACCACAGTTGACCATAGCCAGTGGAAATCTTGGAGAAGGGAGCTATGCATAAGGCAGGGCCACTGTAGACAGAAGGGACCAAGGGTTCTGTCCTAAGCATTCATCAGCACCTCAAACTATCAAAGCCCTGTTGTTTTCAGTCTGCAATTCTCCAGGTACTGACTTCTAACAGGTAGAACCCTCAGCCCCTGTGGCTCTCCAGTCTTCCTGCACTGTCATCTCATGTACCCTATGGTTTTCAGTACCATCCTTTTTCATGTGAATCCCAAACACTACCTGGCACCTAGCTTTGCATAATCGTGCACACAGCAGATCTACTTGGATGTCAGATACCACAATATTAATGTGTCCAAAACCAAATGCTGATTTTTCCCCTCAAAGTTGCTGTGCCCTAAACTGACCAATATTATTACTCTTAATGTTTGGCACTAAAGTTCATGGTTGTTTAGGAAACAAAGAAGTGATCTTTGAGTATTGTCTTAGCATCATATACTATGTGGAATCATAAACAAACCCTATCAGTGAGATCTTCAAAATGCAGGTGTAACCTAGTCATTTCTTCTAGACCTACAGCCATCAGTTTCTACCTGTCCTAATATAATAATGATCTAACAAGTACTTTTAGATTGTACTTATCAGCATTTGCTAGAATAATGTTTTAAAAAATAAATGAGATTTTAGATAGAGTTCTACAATAGGATCCCATTACAGTAAGAATGAAAACTGAAGTCTTTCCTAATCACTTATTAAATGAACTTTATAACGCTTGTCATCTTACATTTTAGCAATTGCATTTGGACCTGCTTTGTTCAGTTATTTGTCTTCTCAACTAGAAATAAATCTCTATGCTAGAGACTTTCCTTTATTCACTGTTGTTTCCATAAAATCCAGAATGTTGCTAGGTGTATGGGAGATGTTCAACAAATACTTGTGAATGAATAACTGGGTGAATGGGTGAGTTATATTATATCTCCATTTTTGGGGTACTTTAATCTCTTTATATTTATTTGTATGACCTTTTTATATTAATGATATATACATAAAATGAATTTCCAAATTTTTCTCTTTAGTTCAAATATCTGTCCATCCATCCATCCACCCATCATCAATTTGTATTGTTTCTTCCTCACCATATTTTCCATTGCTCTCTTACTTAGAGATTTCTTTTCTATTATGAGCTTGATTATATTTATACGTATTTACCTAATGTCTCCTAAAATTGAGTCTGATTTTAGGCAAGCTTGATGGTCAGTCTTCATTCAGATCTGTTCTAGGAATTACAATAAATTCCTCAGATCAGATTCTGGAGTCAACATACAAAAATACCACTTATTTGAATGTTCCTATAAATACTTAGATTGAGTACTTTTCACTATAAGTGAAAGACCAGGTTTCTTTTCTTCCAGATGTACCTGACATGCTGCCTATTGGCCTAATTCCTTCTTTTTTCCTTTGCTTTGATTCTTAACAGAAGTCAAAGAGACTTCCGGAACTGACAATATACTTTTCTTTCATTCAGTACCTGCCAGACCCAAAAGAAAATGTATAATATCTAATAAATACTTTCTGGATATTACAGTTACTTGAATGTTATAATTAAGGGAAGTTAAAAAATTCCACTAGAAATTTGAAATTTCCCTGAGACTTATTGGTATATTCCCTGAGATTCACATGTACCATGTCCCTGTGTGTATGTGTGTGTGTGTGTGTGTGTTACGTTTTGAGCCATTGCTTACAGTTGTGCATATGAACAACTTTTGAGGAGCAATTTACCTGTGAGCATGTGTATATAATTATGGCAAAAATTTTTTCAGCACATGAGAGTAAATTATCTTGCCCTTTACCTTTTGCCTGACTTACAGAAAGTCACCACACAGGCCAGCTGTAGTGTTCTGTGGGATTGAGCATGGGGCAGGAGCAGAGGAAAAAATGGAGGAAGAAATGTGGGAGGAGGAAAGGAAGAAATGCCATGATGGGGGTGAGGAGGGCAGTGGCTGTGTGTTTGGGGGATTTGAGATCACCTTAGATGTGCAAAAGCATGGAGAAATTGCCAGCAGACTTAAACTTTCCTGTGAACTCAGGGAGAAGGGAAAGTAAGTAAGAGCTTTACAGTTCCGAGGTGAAATAACTGAAATAAGAACTTCTTCAAACACTTTATTCTTTTCACCGTGCCTTAAGTCTTTTTCTGAAGTGTGGCAAAGAGAAAATGTAGAGATCCTGTTTTACTGTAGGATATTTTGAAAACTCTACTTTTCTGATTTTTCATTTTTAGATAAATATTGTAAGCTTCTTGCATCACACAGTTCAGAAGCTAAGAAACTGATCAGCTTGATTAAGGCACAGGTTATCTTAGGACAGCTGATGTAGTAGGACAGATATGAGCCAGACTCCTGGGGCCAACTCTACAGGCAGACAGAAGGTGGACAAGCACAAATGTACTCAACTCTACTTTTGCAAAACATTGCTTTCTTATGAGAAATCATACTAGATAGCCATATTCAGGAATGTATTAAATAACAAGGAGGGCAAATTCCCGTAAAATCTGATCACAGTTGGCTCTTCAACTTTGTGGACTATTCTTTTCACATTGTGAATTGCTATCATAGTTAGCATAGTTTTTCTCTTACCTTTTGAGTATTTTTATTTAAAAATATTCTTATGACTCTTGAAGTCCAAGCTACTTTTCCAAAAATATCTATTTCCCTCTTGAATATGAAAACAATCTTAGGAATTCAGGATGTGAAATGTCATCTTTGTCTTAACGATTACAAGGTTCAAATATATTCAACTTTCCCTTTGTCCTTTCTTATGTATTTAAATATTTTAAACAGCCCAATTTAGAAATGTCTAAAGCTTTCTACTTTAATTTGTTTACTTCCAATTTAGGTATTGATTAGTAATAGAGTAAAAATTTAGTGTCACATTCCCTCAACTATATTATTCATTGATTATTCAAACGTTTCCTGAGATAATGATCTATGTTGATTACTAGCTTATTGCTGGATTTGTGAAGATAAGGAAATATGTTTTCATTCATACAGGTTTCACAGTGTTGCTGGAGAGAAAGATGTCATACGTGAACATTTTGCCAGCATTAACTTTAATGGTGTTTCAAATAACAGGGCTGAAGTACAAACGATAGAATATTGCAACAATGTGAGGTTCCTGAAGGACTTCCTAGCAGTAACGTTGGGACTAAGTCTTGAAAGATGGGTATGTAGTTTCAGTTGGTGAAGGTAAGTAAGGACAGTCCACGAAGGAGGGGATGCTTATTTTTATAGTGCTTAAAAAGTGGCGAAGTATCTAGTATAACTGCAGTGATGTAGAATAGTATTCTGCCTTGAAAGAAGTAGGCAAAGTTTGGCAGAATGTGCAGAGGAATGTGGGGCCAGAAATAGATCGGAAGGACCTGGGATCTAAACTTTTAGTTTAAGTCTGTAAGTATTAGGAATTGAAAGGAATTTTAAAGCAAGTAAATAACATGATCATATTTAACCATTAAGAAAATGCTAGTGTCAGTGTGACTAGGGGTTTTGTGATAGAAAGGTGTTCTGAAAATTCAAGAAAGATACCATAAAGTTTAGAATGAAGGCACCAAGGATGGGATGAAGGAATGGATGTAAGATATTTCTGCTAGAGATCTGACAATACATAGAACGTTTAGAATTAATTATTTTTTAGAAGGGAGCAGAGAGGGAAATAATGACATGTGGGTTTCATATTGAGATTATTTTTTATTTTTATTTTTTTTGTTTTTGGTTTTTCTCCAGTACCGGGAACCGAACTCACGACCTTGCGCTTGCCAAGCAGGCGCTTTTGCCGCTGAGCTAAATCCCCAGCCCCTCATATTGAGATTAAAATTTTACTATTGCAAAGACAATTCTTTTCATGAGAGTTCTTCTTTTTTTTTTTTACCAAGAGAGTGTAGCATATTTGAAAGTCTCATCTTTTCATATACTAAGTTGTTTTTTAATGTTAATAGTCTTCAAATAAGAAGAATCTCTTGTTTCTGAAAAGAATGTTCATATCTACTCTAATGCCTTCCTAAATATCTATAGCATTACTGGATCTAATTAGACTTATCTCAATCTCCTGGAACCATTAGTACCTTTACTAATATATGCCAAAGCTGGCTAATAAAGCACTGTCTGTTCCAAACTTTTTGTCAGAGTTACGACTCAGAGAGCACATGTAATGGTGATTTCTTTTCTGGGCTTTATTTTTTTACGACCATGATAAAGGAAAACAAGCTTTCTGGTAAGCCATATTTATGGCCTCATGGACTGTAAAGATTTCAAAGTTTATAGTAAGTGTCTTTCTCTTTCAAAGCTAGCATATTTCTTGAGCACCAAAAGTGTGTAAGGCATGAGATTGTAGAAGACAGGAAATAATGTAAGATGGTGCTCAAAATCGTGGAACTCCTGGTTCCTGAGGTCATGCGGGTCCTTATGCCTACAGGCAATCTGCGGAGAGCCTTCCAACACCTTGACATTCTGGGAACCACTGATGGATGCAGGGATGGCATTTTTTTTTTTTTTTCTGAGGAAATACTTCAGAGCTTTCATCACACTGTACAGCCTTAAGGAGCTGGCAGGTTTAACTATAGGATTAGGTACATGAAACCAATGACTATCAATATAGATTAGTATATGATAAGAACAAAAAATAATGGTTCAGATAATAAATTCTTGCTACTTCAGGAGATGTAAGTAGCTTGTCTCAAAGAACTTGAGATTTGCGTTAGTCAGGTGTCCTCACTGTGATGGTATGTCTATGGTGGGTAATGGAGAAAGGGAGGTCATTATATTTAGCAGAGGGTTCTGAGGAGCAAAGTCCAAAGAGTACAGTGCAGGCTCGGAAGCCACCTGTGAGCTACATCACCTCATGGTGTGGAAAACTGCAGGGTGAACATATTGGAGCCAGCAGTCACATCTTGAGGCAAGGAGCAGAGAGAAAGAGACTGGGCATCTCACAAAGCCCATCACAGGGACACCCCAAATGACCTAAAGTCCTCCCACTTAGCCCCACTTCTTACAGTACTTCCCAAGGTCACCATCTTGGGGAACAAGCCTTTAGGGACTCTGGGGAGGACATTCCTCAAAGCTCCCCTTTAGGGACTCTGGGGAGGACATTCACCCCTCAAACCACTGTGAGAATGGCACAACTGGTTCTGTATAAACTTCGTTTAAATGTCCCTTCAACTTTGAGAAAGCTTCCTAGGTTTGTTGTGCAGTAACAAATGTAGAACAATTTTCACAGAAACTTCTAGAGAACATCGAAATTCTATGTTTACAATAGACAGGGATATGAAATGTGTCATGCATCTGTAAGCACAGCAGCCACTAATAGAAAGGAAAGGTGTAGTGAATTGTTTAAAATTAGTCAAATTTCACTCATGGTCCTTTCCTTTGGAAGCCTCAGCCGGACGACTGAGTCTGTAAGTACTGAATTTAAGAAGATAAAAATTAAGTTCTGGTGTGAGCCACATATTGCTGGGCTATAAATGAAGAAGACTTTGAGTACGTGACAACAAATCCCTGGGTCTGGAAATCTTTGGAGAGAAATGAGTCAACCTGACTTGACGAAGTTACCAAGCTTTGGAAGGATGCACTACTTATAATGACAGGCCCAATTTCTGGTAAGAATGTCCTACAGAAAGACTAATTGCTTGTCAAAGGCCGGAGCTTCTGCTTCTCACATCCTGCTTGTTGAGCTACCTGTGGGGTCTAGCTTGAGTCTTCAACGTCTCCCACGGAAGGTGTTTGAGTGTGTGACAAGATGTGCCCAGCATCAGCAGGTCACGATCTGAGAAGGTGTCATAACATGGCCTCTTCTCACCATCACACTGAGCAGATGAAGGGCCTAGGCTGGCAGAAGGCCTTGCCTTAGAACATGGGCAAAGCATTAAGGAAGATGGCGGCTTCTACATCCTCTGTCCTCTCACACGAGAGCCTGAGCTTTGAGGACTAAATTGAACTGGGAAGACAAAAGAAGCCATCCTTTGTTTTTCCCAGCTCCTCCTTCCTTCACTGTTTATCAGGCTAGCCTAGAGGTCACCTTGAACATTTAATGCCCTTTTCTTTGATTTTTTTTTTTTTTTTTTTTTTTTTTTTTTTTTTGCTTCTGTACTATTTTTAGAATGGCGGGAATGTTCTTGAATATTTTGGTGAAACAATCAGCCAACCAAACAAAACAACTCAATCAGAAGACAAACTTCATTGTTTGATGATCCGATGGTGAGAGATTAGCCAGCCCTGAGGCAAAAACACATTTTCCTCCATCCTTTTCTATAATGGCATTCTTAACATCATATGCAAGTTGGATGACTTGTAAGTAGCAGTGACTAGAAAGGAAAAGGTACTGGCCTGGAAAGCACCTAGGTTTTATCCCAGACAGACTTGGCTTGGCACTGGGCTTGTGGTGTGACAGTGGACAGTTGGCTTAATTTCTAGGAAATGCTGTCTTTTGTGAAATGGAAGTGATAATATTTCCACGGGTTATTTTAAGAATCAGAAGTAAAATACCCAAAGAAGTTGGTACCAATGAATACTGAGTAAATTAAAAGTGTTTTTGTGTTTTGTTAATGTTCGGTTCTTGGTCTATCTTGAAGCTATCTATTACTTTACTCTTATGTATGCAGCGCGTTTCTCATCATCGTGTACTAAATTCACGTGCTGTGTGCTGGGTGATAAAGGAGAGGAAAGAAGATCTCCTATATTTAAAGAGATGATCACCCAGCTATTCGGTGTGCCAAAGTATGTGTCCAAAAGTGGAGCAAAAGAATTGTTTGTCTTGTTGAAAGTGTATTCAAACCATATGAGATCTCTGAATTGATGTTATCTGATGGTATCTGTCTGACAGAGAAATACATTAAGTGTCTCTCCTCTAGGGTTGAAGAGTATAGAAAACTAAAGAACTGAACCTAGAACTCTGAACTACAGCACCAAGAACACGAAAGCAATGCGCTTTAGGTTGAGTGGGTAGTTTCCATGTGATACACTGTGTTTCTCAGGAGTAGCTTTCACTTTATCATGTTGGACTTCATTTAAAATTGACCTGGTTTTAAATTTCAATCTAGGTTATTTTTCACTCATTTCTCTTCATAAGATCTGATGGCTAAGCCAATCAGCTTCCTAAAATAGATTTACAGATTTTTGAAAAGATAGTATCGTGTTGATTTGCATCTCTGCTTTACCACTTTCTCCCAGCGTTCAAGAAACTTTGTAACGCCTGCTTTGCACAAGGACAAGCAATCATCTGCCTTAGGGAGACAAAGTAGAGGAGGTGGGAGATGAGGTGAATGTCTTAAATTCATGTCACGTGGGTTTGGGGTTATTTGTTAACTGATTCTTGCCACAGTCATAAAGCAACTGTGGCACTGTCATGGTTTCTCCTTATGTTTTGGAGAGATGGGAAAGAGAATATGACACTGAATATTGTGTTTTAATTTGGGTGAATGTGTGTATTTGCGCTGAGTAGGGCAGAGGCATTACCGAGATAAAACTTTTCAAATACAATTTGGAATACATAAGATAACGCACTGGTAAGAAATGAATCAGTAACCTTATTTTAGAACTGAAAGGCATTTTAGGGATCATCTTGTTTAACTGCCATGTTTACAGGTAAGAGGAGGCATATGTTTTGCCCTAGTAGATCGTGCAAACTAAAATGTCCTGACTTTCTAAAATAAGGCTTTGTTTCCTCTTACTATTAACATATGATTACATTGCAGAATGACACACTACATATTGTCATGTGGCTATAACAGCTTGAGTGGACTGGCTGTGTGTACAGATAAAGTTTACAGACACCTGATGCAGAAATCCTAGCGCCCAAAGTAACTGTTTAATAATGATGCCTTTGCTCTATTCAGACCAGTGAAATGAACACACATTTCTGGCTCCATTTAATAAATTGCCTCCTTGAGGGCACTAAATCCTGCTCTTCTGGAAAAGCTCTTTCACCTCACATGGGTAAACATTTTGCTTCTTCACCAATTCTCTTGTTTATTCACAACCTGTAAACAGAATAAAGCTTGTTTTGTGTTATTACTGTTATCATAAATCCCAACAGACATCACTGCAGAAATGGAATCAGTTCCTAACGTGCATACTGGTTCAGCACAGCTTAATACAAAAGGGAACAGGTTGACCAAACATGTTAGACTTACAGCTAACTGAGTTTATTTAATTGGAGGAACTTTGAATGCTTCCCTAGAAACGGAAAGCTTTTCAAACTTAGCTGATTTTACTTTTTAAAGACACTGTGGATGGTTCAAAAAAATGGTCTGCTTTGTAGTTCTTGTAATATTTCTGAGTTTTACAGATCATGTCAGGATTTTACAGAGGTATCATCAATATCCACTCTGTACCTTTACTTTCTTACCTTCTTCAATACATTGCTCTTTAATTCTTGTTGAGGGGGAATATTAAGATGAATTATGCCACGGCAAAATTTGACAGGGAGTCAGTCAAGACAGTTCTGTGAGAAATAACAGATTTTAGGCAGCTAGATTTTTACAGATGTTTACTATTTTTGTACATTTTTTTTTCCCAGTACGGGGAATCAAACTCATGACATTGTGCTTGCCAGACAGGCACTGTGTCGCTGAGCTAAATCCCCAGCCCCTTTTTGTACATTTTTCAAACAAAATTTTCTCAGTGTTTTAGATCAGACTGGTTATTGCAGTAGTTATGTTTTTAAATATATATGTTTAATTGCCACTGCTTGGCTTTTAGAAAATTTTTGAAATCCCTGTCTCTTTAATGGGAAAAGAAGAAATAGTAAGAGATGACTTGTTATTTCACTCTGGAGAATTTTCTCTTCTTTCTACCCATCCCTAACTAAAGGCTACATATCAAAGATTTTTTTCAATTCCATGAAAATCTTTGTGAGTCTTGAAACACATTGGTGGATCCAATATAATTCTGAATCATGAACTCCTTATTAGGAACAATTATAAAATTTCCTATTGAGTCATACAGAGTAGATTTGTTTCTAATGATAATATGAATAAATGTTTCACATGGGAAATATTTGTCTGTATTTTAAACCTAAAGTCTTTATGATATGTGTTCTGGAAATTCCAGGTTAATTTAGTGGGGAATTGTGAATGGATCTATCCTTCAGTATTTTAAGTACTTATGTAGACAATCCATTTTTCTGTTATATACATTCACAAATTTCTTTAATCTTTAAGAAACAAAATAGGGTTGAATTTTCTCCTGTGTTAGTCCATTTGGACTGCTTTAGCAAAATCCTATAAACTGGGTAGAATATAATTTTTTTTTTCAAACATTCAAAAGGCTGAGATATCTAAGACCAAAGTCCTGGAAGATTTGATGTCTGCTAAGGGTCCACTTCTTGGTTCCAAGACTCTGCTCTGTGGCCTGTCATTGTGTCCCCATATGGTGGCCGGGCAGGGCTGTCCTCTAGAGCCTGTTCTATCAAAACACAGATCTTACGGATGAGCCCCGCCTAGATCACCTAATGACCGGCCAAAGTCCCCACCTCCTAACACCAGCACATTGGTGATTAGGATTTCAACATATAAATTTGGGGGGTAGAGAAATATTCAGACCACAGTAGCTTCCAATATCACTTTTTACCATTTAAAAAGTATTATTATGACTGGCCTTGTTTTTGTCTTCAGATTAAAGAGTTTTATTTTTTTTTGTTGTTGTTTTTGTTTTTGTTTTTTTCTGTTACTAGGAACTGAACTCACGACCTTGTGCTTGCCAGGCAGTCACTGTGCCGCTGAGCTAAATCCCCAGCCCCAAAGAGTTTTATTTTTTAAGAAAACATCCTCACTGTGTCAAAATCTGTCCACTACACTGGTGAATTTTGTGGCCTTTGCCTGGCCCGTCTCCAAATCCAATATGGTCTCTTGTATAGAGGTGTATAAAAGTGTGTTGTTGAATCCCATGCTTGGAGGGTCTGTGATTTTGTATAAAGAGTATCTAATGTTTCAAATTGTATTTCAAACTGATGGTCTTCCTTTCTCATGGTAGCAAATGCAGTAACTTGGGACACAGAATTTAGAAGAAAATCATCTGTAGAAATATGCATGCAAACTAAAATGACAGCAATTAAAGCAGGAATAGAGGTTCAATAACTGTATTTTTAAAATCTTTTTTATATCCTTTTTTTTTTTACACAAAGTGTCCTTATGTAGTGCAGGCTGGCCTTGAACTTGCTTGTGTAATCCAGGCTGGCCTCTAACTCACAGTGATCCTCCTGTCTCAGCCTTCCCAGTGCTGGGGTTTCAGGCATGTGCCACCACGCTTGGCTTTATCTTTCTAAATTAATAACATTTCAATTTTAAAAATGAAAAAAAGAAGGAAAATATAAAATACAGAAACACATGAAATTTAGATTACATTATTTACATTACATTTTCTTTGGAATCAATTTAAAACTTCTCTTTACCCTGCTTTTAAGCTTTCCATCCTTGTTTCTGATCAGTTCTTTTGGAGATGCCCTGACACAGTGCTTCCATGGACAGTTTTCTATGAGACTGCTTCTCTCTTGTTTTTACATCTCCTTGTTGTGTGAAGAGGATTTCCAGCTTCCACTTTTCTTCTTCATTAATGAGAACTTTAATTAGGAATTGTTACCATTGTTGAAAGCTTATTTATCTGAGCCTTTCTAGAATCCACAAGGACAGACTTTCTTTCTTTTTTCTTTGCATTCCCTATCCTAACAAAGTGCCTAGTAGGCAGCAAGAACTTAAATGCTTCCATCAAAAAGCACTATGTACTTTGAATGCCAGTTGCAAACGATTTATCTCTCACTTCCAGAATTTGTGGAAACTTGCTAAGAATTCATTGATAAATTGGCTCACAATCCATACATTGTGCAGGATGTAATTGTAGGCATCATTTGACCCATCCCTAACATTTTGAAGATGAGAAAACTGAGATCCAGAGAAGATAGAATTGACTCGTCCATTTTGTGCTTCTGTTTGTGCACTTTAAGGTAGTACAAATGATGATATTAATACATAACAAATTCTATTCACAGCAGAGCCAGATGATATAATTTCCCGTATCACCAAGCACCAACCATATGGCTACTCATAAATCAGAGCACTTACCTTTCAGATGACTTTGTTATGATATCTCTGTGGTTCTGAGCCTACTCACAGAAGGGAAGGCCACTATGGTGACTGAGGTGGAGGTGGCACCTTGGAATATGTAGCAGAGTGGAGCAGAGATCTTCATCTCTAGGATCGTCCAGAACTGGGGCCTCTGAGGAAGATGTAACCAGAGAGTCTAAAATGGCAGAGCCTCATACACTTGGGGAAAGGATGGTCTTTTTTCATTATCATTAAAATGGAAAAGAAAGAACACCAGAGTATCCAAGAAAATCAGCAAGAAATGAACCAGGCAGATTGTTCAGTCTTTTCATAGGAATCTTTGGAGGCAATGCTGTTTTCAAAGTGCAACACTTGTGCTGGACACACCAGCCCATGAATGATTACCAGGTCTTACCAAGTAAAGGGGTAGGAGTCCAGTGATTGGACTGTCATCGGGAAGTGTAGAAATTGTAGCTTCTGAGCGCTCAGAATAAGATTGGATCACACACACACATACACACACACATAAAAATATCTTCTTTTTGATTTTTGAATAATATTTGATTCTTACTGTTTTAGATAGAAATACTAAAGTGAAAACAAGCTGATTAAAATGTCAAGGTTCTTTGGAAAAAGATTATTTGTAATATTATGGAAAATATTCAGATAAGAATCTAATCCTTCTTTAGAACTAAAACCAAAGCAAACAAACAAACAACCAAAAAACCCCCAGCATAACTCACAATCTTACTCCTTTGCAGCAGGTGTCCTTGTTAAATAGCCTATCTGTAACTATTTCAGTGTAGGAGGACTGAGAAAACATACAGATATTATCACTATGTCTTTGGTGATTCAGTTATCTCCTAACTGGGTTGTTTGTGTGTCTGTACCTTTTGCGACCACTTCATTCAATAAATATATCCCAGGGAAACATAAAATATGTCTACTTAGTTCTTGAGTTTCTTGAAATAGTCGATGTCTAAGTAACTTTATCCTTGGCAGAAATCACTTCCTGTTTTAAAAGAAAATAGATTAGAAGTTCTTATAAGGAAGGCTCATAAGGCTTCTTGGAAATCAGGCCGTTCTTACAAAACATTTTGATGTGTTTAGTACAGAGGAATTAGGAACATGTGTGTTGCATTTTCTTAAAATGCACATGGTTTTTAAAAATTAAGGGGTAATGTTCTTGGCAAAATAGGTTTTGCCAAACCCAAACTGTTTAAAAAATTGTTCAAGATGTTCAGGAAAGCCAAAAGGCCCCAGGCCTCCACAGTC
The DNA here is from genome assembly GCF_000276665.1 of Chinchilla lanigera. Lineage (NCBI taxonomy): Eukaryota > Metazoa > Chordata > Mammalia > Rodentia > Chinchillidae > Chinchilla > Chinchilla lanigera. The sequence continues at coordinate 5,484,041 of NW_004955465.1, read as the reverse complement.
CTAATAATAGAATCAATCAGGAAAACCAGAATGAAGTCACTAAACTCATTTTAACAGTGTCTTGAAATAACCAACCAAAATAAATCTCGATGTAGTAACAATCACAAGCAATTAGAATATAATAACTTTTATGCTCATACTGAATAAAACCCCAAGCTAGTAGTTAAAATGTTCTAGGAATTCTGGAAAGTTGGCAGTGTGTTTTCTTTGACTGAAATAATTGATTACATCTATAAAAATGATGAAGAGACTAGAAGGGATAAAGTACTTACCAGAAATAATTTAAGAATTGTACCCTGGTTTCTCAAGGAATGGAGGCTGATGTGCTTGTTTAAAACCCACACATTCTTAAGTAAAGGTGATGTATGCGGAGCAGTGACCACAAAAATTTCATTAACCTGGTACTGAGCAGGAAAAGAGTTTTAGCTGGAAAAGAGTTTATTAAATTGTTCGTGATGTTCCCAAGATGATGAGATGAAACAATTAGGGACATCAGACCGGAGGCTAGGTATGTATATAGCGAGAATCAATGGAGCATAATGTCAGCTGTCAGAGGCATATCCAGCCTTTGTACATCAATATTTGATTTTCAAAATGAATTATTTTAAAATGGTATCATTGGTTGCACATAGCAGGGATTTCATAAAAAATGATACTTTGGTTGTCTCTTGTGTTAGCTTTCCATCACTGTAGCAAAATGCCTCAGGTAATGAACTCACAAAAAGAAAAGGGCTATTTTGGCTTACCACTGTAGTGGCTCCAGTCTGTGATCAGGGAGACCCATTGCTTTGGGCTTCTGATGGAGGTGCTGATGGCTATGGTTTGGACCACATGATGGAGCTGAGCTTCTTTCCTGAGAACTATTGGTAGGAGGGAAAAGGCAGTCCTGGGTTCTCAAAATCCACTTTGAGGGCGGGCTGTCCATAATGGAAGGCCTCCCACTGGGCCTCACCTTCCAAAAGTTCTTCTACTCCTTGCCAGTGGCACTGATTTTAACACTTGAGCCTCTGGGGAACACACACAGCACCCAAACTACAGTGCCTGTTATTTCTTTTCATACATATGTCTTCTTATTATCCATATTGTATTTTCTGCTCCTGACCTGCCTGTGGGCATTATGAATAGCTACCAGGGTTCCTTTGGCTGTCTGCATCCTTGATGTTTTAAGAAAAATTACAGAATAGTGTAAAAAATTATTTTTGTCTAACTCACACTATACATCATCATTTCCATCTCAGGAAAGAAACATCACATCTTCCCACAGGGCCAGATGAGCCAATAGCAAAAGGGTCCTGGATTCTTCCATTTTTCTCCTCTCCCTTCAGGACTCCTTGGCTTCTCTCCTGCTGAGTGATGTGCTAATTACTCAAGGCAGGGCCTACCTGTAGGCTTTGGTATGGGTGGTGGTGTTTGTGAAGAGTCAAATGCTCAGACAAGTAGCATTTGTGTTGCAACTTTCCTGTCCCACCAGCTCGCTAGCAAACTCTGTTTCGAAAGGTGAGGTAGTAATGTCTTTTAAGTCGCAAAAGAGGAGTTGGAGGATTGCTGGTTACGTATTTATGAGTTGTAGTTGTGAGAATTATTGAGTGTACACAGAATGGGGGGTTGTGCTGATTTGTATCTAGCTTAGACCCATGGGGAATTGCAGGAGCATGTGTGTATGTGTGTGTGTGTGTGTGTGTGTGTGTGTGTGTGTGTGTGTGAAGTTGGCTTTATGAGAATTACTGGATGGTAGTATGGGAGGAAGAGATTATCTCACGGGTCACTAAAACATGAAACCAAGACTATAAATTAAATACTACAAGGGGTTCAAGAGGAGTGGAATAGTTCAGCTGACCCAAACTTTCTAATGGAGATTAGCCTTCAGGTACTAAAAAAAACATATTAGCTAGACTATCTCCAGACGTACCTCTTTCCACTTAGTTTTCTGCATACATCTGGACTGATTGGTCCTTCATTCTTGCCACATGCCTTGCTGGTTGTCATGGGCCATGGACAATTGAGCCATGTGGCTCTCACCCTTGGTCGTCTTTTCTCTTTGGTTATTGCAATCCTATTTTTCTTTTTTTTTCAGCAGAGAGGACTGTCTAATCTTTGTCTCTTCTATAATAGTGATTTTAACACTTTTTGGCCATGGACCTTCAATAAGAAATACATTTTGCATCAAGGGAATACAGGGAATTTGCATACAGGGAATACAAAGCACATGCATACAGACTTATGAACAAAAGTCTGATTAAATGATGCATATGTAAAATACACCTGATCCTCTCATCCTTGCCTACCATGTCTTACAAAGCTGGGTTAGAATGCCCTAAGATGGTTCCATGACCACCACACGTCTTCACCTTCTGTTGGTAAAACAATACTCTGTGAAGCTTTTTCTTTGATGATCCCAGAACACTTATCCTTTGTTTGCAAAAATTCATCAAGCTTTTATTATTCTTGAAACTTGTTTGGAATGTAGTAATAAAGTACATTAATCATTTAATTTGCCTCCTTGTCTCCAAGTAGATTATAGATCACTTGAGGGAGGAGACAGTGTGTTGTGTATTTCTCACAGTGTTTATCATGGCCCTCAGTGAATATTTTTTGAGGGAGCTAATTAAATTCATACATAAAAATATGTACATATAACCCTAATCAAGAGAGACGTGAGGGGACGAGAGAATTTAAAAGTTATGAAAAGTCATTTTTTGTTGCCTTAGAAATATTGTATGGAAATTCTTCATATTGAACATTATCACATAGTTCCTTGATGTCCTGGGAGATGCTATGCTATGATTTTCCATGGAGAATGAATCTCAGTCAAAAACTCAGATGAATGAGATACACCATTTGCTGTTTATCTTACAAATGAATTAATTTCACTCTGGGCATTGATTTTAACACTATAATACACACTTATTTTCTGTCTACCTGGGGTGTCTGTATGCTCAGGTTTCTTTCCCTGGAGTTAAAAATGATTCTGTAGATCTTAAATAGTTTTATGCCTCGAGGTGGGATTTGACCCTTGGTCATTAGTTTTAGGGTCACACAGTAAGGCAGACCCTTTCTTGCCCACCCCATTTTATGGATGTCCTGCTTTCTCCTAAATCTATTCTGTATGTAGTGTCATGGATTTATTCTGTGGTTTCCCTGTACATGTGGCATTTTAGGAATGGAGGCCAGTCTGTCCTCCCTGCTCTTGACCTGTATGTTTATTTCCTCTTGTAAGGAAGAAGGTTAGCAACATTTCCAGGCTCCTTTGTAGGAGAAAGTGTGCAGGGATTCTCTCCAGGACCAACAAAATGTCTTCTCTCACAATTCTCCTTTGAATTAAAAAATATCCAATTTTATTATACATGAATTTGGGATTAGGGTGGAATCTCATTCTCTTCAAGTCTCCTACATACGGTATTTCTTCCTGGAGTTCTTCATATGCCTGAGAGTTTTGTTTTGTTTTATTTTCAATAATCAAATCCAGGAAATAAGACAAAGGAATACACACTTAATTGCCTAAATTCCTGAGTAAGTCTAGAATTGAGTTTTAGACCATTATAAAAGATAATTAAATCCTCAAAATGATTTTTTTCTCCGTTATACATAGGAAAGGGAGATAAGTTGATTCAGGTTGTTTTTAATCATGCAAAACCATGGGGCCAGAATAAATGAACTTTCTCAGGATTCTTCAAGAAACTGAATAAATCGTTGGCTTGAAAGAAAAATTCACATTCAAAGATCATAAGGACACAGGTAGCAGGGAAGAATAGAATGGCTTAAGGACCAGGAGGACAGATTAATCCGGTTAATGATGCTCTCAGGAAAGCCAAAGTAAAGGTGTGATGGTGCGCTCATGTGGCTTCTCAGGAAGAGGAAAGGATACTTCTACCGGCAGTATATGAATGAAGATTTTACTGAATACAGAAGAGGAAATATATTTTATAGGAAGAAGGCTGAACGCATAAGAATTCTGAAACTACAAGTGATACCTTAGGTCTAGAAACTCATGGCCAGATTTTATCCAGTCCTGGTGAGAAAGGTTTTGTTATTCATGAAAAGTTATATCTATGTAATATATAATGTAACTGTTTTCTAGGTTATATATATGTTATATTACATTTTATATTATGTGTAATATAATACATATCATATGCACATTTGCTCCAGTATACATACAAGGTCTTGCTGATTAAGGTTCTTTTTGTTCATTAATTAGAAAACAGTTTTTGAGTAGTGACTGTGTGCAAGATGGAATTTGTGTATCTAAGAGGAAACCTGTTCTTAAAGACCTGCCATTCTATTGCTAGTCTCTCTGACTTTCATTTGGTTTTTCTACATTAATTACTTCTTTTTCAAGCCTCATGGTAGGATTTTTTAGAGGAATTTTCCCACTTGATCGTGATATTGGTGGCTAAGCAGAGAATACTCTGGATTGCTGCCCAAATAGGAAATGCTATTGATTGGTACTTTTTGGTAACCAACTCAAAGGTAGTTTTTTGACCAACTCAAAACTCTCAAGTCAGATAATTACCAGCTGCCAGATTTGAGCCTCCTTTTCTTATTCAGTGGGGTTAACTCTTATTGACTGATTTTGTAGGGTAGTTAGGTTGAGATAATTTCTAAACTGCAAAGAGCTATAGACATATAAGATATTGTTACATTTTAATATAATTAGTACCTTGTCATGAGCAGTGCTTGTTAGCTAAACCTCTGTAAGGCAAGATGAAAGCTTTGCTTTAAGATAATTTTTATGGGTGCATATAAATTAACCTTGCTATGATTTCAAACTTATGTTTTCAGAAGCACTCAAAATATTACAACATATACCAGAAAGGGCAAGCCATGTCCGTGATGCTAACTTAGGTTCTATTTGTTAGGGAAGTTCTAAAAAGGATGACATTGAATCATTTTGTGATGTGATACCCCAGAACAAACTGTGAAAGTGCTTCCTCAAATGGTGATGAGGTAGGTAGTAAGGAAGAAAAATGTCCTACTTGATGAATAATTTCAGTACCTAGGTATCTGAGAAGGTGTAGAAGAAATCTGGAAAAAATATATTTTTAGAATTAAAATTGCTTTTTTATTGTGGATCTATTAAAACATCATTACAAGTCAGCTTGCTAAAATCATGAAATTGAATATACATAACTTCCGTCCTTTCTCCAAACTAACTTTATTAAAAATCTAAAATATTATGATCAATATACTCATGTTTTCTAACATTAGCATTGAACAGAGCTCCCAAATACTGTCAGTGGAATAAAATAGCTAAGCCTTTGTGGCATCTGTTGAGCTAACCTGGCAGACAGACTATTTGAACACATCCTTCTTATGCTTCTGCTTGGGCCAACCTATCTACTAATAGGGAAGAGGTAAAATTGAAAATTTAGCTCAGTTTTCTTTTTTTCTTTTAAAGTGTTTTCTAGGATTATCAGTGGCTAGAACTTCATCGCAGAAAGCGGCCCCTCAGAAAGCTGTGAGAAAAAGCAGCATTTAGATTGAGGACATGTAAAATTTAAAGCTGCCTAAGCCTTCAGCATTTGCTGCCTCTGTTCAAATGGACAAGATTAGCTCAAAAGACAAAAATCAAGGGTTCCTGCTACTTTCTAGGTTAAGCCTCTGCTATTTGATATTTGTTAAAAGTCCCTTAGCTCCAAGGGAAGAAAGCCCAATTTATGCTAGTTGATGCAAAAGCAGGTAGAAGCAGGGTGCGTGAGTGGTGGACAGCTTGTCGGCACTTGTTACTGAATTGCCCAGGGTTATTCTGAATTCAGGTGTGTCTGAATGCAAAGATGTGAGTTACAGACTTAAATAATATTGAAAACAGCGGTAACTGTCTCTTCACTTCACTTCCTTCTGTGTGGTTTCATTTATTTTCCGACAGTTTTCTTTATTTATTTTCAGACAGTTTTCTTTAAAAACAGACCAAATGACTGCTCTTGACTCATGTTCTCTAAGCCCATGTAGGAATTCCCAGCCGAAAAGTAAAATTTCTTTCATGATAGTTGCAGTGAAAGGTCTCGGACCCAGTTCCTACTGTATCACCAAACCAACAACTGTTGGCAAGGGGATAGAATATTTGTGAGTTCTGGCTTAAAGTCCACGTACCTGGTGGGAGACTGGAGTGGGGATGGTGGTGGTTGTTAGGTGAAATGACGGGAACTGGGAGAGATGAAGGTACTGTTACTGAAAGGAAGGAAAGCCAGCTCAAAACAGATGCTCATGGTATGAGTTCATACATCGCATTGAAGTAAGTGTTCCCATGAATTTACCATCCTCACATTCCTATTAATAGAATTATAAGAAGAACACATACCACTAAGAGATTAAATATCAGAATGCAGGTGCAAATGTTGTTACTCAGGTTGCTAAGAAACTGAAATGCTTTGAAACCACAAAGTGTAATACCCATTAAAGCTACAGGTATAGTCTTTTAGTTGCTAGTCTGCTATTAATTATTACATGCCAGTGTAATACACTGAAGTAATCACAATAAGGTAATAGCAATGTAGTAATTACACGACACACTACAGAAGATATATCCCTATATCTGAAACAGAAGGATGGTTGCTGTATGTGCTATGACAGTGTCAGCATACAGTATTAAAGGAGACAAAACAAAAATCGCAGATCATCAAGGCACTTATTTGCAATAATTTACAAGAAAAAATCTTGCTTTTGAAATACTGTTCAAGATGACACTCACAGCCATATGTGTAAATATACTATTTATTATCATAAAAGTATGTGCAAAAAGAGTATGTATAAAACAGTAATGTACAAAACAGTTACAGAAAAGTTTGGCGAATTTCACTTCACTAATTTCAAATACAAACATACTGTATTTTCATTAAATTTGGAAAGTAAAATGTAGAGATAACCATGGAAACAAATCCTTTCTGATTGATTTCCTGTGACTAGCGTTTAGAAAGAGAAATTTGACTGTGGTCCAATTCCCTCTGTGTCGCTGGTACCTGTTACGTTGGATTAAATTACTTTAATCTCTTCAGGCTTAGTTTCCTCATCTGGATATTGAAGATATTTAATTAGATGCTGTGTGAAGCTGCCTCTAGCCCTAAAATTCCACACTTTATGCAATCTTTGGAAATACCAAATCACAGTATGTTATTTTTGGGAAAGATGAACTAGTTAAGCTGCTAAGGACAGGGGCAGATTATTTTAAATGATTTCTTGTATCTAGTATGGTTACTTGATCCCATCCAAATTATTGTGAAATAAAAAAACCAGGCAGTGTATGGATATTTTTGTGATATGCATTTTGAAAGATTTAAATTCTCTGCTGTTCCCGGAATACCCAGGTAACTTTGGACAAGATGTTTGATTCAAATTTTCTTTCCAATTCTATCATTTATCCAATATTTGGAAATAACAAATCATAACAATATTATTTTTTACAAGAAAACTGTCAAAGAGCATAGCACATTATTTTATGCACAAGTCAAAGGCAAGATGCAGATTACAGCTTGTTGTACATCTGGATCAATTGACAAGCCCACAGTTGGTTATTTGGAATTAATTTTATGGAACTGATCAGTCTAAATTCCTGCCCTGTATGATAAATGCTCTGGCTCTTTTCTCCTGTTACCTTCTGCCCTCTCCTATCTTCTCTCTTCTGCCTATCCCGTGGTATTTGCAGGACCAGACTGCAGACTTATTATCTTCTTTGCAGTCTAATTGTCTTTACAAGCTGCTGCACAGGCACAGACCTTAAAAATATTTCTCAACTTGAAAAAAATTATAGAAATGGCTGCAAAATATAATTAATTTTGTGTCTATTAATGCAGGAGGAAAATGTCTAATGGGTTGCAGATTTCTTCCTATTTGAATAGCGTGACCGTGACCAATTAAAAAGGAACCCCTCTGTTGAGGTTGCATTTCCTTAGTTCTCTTCCATCAGGGCAGGGCCTGGGCTTGGATGATGGCTGCCTGGTGTTTTACGTATGGAAGGAGAGATGAAGTGCGAACGGGAGAGACTTCGGTGACGGAACGGAGAACAGAGTTCTTTAAACCATTATTAAGACTAAGGCAGCGAGACTGCACTTGCCTGGCTAACCGTTAAATATTTTTGGTTGTCTGCCAGCATGCTTCAATATTTCTTTGAAGCTTTCTTCTACTTACTACAGTGCAGTAATTAAAGTGTGCCTTTTCATCTTTACACACACACACACACACACACACACACACACACACACACACGAGTCTGCTTACTGTGACACAGACACACTCATGGAGCTGAAGATTCTTTCTGAGCCTGTTCCTGAGACCAGGGGCTGCATCTAGGGATGTCTCAGGGGCGGGATGGGAGTCCTGATACCATGGAGCTCTGTAATGTCTGCATTTCTGTCTTTAAAACATTTATACAGCAGAGAATCTTTCATAGATGACTAGGAGTGGGTCGATTGTATAAAGAAACTACATCACTTGGAGACAATTAAAATGGACTGAAAACCACCTTATTTGCCTAGGTAGACAGTGGACATTTTGCTTTCCAATTTGGCATGTTATCCAGAAGGAATCATCATATTTCTTTTGGAACTAAACATTTTTAAAAAGTGAAATATAACATAGTTAACATATCTGGACAAAAACATACATATATAAATTCAGTTCTTTAAAAATTACCGAAAAACCTCCCTCTGGAAATATGGTTTTTATAATAATCACATATGTGATTTTACTTTTTAAAGAGTACCCAGCAAAGAAATTCTTTTATCTCTCCTTTCTTTCCAGGATACTAAAAATACTTACACTGTCACTGTTTCCACCACCACAATAATACAGAAAACCTCAAATTCTTCTCTGTTGGGATAACATGGCTTCTGCATTAACATTCATTTTGTTGTTTTGTAATATTTCAGTTTAATTCAATCGGCCTAGTAGGCTTTGTGATGAAGAAAAAAACAACAGGAAGAAAGATATTCAAGATAAAGCAAAAATGTGTGCAGAAAACATGAACTTTCTCTTCTGACATGAAAACAGTCACACAAATTTTATTAAGCTTGACTTTGTACTTATGCTCTATGTTAGAATCGTGCTTATTCTTAAAGTAATTGTATGATCATAGTAACACATCTGACTTTTGTCATGAGACAAGACAGTCAGGACCACATCAATTATTACTGTTGCTCCAAGGAGAAACCTGAGTTCAACCTATCTCACAGCAAGAGAGGCTGCCCCGTGTTGCTCTGAAGGAGAATTTCTTACTTTTCTTTCACACCTAGGTGTGTTCAGTTCTCCGAGAAATGGTGTAATAGTTTTGTATAAATCAGTAGCTAAAATGCAAGATCATCACTGGTGGATAAGAAATAGATTTAAGAAGACTAAGGGAAATTTCACAGTTGGAACTCTCAGATTCCCTAAAAACTATTGTTAACTTTCTTTGGAATCCCAAGGCACTCCAAGGTGGCCACAGAATACCTTATACCATATTTTTAAGTGTTGGATTTTCCACCAACAGACAGAAGGCCATGGTTTGCAGAGGGTGGCACCAACTTCTCTGTTTTCGGCAGCTGCCTAGAGGTCAAGCTGTTTTTATTGACATATTCATTAATATTAATTTTCTCTAGCACATGAGCCACCACGTTTGTGGTTTTCAAATTTCCAAGAGGGTTGCTTGTGCTGTCTTCCAAAAGATTGTCTTGGTTTTGATGATGCAATGGGAGAGATGTTTCATTCTGAGATTAGATGGTTCTGAAAATGACTTTGTCCGAATTACTTCCATGAGCTACAGGACTGAGACCACCACGAGCTCAGGCCATATCAGTGTATACACTACATATCCGCAAATGATGTACATTTCAGGTAAAGTTTGTGGGTTTCTATACTGTGGCTGGTTCTGACCTTTGGAGGCACAAAGAGACCATTGTAGTTCACAACTGGAAAAATCAATTTGAGCAGCACTTTGTTTACATGTTTCATTTACATGATGAAAATTACCAAGAAACAGTATAAAGCTGTAAAAACCAAACCAAACCAGGCCAGCATTAAGTTATCAACCTTGAGATGCTGTATCAGACAGCCTTTCATTACCACAATGAAGTATCAGACATGCAGATATGAGCTACTTCTGAAGAGAAGAGTGTGTTTAGGTCATGGTTTTGTAGTGTCAAGCAAGATTCTGGTGAGGACCTCATGGTGGGAGGTGATGACAGTGTGCATGTGGAAGAAGGATCACAACTCCAATAAGAAACAGACAGAGAGAGAGAAAGAGAGGAAGAGACAGAAAGAGACAGAGAGCAGCTGGACTCTGAATCTTTTTCAAAGTCCTATCATTAATGACCTAAAGAATTCCCACTAGGCCCCACTCTTTTAAGGTTCATAGCCCCTCCCAACACCAACATTCTGTGATGAAGTCTTTATCACATGAGATTTTGAGGGGATATGGACCATATTGAAGCCACAGCAAATGTGTTTATACTTTTAAAAATATTACAATTAATATTTGCTTGGTACAAGGAAATATATTCAAATATTTATATTTCTAGGGGTAAATGAATAGCTCCAGAGGTAAGCTTTTCTCTAAAAGGTAAACTTTTAGATTTTTATTATTTTGAGTAAAGTCAGAAATATCTGGGCTGTGGGTATGTGTCTTAGTTACTTTTTTCATTGCTGAGACGAAATATCAGATGACCAAAATTAAGGGAAGAAGGGTTTATTTAGCTCATAGTTTATAGAGGTTTCAGTCCATAATTGGCCAGGCCCAAGAAACAATTCATGGTGGCAGAAGACAGCAAAAACAAGCAAGGCAGGTGAAAGGCAAGCCTCTTTCTATCTTTTATATTGTATGCAGACTACCCACCCTAGGGCCAGTATAGCACTCACACCCTTAATCCCAGCATTGGACCTTTAATCAATCACAAACTCTAGATTCGTTTACCTCTGAACAAAAGCCTAAAGCTGCATAAGGCTTTGAGGGGCTATCTAGACACAAATCATAACAGCATGTGAGTGCTTTCCCCTGAAATTCCATTACTATAACAAATTCCATGACATAAAATACCCAGGATTTGCCTACTAAGTAGATAGTCCCTTCTCAGGCTTACCCTTCTGATTTCAAAACGAGTTTTCTTACTACCACACTGTGTGCATGTGTGTAGATATATGTATTCTATATTCCATGAGGCTGAAGTTGATGGGATAATTTTTCATTTTGATATCTTACATTTCTGTTTATGTCTGAGACTGACCTACCAAGTTCCTTCATTCATGATATCTTCGCTAGTTTGATAGCAAGTTTATACCAGGTAATTAACAGCTTTCTGGATGATCTCTTGCTGATTAGATTTCTATTACATTTATTTTGACTCTATCATTGTATCTACTATTTTGTTCCTGAAGTTTATATGTATAATTTGAAGCTGGCAATTATATTCTATTAGTCTTTGAAGATACTATTCTATTGTTTTCTGGCATCTGTTATTTTTGATAAGAAACCCAAGTGTCATTTCTTTGTGGTTTATCTTTTCCTTCATAGCATTTAAGATTGTTATTTTTCTCTTATTTTCCATAGTTTCATTACAATGTTTCTAGGACTGACATTATTCTTATTTACCTTCTTTTATACACTAAATGCATTTCTGAATTTACTGGCAAATGTTTTTCTTTTATTCTGGAAAATTATCATTTATTATACCTTTAAAATTCTTCAAAATTTAATATTTCTCTTTGTGCCATGTTATGGGTTAATCCTTTAGTACCATTAATCAACTCTGAGATATTTTTCTTTATCTGGATCCAATGTAGAATCTAATTTGCCTCGTGAAATCTTTAATTTAGAAGTCCACATTATGAGAAATATTTTTATTTCTCATATTCAAAGCAGGTCCCTGGTCCCTGGCATCATAGCAGACAGTCCCCGCCTGGAGCCAGCAGTCATTCTCTCAGCTTCTTTCTGTGGGTGAGGATGCTGAGCTCTTTTCCTCTGCCTCAGGTGGAGCCATTCTATCCCCAGGTGCCCCGCAGGTGTCTAACGCCTGGCCCTTCACTTTCTCTGTGCTGGAACCCAGCCCGCCTGAGTCTTTAGTTCTGCTTACCATTGTGTTTGTTTAGGTCTAGTTCACAGAGATATTTGTGACCCTGTGTAGGTCTTTCTGCCTTGGTGTGTGTGTGTGTGCGCATGCACATGCATGTGTCTGTGTGTATGTTTTCATGTGTTTGGAACAAAGGAAGATTGCCAAAGTACATAATTACTTGGAACTTGCAATTCAATAAAATGTTTATTTAATGATTTATTTTGTACACGTTATAACGGATCAAATCATTTCTCTTAGGAGATTAGTCCTATATCAACTTCGTGCTTGGGTGTCAAAAACCTAAATTTGGAGAGAAAATTTTCAAGCAGAGATGACATTTTAACCCATTTGTGAAAGGATCAGTTACTCTAAGTCTCAGTCACTGATGCTGATACTCAAAGGTTTCAGTTACTCTAAGGTTAGAGATTAACACAGAGGAAAATAAACAATATTTTTTAAAAGTTAAAATCTTTCTTTGTTGACTTACTTCCTGACTATATGCTGTACCCCATATTACAAATTTTGATATTTGGCATGGACCACTCAGTTCATTGCTGTGGCTTTGTTGAGAAGGAAGTCTTGTAATTTCTTAGATTATGCACATGGTTAGTCTTGGCAACAAAATCAATGTGTTTGTTAATATTGTGAGCAAGTCAGTGAATATAAATAAAAACTAGGAGAACGCATATTTTTATTAAGTAGTCAGGTGTGAGGTATAATTTATTCATGATTTTTTCACTTTTAGAATGCCTCAATTTAATAGTGCAAGTCTAGGAGCAGTGGTACCAAGGTTATGATAGCCTTCATTCTGAATATATGAAGTTAACAATTAAAGTGTTTGTAGACCAAGAGATGGAGGGAGGGAGAGAGGAAAGGGATAAAAAAAAGAATTGTGCTAACCCTCCAAGATGAATGTAATTGTTACGTACTGCAAACAAGTAATATTAAAAATTTAAAAATTCTAATGGTTAAAATTATTTTTTCCAATATTTAATTTATTTATGCCCCTATTATGCAAGATGTAAAGCCCTGTCTTTGTCTATAAATGAGCATGGATTCATGATATAGACAAATGAGATGTGAAAGAGGTACCTTCCCTCACCACATGGGAAATAATTCACAGACTAAACCCTTAGGCCCCTCTCAGGTCCCTTGCATGGGGAGGCCGAGGCGTCCTGGCTGGTGAGGAAAATCTCCTCTGTTCCACGGAGTCTGAGCACTTAACTCTTACTTGGATTTTTCTGCTTGAACAATAGTCCTCAAGAAAGTGATTACAGATGTTTTGCACATAAATTCTAAAAGAAAACTTGTCCAGTTTTAATTTTTATCCTTGTTTTTATTTTTTGTTGTGCTGGGGAATAAAAACCAGTGCTTTATGAATGCTACCACTGAGTCACCCCAAATTTATTTTACTCTTTTTTAGTTGAACTATTAGGATTGTTGTTGCTATTTAGTTGTAGGAATTTTTTAAAAATTTGTTTTGTTTTGTTTTGAGAGAGTTTTGCTGTTTCTTGAGCTGACCTGGAATTCCTGATATTCCTGCCTCAGCCTCCTGAAAAGAAGGGATTACCAGCATGTACCTCTGTACTTGACTTAAACAATTTTTTTTTTTTTTTTTTTTTTTTTGGTTTTTCTCCGGTACCAGGAACCGAACTCACGACCTTGCGCTTGCCAGGCAGGCGCTTTTGCCACTGAGCTAAATCCCCAGCCCCTTAAACAATATTTTTGAAATTAACACCTGTCAGATATCTGTTTATAATTATTTTCCACTGCATAGGTTGCCTTTTCATTGTGTTGATGGGCTAAACACTCGAGTACACATTTCTCTGAGGAAAGCACACGAATGGCCTAGGGGTTTATAAAAAGATGTTGGAGATCACCAATCATCAGAGAAGTGCAAGTGAAAATCACAGTGGAATATCTCTCACATGGCTCATACCTGTCAAGATGTGTATGATTACAAAATCAAAGACAAGTATTGGTAAGCATCTGGAGAAAATGGAACACTTGTGCAGTGCTGGTGGGAACCCTTGTGCAGCTGCTATGAAAAACAGTTGGAGATTGCTTTAAAAAATTAAAACAGAATGACCATATATGATCCAGAAACCTCTAGGTATTTATCCAAAAGAACTGAAGTCATTATCTTGAAGAGGTTTCTACATTCTCATGTTCACTGCTGCATTATTCACAATATTCACAATGTGGACATGGCCAAAATGTCAGTCAGATGATGAATCAATAAAGTATGGTACATACACACAATGCAATGTTATTGGCCTTATATAAGAAGAAAATTATATAATATAGGACAACGTGGACGAACCTTGAGACAGTAGGTTAATTGAAATGAATCAGTCACACACAAATACTACATGATTCCACTTATGTGAAGACCCTAGAAGAGTCAAAGTCGTGGAGTTAAAGAGTATAATATGGGTGACCAGATGCTGGGAAAGAAGGACATGAGAAGTTATTACTGGCTTAAAGTTTCATTCCAGCAAGGCAAATCAGTAAAGATTTGTTGCACAGCATGGTAACTATCATTAACAATACTGCATTGCACACTTAATTTTTTTGTCAAGAGAGTGAATGAATGTTTTCACTGCAATAAAATAGAATAAAATCTATGCCATGAAGTAGTTCTTCCAAGAAGCTCAACAGTAAGTTCCTTGTCCTAAATAATACTGAATAAATATTCATTTCATCTAAGAAAATAATTAAACCAAGCTTGTCTTATTCACTTACTTCGTGTGATGTCATCCCATTGGCTTTAACTTGTGCTTGCTGGTTTGAGAAGCACAAAGATTGAGAACTATATATTTTCTTCTGCTTAAGTCCTGATGTATGACTTCTTTTTAAAGTTTAGATTTCTCTAAAAGAAAAACATAGTATTGACTCCATTCAAAGTTCTTATCAATCTGTACACTCACATTTTAATTTCTAGGTTACATAGAATTCCTTATATCTCTGATTTATTTTTTCTCTACATGTCTGTTTACCATCTCAAACACGGTGTGCGTATGGATTCTTCAGCACAGCCTATGATGTGCCAGTGAGCTGTATCTCACTTGGGTATGAAGTCATGCTGGTCCTTGTGGGAAGTGCTGTCGGGGTGTCTTCCATTGGTGGGGTGGGCTGCTGTAGGCCTGAAAGTGTTCAACCCTAAAACTTTTTTTAGAGGCATCGTCACTGTTTGATGTTTTTGCCTCTCAGACTCTGGTCATTTTGTTTAGTTTCATTCATGCTTATGGTACCTTATTCTTCTCCTCCCAGGGTGATGGGGCTGCTTCAGTGATCTGTACTAGTGGGGCAGGAATTTGTATCATTCTTCCTTGTCTCAAGTATGACATTTTCTCACCCAATCAGATGAGAGCAATAAAGTACTTTACCTCCATTAGACCTATGCATCAATCCAACACTCCTTGCTATCCTCTTCCATCTCTCTCCTTTCCATTTTCCCTGTATGGCTGTCACCAAGTGTAACCAGTTTTGATAAAATCCAAAGTTTTATGCCACCTTCTGAGTACAGTGGTGTGGTCAAGATGGCAGCCACTTTGGAGCTCAGTGTTTTTACATTACTTACATTTAACTGTACTGAGTTCTAGGAAGTTAAAATTCACACATAAAAAGGAAAGAACCCTGGAGTAGGAGTGAGGAGATGGAATACATTGTAGTTTTAGAGAAATATCAGAGGTAATTTAATTCTATTTAGGAAAAAAAAATCTTAAAATTGAGTTTAAATCATTCTTAAGTTCTATTAAGTTTATGATGTTTGTTTGATATGAAAATGGCAGTAATGAGTTGTTCATTCAGGCAATCAGAAATTTTGACTGTTAATCTGATAGTTGAGTCTCCATTGGTGAATCAAAGTGACTATGAGGTGAATGTAGCCGAAGGGATCCCTCATGTGGTCAGCTCAGAACAGTACTGTGGTACAAGCTGAAAATCAAGAGTGGAACTTTATCGCATATAATGTCATCAAGACAAAACTCATGCGCACAAACACTCCTAAAGTATATTCAGGTATTTGTTTTACTTTTTAAATTTCAGGTTACTTTTTTACAGCAGTTTGAATGGAAACACAAAAATGGAAATCACAGCAAAACTAAATGGAAGACACAGAGAATCCCTGTATAACCACCGTCCCCAACTCAGGGACCACTCCCCGCATTACCAACATCCCTGCCAGAATGGTTCATGCGTTATATTCAAGGAAGCTATAATGACACAATATTGTCACTCCCAACCCACAGGGAACCTGACAGTCACCCTTGGTGTTGCACATTCTCAGGTTCTGGCAAATGTCTAATTTCCCATGTACACCATATGGCATCCAGTAGAAGAGTTCCACTGTCCTAAAAATCCTGTGCTCTGCCCAGCCCCACACCTACCCCTTGCTATCTACTGAACTTTTTTTGTTTGTTTGTTTCTTTTGTACCAGGAATCAAACTCATGACCTTACACTTGCCAGGAAGGTACTGTGCCACTGAGCTATATCTCCAGCCCCTCTACTGAACATTTTACCATTTCTATAATTTCATCTTCCTCAGAAAGTCACAGAGTTGGAATTATATATGGTGTGTAGCCTTTTCAGATCAGCTTTTAAAAAATGTGTTAATTGGTATTTCTTTAATTAAAGCAGGTCAAGGAGGAGGGTTGAACATTTTCCATGTTTATTTCACCATGCATTTCTTATATACTTAGTCCTTTTGTATTCTCTGCCCATGCTTCTATTGAAGCATTAATATTTTTTAATTTCTTGTATATCTACTTTATGTCATAAGTGGGGCAACTTTTTTCAGGGTATTTGCTTTGCTTTTTTATTTTAATTATTTAGAAAGTTTAGATTGTGCTGTGAATTTTACATGCTTTTATTTGTTCAGTCGAGTTTATACCTAAAATGTGTTTCCTCACCCTGATCAGATAGACAATCTCTAGTATTTCTAGCATAGTTTTTGTTAGGCTTGGATTTTTTTAAAAAAGGAACTCTAATCCAACAGGATAGTGGTATAACATGAGATGGAGAAGCAAATTTAGTTTTAAATTCTTTTAGTATTAAATAAGAAAAAAGGAAAATAAAATTTATTCACTTCTGTGTTGCTAACTTTGAAATCTAAATGAAACGACAATTTGTGCAATGTTTTTTTTTTTTTTTCTTTTGGTTTTTCTCCAGTACCAGGAACCGAACTCACGACCTTGTGCATGCCAGGCAGGCGCTTTTGCCGCTGAGCTAAATCCCCAGCCCCTGTGCAATGGTATAGTAGTCCATTTAATCTCCAGATAGAGATAACCTGAATTTATCAGTACCACTGAAAATGTTGTAGCTGCTAGCTTCAAAACCAGTTTCAGAGCCAAATGTTTTTTTTGTTGTTGTTTGTTTGTTTTCCGGTACTGGGAATCAAACTCACAACCTCATGCTTGCCAGGCAGGCGCTGTGCCACTGAGCTAAATCCCCAGCCCCTGAGCCAAATGTTTTAATAATGAACTCTTTCAGATTTTAAAGACATAAGTAATTTTTACATATATATACCGATTGCTAGAACATTGAAAATGTAAAACTTGTAAGATTTTCCAGTTTACTTTCTAAATTTACTTTAATGATATTAAAACCTGACAGATTTAACAGAAAAAAAAAACAAAGTCCAGACACATCTCAGTTTTAAGCAGGAAAATAAAAGCTGGAAATAAAATACTATTAAGTCAAAGGAGCAATGTATCCCACAAGTGAAAGATAATTAAAGGCCAGTAAATGTTACTGTAATAGGTCCTGAAAAAACACAAGGTGAGTGAACTCTGGTGGCCATTGTGGCTCCTTTCACACAAGAAATGTAGGTACAGGTTTAGCATCCTAATCCCAAATCAGATCAGCTTTTTTTACTTAGGGCTATGCACCTAGATTTTCTCCATGTCTTTCCATGGCTTGATAGCTCAGTTGTCCTTCACTGGTGAATAGCAGCTCATTGTCTGGATACATGACACTTTGTCTCCCTGCTGTCTGTTCTCCTACCAAAGGGCGTAGTGGGTCCTTCTAATAGTGATTATGGATGCAGATAACAAAAAGTGCATTATATGATGTTAGATCATTTGATAAAATGTTAGATCATGTGATATGTCTCACCTTTCAGTTCTGGGTTGTAAATGTTTACAACAAAGATGCTGTAGGACGTGATGTTGTGTACAGAATGAATAGATAAAAAGTGTGCAACTCAATGTTCTTTGATTCTCATTCATATCACTGTTTTCTTCTGCAGTGCACAGAAGACTCCCTAGGGTATGGCTACACTTATAAAACTGAGAAACAGGTTTCCAGAAAAGGGAAAGTATTGACCTACATTTCGGACACTGCTAGTACTCTTCTAGTAAAGAGGGAGAAATTACCTGTGACAGACCCTAGAATGGCTTTGGCAACCCCATAGTCTTTGTGATGTTTAATAATTATAAATAAACCTTATAATATTTCATATTCTGACTGCCTAAGAATTTTATCTATTAAATATTAAATGCAACAATAAGCATCTATCTATATCTACCTGTCATCTAGCTAGCTAGCTATCATCTATTGTCTATCTATCCATCCATCTATCAATCACCTATTTTGTAGTACTGGAGATTGAACCCAAGGAGATTCTATCACTCAGTTATATCTTCAGCCTTATTTATTTATTTATTTATTTATTTTTAAATTTTAACATGGAGTCTTTCTAAATTGTCCAGGCTAGCCTAACATACGTGATCCTCCTTCATCCCTCCACAGTTCTGGGATTACAGGTGTGTGCAACTGTGCCTGGCTACATTATTTTATTTGATCAATACTGAATATAGCAAAGTATTTTTATTATTATTGATGACAAAAACTTATCTCTGAGTGTAACACTTAAATGTTCCACAGGCTATTAAGGTAAATATTATGATAAGCCTTATTCTGGGGAAATTTTACAAATGTAAAAGACATTAAAATGATAAAAATTTTCTTTTGGCTTCTGCTATTTCTGGAAGTGTCTTGGAGCCTGAGAACAATCATACCGTTTAATGTAACTACAAAAAATTATAAAATGCCTCATGCAACTGTCCTGAGGAAGAAAGTCCTGAAGTAATTCCGACATTTTCCATCTATTACTATTCCTTTTTTCTTGTATCTTTCCTTCTTTTTAAGAAAAAAATAGTACTTTTTGAACAAATTGATTTTGTTAGATAGTACATTGATCATACTCCTAGCCCGAGGTTAGTGCATAACTTCAAAAACAATAATAACTAAGACAATCATCTAATTTTACTGAAATAAAACTGAAAACGTACACCCGACGAAATCATTGCTGAGACTACTTTAGGTGCATTTGTGCTTGTACTTTATTCTCAGTGACACAGTAATCTACTAAAGTTCTTTCCTCAATTTTTCTCTTTGCAATCTGGAAGAACAGATTCACCAGTGATTGTGCTCATTTATAAAAGCATCCAAAACAAAATTGAACCCCAAGGCTGATAAGCTATAAAGATGCTGATCAGATCTGAGCAGAATGGACCATGCTTTGGGGCTTGCTCAGCTAAAGATGATTCTAGAAGACTGATGGCTTTATATACACAATTATAAACACCACAGCTCTGTCAGATGAATAGAAACTCATGAAATATGAGGCTGGCCCTTTATTAAGTAAAGAGTGGCATTTTATAAAAATACTTCCTAAGATTTAGTAGACTTTTGAAGGTAGTTAAATTCGACCCATTTTTTGGGCAGAAAACATATTCAAAAAATCTTACGAGAAAGAACTATCCAATATCATATACATAAAATAGTTTTACAATACAAAGATTTTTTTAATGGCCAAAAATGGAAAACATAAACCTTGTCAAATTTGTATCATCATTATCCATATTCAGTGGAAATTACAATTAGTAAGTAAATACAAATATATTCTTTTCAGAGTTCCTCTCCAAAAAAGAAATCTGATGTAAGAAAACAATTTGGAATTATTTTCTTAGTTTTCAATAAGACAAGTAGCTAAAAATGTAGATACACTGAGGCAATACATTAGAAAACAGGATTGACCTACAATAGAGATAAATATACATTTTTCAGAGATGGTGTTAGTCCATGAGATTAAATTTGGATAGATTTACTGTTGGTCATGATATCCTAGATTCATGAATTTTTAGACTCTAATTTTGCAAAATAAAACTTTGCATTTATATTGCTGGAAATATATTTTGCTAGTTTAAATGTTTGTTCGTTGAAGAAATGCATTGGTCTAAATACTAATTTAAAGATTCCTGGATTTCTAGATTTTTATTTCATGATTCTATCAGTGGAATAATGATGAAAATCTATTAACATTCCAAGGAGTGGCCATAGCTGCTCCATAGCAAAGTTTTATGATCACAGCTCATACAGAATTCCCAGAGTTCTGATGTCTTTTCCTGGTTTGTATAAAGAAGCTAATTTATATCCCTTATCTACACAGATATGTCTAAAATAATAACACCTTCTTGTAGTAATAAAAAAATAAACTGAAGCTAAACTCAGGTCTTTCAAACACCAAATTTAACAAATTTTGGTAGATTAATTTGAATTAAAGTGTAGAAAATTAGATACATCAAAAACTGATTTTTAAAAGGGATTAACTTATAAATTTTATTTAAACTAAAAAAATGTCAGAATAAGGGTATATAAAACAGATTCATCTCTAATATTCTTGAGGCCTCAGAGAAGAATGTACAAATTGATGTCCACGTATAGTATGTGTAAATAAGTAAATAAGTTCTATGTGTAACTAAAGGTTAAATGAGGCCATAAAGGTGTAACCCTGGTCCAGAAGGGTTAGTCTCTGTATAAGAACAGACACCAAAGAGCTCAAGTGCTCCCAAATAAATAAGCTCCACCTTGCTGCCTTGACCAGCGTGATCCAACACCTGGGAGCCGAACTGGAATTGAAATTCCAGAAGTCCTGGGAGTTCCGTGTTGCACTGTGATGCCAGCACGGGGCAGAGCCCAGCCTCCAGCTGCGGCCGCTGTCTTTGCCTCCCTCCTCCCTCTTGTGTGGCAATGCCGACCTGCGTTGCTCTTCTCACCTCATAGCAAGTATTGTTAGCACTTTTTAGGAGCAAAAATATTTATAAGACTTCTATAGTTTAGATTTGTAGGGAGTGCTGTAGGAAGATTAATTCAACTTTCCTCCTCAAAAAATCCACATTCTAATCACTGGAATCCATGATGATGGTACGTCGTGTAGTGCAGACATCTTAATGTACCATGTGAAATTAGCTGACCCTGAAATAAAGAAAGTACCCCATGTGACTCAAGCAGATTAGGAATAATCACAAGTATGCTTTGTCTTGGAAGAGGGAGGTAAGTACATCGGAAGGAAATGATCAGAGAAATCCTCAACCTATATTACCTCTGATTTTGAAGCCTTAAAAGAAGCACAGAATCCTTTCATTTGTGACAACATGGATCGATCTGGAGGATGTTATGTTAAGTGATATAATTCAGGTATTGAAAGACAAACAACAACACAGTCATGGTTAACTTTATTAGATTCTAAGACAGTGGATCTAACAGAATTTGAGAGGAGAATAGTATGTTACCACACACTGGGGGCTTGGGGGAAGGGGAGTTGGGAGAAGTTGATCAATTCATGAATATTACAATTTAGTAGCAGGAGAATTCTGGTGAATATAATTAAAAGTGATGCATTATACAACTCTAGTTAGGAGATTTTGAATGTACTCACCATAAAGATTTAAAGTAGTGGATATGCCAATTACTTTGATTATACATTGTACCTTACCCAAGTATACCTGAACTAAAGATCCCATTGTAGCCTATAAATATGTGCAAATATCATGTCAGCCAAAATTTGAGTTAATTTTAAAAATTCAGGAGGGTGATCACAAGCCAAAGAATATGGCAGTCTCTAGAAATTTGTAAATGCAAAGAATAATTTTTTTTTTCCCTAGAACCTCCAGAAAGAATGCCAGACCCATTGAAATCATGAATTTTAGCTCAGTATAACCCGTTTTTAATGCCAGACTTTCAGAAGTCTATGACTTTAAGATACAAAGTACGTGGTAATTTGTTATGCTAGCAATAGAACCTTAAAACGTCTTCAAAAACATTACTATATGATCCTATACCAACATTAAAATTAAAAATACTGTATACAGTAACTTATGAAAGCTATAAAATTATAAATTAGTCTAGGGCAATTTGTACAACCTGCTTTTAGGAAAAGGATACACCCACTTTTGTGTTTCTTTTAAATACTTATAATTCAATTATGAATATTTTTTAACAGAGCCTTACTATATAACCCAGTGTGGTCTTGAACTTAATACTGTAATATAGTTAAGTGTAAACTTAACTGTAATATAGTTAAGTGTAAACTATTTTTCAAAAACTTTGTGTTATCTATCCCAAGCACCTTCTTACTGTCAGGGAAAGGTTATTTAAATGTTGAGAATATATATCACTTAAGAAAGAAAAGATGAGTTTAAATAAAGAATAAATGGATAAGAAGCATCAGTGGTCTTCAGAAGGTGTAAAATATACAATGTTAATCCTAAAGTTAAAGAAGCTGACAAAGTTTGGAGAATGGATGATTAAAAAATGGCTTGTCTCTGTGATGCTATGCATAAGTACAAGTATCCAGGTTGGGCCCAAAAGAATTTCCTTCCCTTCCCTTCTGTTCCCTTCCCTTCCCTCCCTTTCTCCTCTCTCTTTCATAATTTGCTGCCAGTCTTGAACCATGATTTAAATTATGAACACAGTTGTGTGGAATTACTGATGAATTTATTTCACAGTTTAATAATTAAAAGGTTATATATACTTAAAATGCTCTTTGTCTTCTCTGAAGAGCCATTTTTAAATCATACGTGCATGCACACACATACGTATCAATAGTATGTTGAATTACAGTATGCAAAGGAGGAGTAGTGCAAAATATCCACCCAACATTCAATTTCTGTCTGCTTTGTCATGTATGGAAGTTCTCAGAAAAGCACAATGGCTCTAAAAAAGACAGTAATATGAAATGAAGATAAAACTATAAAGCAAAGGAATCAAATAGCTATTAGACTCTAAGAGAATTCGTGTTATAGTGAGCAGACTTAGTTCCCTATCCAAGGTATGGCTTAACCTGGATTTTCCGCACTCTAGATGGCTTTTCTTTCCCCACCTCCCACTTTTATTTCTTTCTTCCTTTCTTTTAATCAAGTCTAAGGAAACCTGCGTGAAGTTCTTTAATAGCAGAGTATAATGGGGCCTCCTACCACTGTATGGAGAGGGCTGTCTAGTCTATTTTTAAAAGTCTCCGGGGAGGGAACGTCTACAACTTCCTTGTGAATCTCTGACTCTGTACCTGGCAATCTTCCCCTCCCAGGGTCCCCAGGCTGGTCTTCCTCCCTTGCTTAAGAATTTATTATAGATCAAATTATTTTAGGGTTCTGAATATATTGTTATATTTAAATGATACTTTCCCCCAAAGGGGCTCAATTAAAAGAGTGCAGGATTTCTGTGAGGCAGAGTGCTGTCCGCAAAGAAAGGTGTTCATTTAATGTACATGGGCGAGACATAGGCAATAAACAGAAATTGCATCAGTCCTTTCAAACTTTTTAGGAACCGCTGGGCAGAAGGGCATCTTCCCCTTTCCTTCAGTTCTTTCTGGAGACAGAAAAAACTGTGATGAAGACAGATCACTACAAGCCAGCCAAGTCCTCAGGCCAGATGTGGCCACTCAAGTCCTTTCTCGGGGAGGTGTTTACCTTCCTCACTTTTAAACTGGGCCTCCACTGATACTGAAACAGTATTTTCAAAGATGTTAAAACTCATTGAGACATTCTAATGGTTTGATGTTATTTCTCAAAATGTGACTATTTTCCACCAAAAGTTGCACAGACCTATGGGAAACAATGGAATTTTATTCTTGCTGTATATGTATGTGTTGGTGTTTAGAAAGAGAAAGAAATTAACTTTTAAAGTTTCCATTTTTTTCTTTAGTGTCTTTTCCTGTAGTTATATTGGCATTCCGCCTTAGGAAAAAACAACAATATGTATAGAAAAAAATCTATATTTACATTGCAATTTAATACTATCCACAAATTTCTAATTAAAACATCAATGTAGTTATTTAATTTAAATGGTCAACGTGTATGCTTGTGCTATTTTATTGTTTATTTATTTTGCTTTTAGGAAAAGGATACACCCACTTTTGTGTTTCTTTTAAATACTTATAATTCAATTATGAATATTTTTTAACAGAGCCTTACTATATAACCCAGTGTGGTCTTGAACTTATTATTCATCTGCCTCAGCCTCCAGAAGGGCTGTAATATAAATAATGCTTGGTTTAAATATTTTTATATCTAATAAAATATTGATTTTAATTTTTTATTATAATTTCCCTGGTAGAATAAGAATAAAAGCACATTTTAAATTATACTTTACAAAGTTTCTCTTTCTTCCTGTTAAGGACAATAAAAAAATTATCTTTATGATGAGCAAGTTGTTTTTGTCTGCTGATACATTGATAATAAAATAACATATGACTTTTAATATTCAAGACCATTTTGTCTTCCTGTTTGTCATTCATTCAGCAAAGGGATTTAGAAGCTTGTTTTTCTACATGAGATTATTGTGGATCTTACTGGGGCTCCATAGGGAATAGGAGACTGGTTTGCCTTCAACTTCTGATACTGCTTTCATTGTCCTGTTTTGGGAATGAAGTAAGTGCAGTGTAGCACACAGTTTACAAAGGTGTCAAACATAAATCACAGTGGTTCCTACTTATCCAAGGGGATACTTTCTAAGACCCCCCAGTGAATGCCTAATACTGTGCATAGCACTGAATCCTATAAATACTGTTTTCCCATATATATATATATATATATATATATATATATATATATATACCTATGATGCAATTTAATCTATAAATTAGGCACAGTAAGAGAGTAACAACTAATAATGCAATAGGACAATTATAACAATGTTCTATAATAAAAGTTATATAAATATGTCCACCCCACCTTACTTGAACACACACATTGTTGTATTACACTGATACAGTGGCTCTAATAACCAGGACAGTTACTAAGAGACAAACAGGAAGGTAGCATATACAGGGAGGATACTCTGGACAAAAGGGAGATTCATGTCTTGGGCAGAATGGAGCAGAATGGCACTTGCTTTCATCACATCACTTAGAATCGTGCACAGTTAAAACTCGCTAGCTGTTTATTTCTTAAATTTTCCATGTAATGTTTTTGAAACTTGGTTGCACTGAGATAGCTAAAACCTCAGAAAATGAAACTGGATGAGGGGGAGTATTGTATAGCAAAACCGAACTTCTTTTTCCAACATGGCTTTATTGTTAAGTTTATTCAACTAAGAAATGGTTCTGAATTTTTAAAAAATATTTTCCAGGTAATTCTTTGTCTTCTGCTTTCATTTGAATGAGTAACTCAAGTCTCAGGGTGTTAAAGAATAGTCACAGTTTCTAGGTGCTGTCTGCTTCTCCTTCTTGTCCTCATCAGCTCTAGAAGGGAGAGTCTGGCAGAGAGTTAGGCTGCGTGTTGTGTCTTTTGATTTCGGGCCAGGTCTTAAAGTAAGAGAGGAAGAATGATTATTAGCATTAAAAGTAAAAAGCAGCATAAGAATGTGGTTCTTTGTCCTAAGATACAGAACATTTAGCTGAAGGTTATGACAGCAAGTAATAGGCACAGGATTTATTTTATTTTTCTATAGTTCTCAGCTGTTTGAGTCTCATACATAATTTCTCTAAGTCCCATTTTTTATTTTTAATATATGATAATAAGAATTTCTAGATAATATTTTTTTTTTGTTTTTTGTTTTTTGTTTTTTTCTCCAGTACCGGGAACCAAACTGACGACCTTGCGCTTGCCAGGCAGGCGCTTTGCCGCTGAGCTAAATCCCCAGCCCCTAGATAATATTTTTAAATGTTTTCTCTTTCTTAATAAAATGTGTCATATTAAATCAAAAGTTTCTTTGCTAACTATTTATATTATTTGGTCAGATTTATCTTTGTTTTTCTGTCAGTAATAATCTGTCCGGTTTTGAACAGGTTGTGGTGGAGGAACAGTGTGAGAAGAGCAAAGAGGTAAACTATTTTGTGCTTGTTCTGTATAACGTGTGTATGCGATGTGTGTGCATGGAGCAGGGCAGGTTTATGTTACTTAAAGTAAATTGCTTCACTTTCAAGTTATGATTCTCAGTGCATTATTAACTGAACAACAGGGGAAGAGGTTACATATTTTTACCATTAGGTAAAAATAGAATGCCATTAAAATATTGATTTCAGAGATTTTGAGAAATTCGTTTATAATTCCTCACTTTGTTACTCTGATATTATAAGTACATTAACAAATATTTCCTTTGTTATAATAATGGTATTGTGTCCCAGAAAGTATACCGTACGTAGGCAAAAAGTCATAATCTGAATTACTAACTTAAATAATTATTTAAAATTTGTTTCTTTATAGTAACTATGTTTTTTTTTTTTTTTTTTTTTTTTTTTGGCTTTTCTCCGGTACCAGGAACCGAACTCACGACCTTGCACTTGCCAGGCAGGCGCTTTGCCGCTGAGCTAAATCCCCAGCCCAGTAACTATGTTTTTAGCATTAAAATAAATATTAACATAACTAAGCATTAAATAAATATTTTAGGTTTAAAATGAACAGCGTTTTGTTTGCTTTGAGTGTACAAGATACTTGAACTTGCTCTAGGAAAAAAATCATTAACAAATATACATGAAAGATGCATTTCATTTTTGTCTTTGAGGTGAGCAAAAGCAAGCCTGCTATGCAGATACTGCTTGAAAGCTTCTTGAGGGAAATGGTGTGAACATTTTCTTTATTTCTTAACAGAAAACTGATTTTAAATGTTGGGGTTAGAAAACCTACTCTATTTTTTAAGTACTCCAGCTTTAATTCATAATTACAAGCTTATTCCAATCTCTGCATAATGAAACCACATTTTAGACCAACAGCTGTTATCTACTTTTGCTGGTAGCCTTGGGCTATGAATATTTTAATATTCATTTTCTATGTGCAGATAAACTAAATACTTCCTACTGGAAGTCTATCAAATTAATCACAAAAAAAATCTTAGTTGCTGTTCTTTCTTCCATGTAACTCATTTAAAAAAGAACTTCTCACTTTATGCTCCATTTTCCATAAGCCTGAAAATGATTTTTATGAAACTTATAAAGGAGACTATGGAGAAATACATGAGTATAAAGGTTCATGGAAAAGATAAGAACAACAATGCTTGTGGTCTGCCTTTCCATCCCCTTCCATTTTGTGCAAAGTCAGTTTAAGACTCAATATTTTGCTTATGGCAGTGTTTTAATAGCTGGTTTGTGTTGGAGGGCTGTGATTTTCACTGATTTAAATGGTATTTGGTCCTCATATGCAAATAATGTGTCCTGAAGGTAGATTTTCCTTCTGCTCTTCCAGGCATAATATTATAAACACCATTGTGATACTCCATAAAACATGTAGCAACTTTTGTTTGTAGATGACAGTGAATGAATGTAAAATAAAAGTTTTGTAGGCCAGTAAAATTTAAAAGTGTTTATTGTGAAGTGCTAGAGAAAAAAGCAGTGAAGATCTCTGTAATGAAATATACATGAATTTGTAATTCAGGTTTGTAGATGTTAATATTAGAGATAGTCCATATGGATTGGTCATATTTTTATGAATTGTATAGAAAGATGTTTGACCCTATTCTTCATTTTAACAGAATAATACTATATATATAATATAATAATGCATATTTTTATAATTAGTAATCAATACAATACTGTAATGCTATAATACAATGATTAATGTTTTTAAAATCAATAATAGATCATTGATATTAATACAAATATCAATAATCAATATCTTAATCTGTACCATTAATTTATAATCTTAATCTGATCCAATATCTCATAGATATTAAACCTTCTCTATTTAAACATGTTGGAGAGGCCTGCATATTGTAACAAAAGAATGCTGGTAGGAATAAAATCAGTGACATAAAATGGTCTGCATAGTGTTTTTCTAGTTAGAAAGATCAGAATTCTGACAGAGTTGGTGGGCTTCTTAGGAGCACAGCTCCTTGCTCTGCCATTTGTCCTTCTTTACCCCATCGAAGGTAGTTCTTATTATCTCTTACTTTCAACCCATATCTCCTCCACTTTGCCAAATCTTCTCACTTCGTTTGACTGTGTTGCCTGTGCCCACTTGTACATCGAGCTGTTCTCAGCTCCGACCCGTGTTTTAGACTCCTTCAGCCTCTTGATTTTAGAGAAGCCTTGAGTATCAACCACAATCAAAAATCATTCCTAAGCCTACTTTGCTCCCTCCTGCCTTTAGAGAACAATCTATGGGTAGGAAAAAAAGTTCTGTGCAGCCTTTTCTAGATAAATCCTATTGAAGTCATTTCTAAATGATGTAGGCTCAAATGGCAAACGCTGCTTCCAGCGATCCCATGGTACTTGCTATTTCTTGGGAACTCATCTATTATCTCCTCGGATTCCTTGCTGCTTTCACTGGAGGGCTTGTTCCAAGCTCACTTTAACTTCCTCCCCTGTCACCATCCAACTTTAAGCATAACAGATGAATCCACTGTAATCCCCTTCTGCACGTCTCCCCGTGTGCAGCTTTTGTGCTAATCCTATTCTCTACAATCACTCCTCACCTGTGGTCAAGGTTTTATCCAGTTTTAATTTTCAGACATCTCGTTTTGAATTTTCTTCTTTTCTTTTATCATGATTCAAGTCCTTGTTATCACAGTCATTTCTTGCTTTGTGCCCTCAAATGTACTTGGTTCTTTTCTCTCTTGGAAGTTCTTTCCTTGATTGTGTCCTTCTTCATCATTTGAGCTTAACTGTTTGTTGTTTCATAGAACTTTAATGAATGAGCTCAGCTCGGTGTATTCGCCCTCAGACAATCTCTCTTTAGTTCTTCAAAATTTGACTGATGCACTCCATAGTCTGCTGCAATTATAGTCATCAGTGATATTCTTCCTAGATATTTCTTCTTTTTCACAGTGTTCTTTTCTGGAGAACTTGCTACTAGTGAGTTGTACCTCCTTTCTTGATTTTCATGATGTATAGTTTGCTTTCTTCAAAATTGCCCATTTCCCCCCTTCCTTTAGTATTTTTTAAAAGTTAACTCTCAGAGCTCTGATTTTTTCTTTATGATAGTTCTCTCACAGTCCTGTTCTAACCTCAGTACCACTAACCTTAAACCATGACTTCCTTCCCCAACTCTCCAGTCCACCTCTACACATCTCCTCTTGGCTTGCAAATCTCCATCTCTTTAAGGTGTAGAACTGAAATCAACTGTTTGTTGAGCAGCTAGTAATGTCCTCTGGAGGCTCTGTGATAGGTACCTTAGAGCAGGGGTCCACAATTCCAGGGCCATGGCCCAGAACCAGTCTGTGTCCTGTCAGCAGGAGGTGAGCAACAGGTAAGAAGGTGGGCAAGCAAAGCTTCATCTGTATTCACAGCTGCTCCCCACCATCTGAGTTCTGCCATCTGTGAGATGAGCTGAGGCATTGGATGCTCATAGGAACAGGAAACCTATGGTGAGTTGCACACCGGAAGGATCTAGGTTTCGGGACCCTTGTGAGAATCTGACACTGGACGATCTGAGGTGGAGGTGGGGCAGCGCTGAGGAGCAGTTGCAGATACAGACGAACATGGACAGAGAAGTTTGACTGCACAGAAACCAAAATTAATCAGTTGCCTGCTGCCTCACATCACAACCCCATCTGAGCGGCAAGTGGCAATTAAACTGCCTTAGGGTACAGACTTTAAGTCATAGTCCCACACTTACGGTATTTTATTTGTCACTACAGTCTGTGCCTCTTTCCCCAACTGCACATGTGTCTCAGTCACAGTTTCCGTGAGTCCACAAGCTGATCCTAGCCAAAATGGGTAACAATACAGTCACCGGTGAGCTTCTTTGAAAAGGGGGGAAGAGGCAATGACGAGGCAGCAGAGAATTCTAAAACTGCCACAAAAAGAAAGCTGCATTGAAAAGAAAATACCAAGAGTCTTACTTAAATTATGGTTTTACTGCAACAAGGGATTAATATTCTCCAAAGGTCCACTTTACCTAATAGGTGGTGATCAGCTACCCAAGGAAGCCAGTAAACTTTCCAAACTGCTTTGCCAGGTGAGGACCAAGCACCCTGCATTAAGTGACAAGACTTCAGAATTATTCAAAAGAAAAAAGAAACCAAGAACAGAAAGAGCAGAGACCGTTATCGAAAGCTGCGATTCCATCAACTGCGTCTGCACCGAGAGCATGATTCTTAGCGTCTAACAACACTGCTAAAGCTAAGAAGCCCTTTGCTGTTGAAGAACTGATCTTACTTGCTTCTAAGGACATTTGTCATAAAATTTTAGGAGAGGCTGGAGCTCAAAAGGTGCCATGTGATTCTTTTCTGGCTAGCACCATAGCTAGATAAATTGATGAAATAGCCAAGGATATAGAGGCACAAGAGAGTTAGAATGAACTAATGAGTCACGGTGGTACATCGTCCGGGTTGATGAATCTAGTGATGTTGATAACAAGGCAACAGTGCTTGTGTCTGTGCAATATTTTTTCCAGTAGGCTGTGCACAGGACTATGTGATGTGCACTCTTGTTGCCAAGCAACAGCACAGCTGTAGGACTATTCAAGTCACTGAATGACTATGTCTAAAGAAAATTGAAATGGTCATTTTGTGTCAGTGTATGCACAAATGGAGAGTCTGCCATGACTGAACAGCTTTCTGGTTCCACTATGTAGGCTAAAGAGATTGCTTCTGAATGTGGGTCTATGCTCCATGTCATCATGGAGAAATGCTGGCTAGCCAAAAAACATTCACCTGAACTTAGCAATATTTTGCAGCATGTGATTAAAATTATCAACCACATTAAAGTACATGCACTTAACTCGTGTCTGTTTATGCAGTTCTATGAGCAGATGGATGCAGAATGTATGCATCTTCTGTTATATACTCAAGAGAGATGGCTTTCTAAAGGTAGATCACTGGCCAGATTATCCAAGTTATGGGAGACACCCCAGGGATTTCTTTTAGAAAAGATAATCACCAGTGGCAGCAAATTTCAGTGACACAGAATGAGTTGAAAAACTTGTTTGCTCTTGTGATGCAGCCAGCCCTTCCCAACGAACTCAGGCTTCAGAGAAGTACAGTAAGTGTGTTCAAGTTAACAGGTAAACTGGCTGTACTCAAAGCCAAACTGGAGCAATGGAGGTGATGAGTGAATAGTGGGCTTTTGGACACATTCCAAACACTAGCAGAGATGTTGAAAGGGACTGAACCAAGACCTTCTTTCTCTCAGCTGGTGCATCATGACCTATGTTAACTTTCAAAAGAGTTTGAGCATTACTTCCGAACCACAAAACTAGAAAGGAATGGACCCACGACCCGTTTGTGAAGAAGCTGGATGAATCAATTTTGTGCTAAATGGGGGCAAACTGCCTGAGATCACAAATGATGGTGGCCTTCAAAGTAAGTTTGAGACAATGTTAAATCTTCATATATTCTGCACTAAAATCAAAGCAAAATATACTGAGATTGCTACAAAAAGACTGAAAATCATGGTACCATTTCCAGTGTCCTATCTTTCTGAGATAGGGTTTTCTGCAACAATAGCAACCAAAATAAATAAGTAACAGAAAAAAACTGGACATGAGCAACACACTTCAGATATTATTGTCTCCCATTTGCCCCAGGTGGGACAATCTAGTTGCAGGGAAATGAGCGTAGGGCTTCCACTGATTCTGTATTTCAGTGAGCTGACAATTACATCATTTAATATGATAATGTAATAACAATAGAATAAAGGGCACAATAAGTGTAATGCACTTGAATTGTCCTGGAACCATCCCTTGCTCGGCCGTGGTCCAAGGGAAAATTGTCTTCCACAAAAACTGGTGCCAAAAATGTTGGTGACTCCTGCCTTAGAGGAATTGTTTAATGTTCTCAAAACTCCCTTGGGGGAAATTTCTGGACGCACTGTGTTGTACAACCCAGTCTTTACCAAAATTCCATTCTCTCTAGTCACACCCCAGCCAAGGTTGCCCAAGTGATGCATTTCTAAAAAATAAAGTATGACTGAAAGTTTAAAGGCTGAGTCTCCCAGAAAAGCTTTGGCTTTTCTGATGCAAAGAGATGCTCTTTTTTTTTTTTTTTTTTTTTTGGTACAAGGAATTGAACTCAGGACCTTGCACTTGCCAGGCAGGTGCTTTTGCCCCTGAGCTATATCCCCAGCACAAGATGCTCTTGACTCACACACCCGGTCCTGCTTTGTCTTTCCTTTCTGCACTTGCATCCAGAGATCCTGCAGGCACCTAGAATGTTCAAAGAGACAAGAGTTCAAAACAAACAACTAAAGACATGGTAGAAAAGACAGGAAAACGTGGGTCAATACCAGCACTTATGAGCCTCTCCAACTTGCTGGCTGCCTGCTCTTCTGTGTTTTGTGATGTAAGCTAAATAAAATTTTACTTGCTTACTTTGTGGAGGTCAGGTTTTCTGTTCCTTGTAGCTCAAGATTTTTCTAAAATTGTTAATTAAATCAACCACTACACTGAATTAAATTAAGTAGGCTTCCCTCTTACTGGCTCTTCCCCCAACATTTCATAGTTTAATTTTTTCTTTCATAGCTAATGAGACTTCAGTCTCTACCTCCACACTCCGGATACACCTGCAAGTCTAATGTCACTTAAACAACTCTGGCAGAGCAGCCATCAGAAGAACAAATGGCCAATAAATACATGAAAAAAATGTTCAACATCTCTGCTATTAGAGAAGCACAAATTAAAATAACACTGAAATTCCATCTTACTCTAGGAAGAGTGGCTGTTATGAAGAAATCAAATAAAAACAAACACTGGCAAGATTTTCAGGAAAGAAGAATGATTATACATTATAAACTAGTACAACTATGAAAATCAGTATGGCACTTCCTCAAAAATTAAAAATAGAAATTCTATTTGACTCAGCTATTGCTCTTCTAGTGAAGAAACTGCAAACATAAAATTTTATAAAGGCAGTCAATAGAAGCATTATAAAAGAAATGTTTATGCAGGAAGTAATCCTCCTAAAACAAAGAAAAATACTATGAGATTAAATCTCATGCAATGGATTGACCTATTTTCTAATTGGAATAGCCATGAGCAGGTTCCATGTTGGGAATGATGCAGATCTTCAACATCAGTGGCTGTTCTGTTTTGTTTTTTTCTATGTGAAGTCTAGTCCCTGTGGGATTTTACACCATCATGACCGTTCCTACTGTCTTCTCTCTTCAGGGAAAATGTTCTTATTTACTGCACATCTTCAGTTGAACGCTTTTTTTTTATTTTAAAGAGAATAAAAAACCAAAAATGATACAGAATTTCAAAACAAGATGATAAGAAATCAATAATAGTTATTATATTGCATATTGTTATCTTTAAAGTAGTTGCTCAGATTACCGGATATAGGTATGTAGGGTTGATCAAACAGTATAAACACTTACTGTTCCTTTCAGTGAACTAATTCAGTTGAGTGTTTTTCTTAAGGCTTTCTGATTTCCAAGTGTGGAGATGACCACTTACGTTTCCTGTCTTACTGAGTCACGTGCCAATTAAACTTATAAACCCTTTATCAGAGCCCAATAGTTTCACTGAAACCTTTAAATAACATGGAAAATTCCCAAAGCCACAAATATATGCCTTTTTCTGGAGAGAATATCCAGAATTTTCCATCCCTTTCCCCCAAGTATCTGTGCTTCTGCAAACATGGTAAAGATTCCCATGTATAGTGTTCATTTTTCATGCTTTAGCAGCTACTAGTTATTTTCAGTTTTCCTGGTTATTAGCTATGGCTTCAGCCTCAGTGTTAACCCACAGCCACCAATAGCATGCTGATGAGAATTCACTGCACAGCTTTGTCATGGCTGCTTCTTCACGTGGTATCACTTGAATTGTTCATAGTCACAGTGGGTACAGTTAACCCCCTTGCCATGTCATCACATTTGGAGGAGATGTGCCAGTGTCTTTTGCATTCACCAATTTTGAACAGTCTGGGTTTGTCACACACGCACAGCTAGAGTCTAAGGGTATGGAGTCTCACATAGTGATTCTCCTTGTGAAGAGCCCTAATATCTAGAAGCAAATCTGTAGCTCAGCCTTCAAACATTATGTTGAATTGGACGTCTTCAATTGGAGGTGAGAAACCTATTTATCCTTACCCAATAGGGTTTTATCTCTTGGGGTTCCGATCTCAGAAGAAGGAGTTACCACCATGGCGCTTCTGACAATGTTGATACCAAGATGCCTATTAAGTACGTAGTAGAGGTTTTGTTTAGGCTGCTATGCAAAATGGGAAAACAAGAAATATCTAAATAAGTGATACAAAGTTGAGACTCATCTGAAGGACCTTGGGACCTTGGGACCTTCAGAAAGCTATTAGCTGAAAGATGTGGGTACATTAACCTTATAACTAAGGAAATAATCTAGCAAAAAGCTTCCAGGCAGCTTGCTTTGTTTCCTCTCTAACTCCCGCATCTACCTACAACAACATAATGCATCCTGAATCTTGTTTATGATGACATCCAAAGTTTTCAGTACGACCATGTGGACCTCCTGATCCTGCATTCTGTCCTCCTCTCCTTTTCCGGGATGGTCATTAACAGAATAAGCTCCCTGACCTACACACCTTGGGGATCATTCAGCATGCTATGGCTTTTATCTAGGACAGAAGGGTAATCCTCCACAGAGTAGAGGCTTTCAAGCTTGGTGGCCATGTCTAATGTTAGCATTTATCCACCCCCAGGGCTTTCCAAACATGGTGTTTCTGTGGCATGGCTGAATTCTAAGATCAAATTATTTTTATTTATCCCTAAAACTGTCTCCTTATGGATTCTACAGAACTTTTAAAACTCGGTAACAGCCAGATCACGTGGTTCTCATGTTTGCTGATGAGTCAGTACTGAGACCTTTAAGTAGCTGCAGCTTATCTGTCACTAAGCTTCTCTTTCCATCCAGAAAGAACTCAATTTCTGAAGGCACTGGATTTCTGAGAGCTGCTGGTAAAAACTGATTTTTATTTGCAGTGTTTTGAGGAGCTTGTTAAATTTTCACAACTTAGGGAACTCACGGTGGCTATGGGCTCCCTTCCTCCTCCTCCCCCTTCTCCTGTTTTCTCCCTCTTGCTTCTATCTGGCTCATTCAGCCCTGCAGAGAAATGTCCACATCTCATTTCTACTTTTCCAAAAATTATAACAGACCTTGATGGGGTGATTCACTTTCTTGTGTGCTGCAAACTTAACAGACAGGTAATTGTCAAATCTCAGATGTTTCTGAGAACTCAAAAACCGAAGTCTTACCCTATATCTGCTCGTAGTCTCAAAATAAACCCATGCAAAATTGAGCTGCTACTTTAGTCATGCGTAAGTTACCAGATTCAGAAATAACACCAGACTGGAATCCAAGAAAGAATGGAAAAAGCAATTTAAATCTAGATTATAAGACCTGTATCAATGGGGATTATGTTACATAATGCAGAATGAATTGGCCTTAAAATCCTGTATATATGCTTCTCAAAGGCTGCAAACATTTTCTTGACATTGTGCAGTAAGAATAATTAATCTCCAAATTAAATCAAAGCAAAAGCATTCATAAAAACCAATAAAAACATCATTGGAAAGGCTGATGCGTCTGGTCTATCACTTTCAATTGTGAAGTTGTTTCTAAAATGTGGTCTTGTTGATCTCACTGATAGGATAGCAAGCAAATGTTATGCATTTTCTTTTAGAAAATACATATTTATAGTAAGCAATTTTTTTAGCATATTCTATTTGAGTCTGTGGAAAGTTTCACTTGAAAATCTTTGAAAGTCACATATTTTGATCTTCTGTTGTTATTTCTTTTGAGCTGTCATAAAAGTTTAATTATTTTGCGTACATGAAAATTGGTGGCAATTTGTTTGAACCAGTTAGCACTACAGTTTATAATTAATGAACATAACAAGATGCAATACATTTGTACTGGTTTCTTTTCAGAAGTCTTTGGAATGATTAGCTTTGTAGGATCTCTGCGGGGAGGAAGGTTCTTCAATTCTGTTCCCACTTTGGGCGTCCCCTTCAGGGTAGCCCTTATTCCTTCCTGTCATTCAGCAGCATGTCCACCTCCAGGCCGAACAACTGGCTCCTATTAGGTCAGGGCAGAGGATGTCAGGATTTGATGATGGACTGTGGACTGGGTGGATAATAAAGAATTAGGCTAGTGAGGAATGCAGGGTAAGAAGCAAGAATTTACAAAGTGTGATTGAAGCAGGTGGTGAATATTTAAATTTTTTAAAAAAATTATCACTGTAAAAGACATATGCTGTTACTCTCCCTTAAAATACTTCCTCTTACACGAAATACCATTACTGTGTCCCGTCTCTTGTAACTTTCTGAAGCACCTTTGGAAATTCTCCTTCATATGTTTACCTATGCTGCTGTGAGTATCTCAATGTCCTCAGTGAATTAAAAATGTTTGCCTTTCACGGTCGTCTTCACTCTAGGGAAAGGCCAGAGTCTCACTGTGCTAGATATGGTGACTAAGGTGGATGAGGACACACCCTTATATTTTACATACCTGTCTTTCTGTTGGATGGCGTTCACCAGCAGTAGTCACCATATTCTTTTTATCATACCTCATAAAGATATATAGGGAAGAGGATTTCTAGAACTGCTTCAGAAAGTGGCAAGAATGCTAGGCTAAGTGGACTCAAAGAGAGGGAGTATTTTGAGGGAATAAACAGCAGTGTATCTTCTACTATAGTTTTTAAAATTTAAACATTCAACATATGTTTGATTACCTCTCATATCAGAATGTTGTGGGCAATTAAACCTTAAGCAGACATTGGAGAGACAAAATTAATTGAAATTGGCAAAAGAAACCTGAAATAAATGAAAATAATTATGTCTTTGATGAGGGCTTGAGTATACCATAACAGTCCACAAATTCTTAACTTGCTTTCTGTTGAGAGATGTAATGTATTTCGTCTTGAGCTGACCTCTAGACTGTTGGACCAATACTGGGATTGATATTATGCCAGTTTG
This sequence comes from Chinchilla lanigera, assembly GCF_000276665.1. Lineage (NCBI taxonomy): Eukaryota > Metazoa > Chordata > Mammalia > Rodentia > Chinchillidae > Chinchilla > Chinchilla lanigera. The sequence goes on along the minus strand of NW_004955465.1, from coordinate 5,446,921 downwards.
TACATTCAGGTCTTAAAATACTAACAGCTTCCATTTCCTGTTTCTTGATGTCTACTTAAAATCTAGCCACCATGTTGAGAGGAAGCCCAAGAAGTCAACTGAAAGGCCACATACAAAGGTTCTGGTTCACCATACCAATTTAGGGTCCAGCCCCCAGTTGTGCATGCAAATGAGTCTCTGTATGACACCAATCTCCAGATAGTCAGTTGCTTGCTGCTACGGTTGGATCTCCAGTGTCTCTTTAAAGTTCTATGTGTAAAACAGTTGGTCCTTACAAAGGTACTATTAGGAAGGATTTGGTAGAACATTTAGGAGGTGAGGCATACTTTGGGATGTCTCAGTGATTGGGGACATGACTTTGATGGGGATTTTAGAACCTTGGTTCCCTTTACTCTCTCTTTTGCTCCATGAGGACAGTGGTATTGCTCTATCTTGTGCTCCTGCCAAAATGTACTTCCTTGCTTTGGGCCCAAAAGCAATGAACCCAGGGTGTCCGGGAGTGGAACATATAAAACTTCAAGACAAGATAAGCTTTTGTATTTTTAATTGTTTATCTCAGGTATTTTGTTACTGTGCCAAAAATCTGACCAACACACCTGTAGTGCAGAATCTCCCAAATTTGGTACATGGATATCTTGAATAGAAGCAAATCATCACAGCTGCATCCTTTCTGAAATTCTGACCCACAGAATTTTTCAGTATAATAAACATGGGTATTATCATGTATTAAATGTGGTGTGTGTGTGTGTAAATAGTAACTAGAAGAGCACTATCAAGCCCAGGTATAACACTATTGAACAAGACTTCTTTTCTCTTAATATAAATCATTTAAGGTTATTGTGAGTATATAGTTGTACATCAAGAATGAATGATTGAAGCCCTTAAAAACAAAATTTTTAAATATTTGACTCAGAGCAGGAAGCAATCCTATTGAGTCAAAAACAAATTTCCTAAAAATTATGAAGTTGTTGTTTTTTTTTTTCCTTGCAACAGAATAACCAATTTGTAAAAAGATTTTCAAGCATGAATGTATTTCTTTGATTATACCTTGTTTCTTGCTTTATTTGTACCATGGACTTTCCTCTTCTGAGCATATTTTGGTAAGGGGAAGTTTTAAAATCAGTGGATTGCAGCTTGTGGCTGAGGTATCCAGAGAGTTTAGGTAGCCAACTTTGAGCTGGCTTATTATTGCAAAGTTGAAAGAAATTGCTTTACTTCTACCAGGAAAATCTGCCAAATTTAACTTGTGCATTTCTAAAACACTTACATATTTTAAAGGATTAAAATTAAAGATGAGATTAAAACTTTCCTCTTGGCTTCAAAGAGAGAATCAAAATCTCCGCAGAGCCCAACTGACAGCCTCCCTTGCTGTTTGGAAAGACGAGGGGAAAAAAAAGAATTTCTTGAAGTATTTCTTCAGCTCTTAACCTCTTGTTTTCCAGCCAGTGTTGTTCTGGAGTAAACACTGTAATGTTGCGATGAGCTGTGATGTTTGTTTGCTGAAATCTGCAGTGAAATTCAAGAAACTGATAATAAATATTTGTCCATTTCTGAACTTGCCTCTATGTCCAGTCCTTAGGAGGTTACTTAATTTAACATGTTGTGGCAGAATTAATTTTGTTGCCATTACAGTAACTTTTCCCTAATAAATTTTTCTCTCGAGATATTTCAACACTTCAAAAGATGATACAGCACACCTTTTGCAAACTAGAGGATGATAAGGTTTCATGCAGGCAGCAGAGCCAATGATTATTTCTGCTTCCCAACGTGTAATTATGGAGGCAAGGTGAGGGAACTTTCAGCATGCTTGCTAGTGGAAGAGCTGAACGTGGGGAGGAATGTCAAGCTGGAGTGGAGGTTCAAAGTTAAGAGCTGGTTTCCAGCTCTGCAGCTGCTATAATTACACAATTCTGTACATTGGAATCATTTATCTGCTGCCAACTCTGGTAATTAATTTTGTCTTCAGTCAGTGAAGGGGGATTGATCTTCTCTTTATGAAAAAGTTTCTCACGCAAATGTTTTCCAGTGTTGAAATACTGAATGGCTTTTCTACTGTTTTACAGGTATTTACTGGAATCTGAGCCCACAATTTTCTGAATCCATGACGAATGCAAGTCAGGACCAAGTTTATGGGTAACTTCCATTTTCCTTCTTTGGGATCAAAGTTTCCCAAAGTATACACTGATGAGAGGTCTTAAATGATCTCTAAGCCTATTTGCATATAATGCAAGGATAGCCACCTATACAGGTAAGTACCTGTTAGTTGCACAAGGAGTATTATCTTGTGCAGACTTACAATGTAATTTTTAAAACATCATATAAACTTATAGTCTATACATCTATCAGAAGTCTTTAACCCAAACATATGCCAGTGATCTTGTGCATTTAAGTTACTATTTATAAGGCAGTCAGTCACTGGGAATTTCTGTGTCAATTTTTAGAAAATTTTGGTAATGTCTTCAAATATTTAATGCCCAGAGTTATTTACTTTGATTTATTATGGATGCCTTTTAATGTAACATCTATCTATCTATCTGTCATCTATTTTTTTTTCCAGTACTGGGAATCGAACTCACAACCTTGCGCTTGCCAGGCAGGCACTGTGCCGCTGAGCTAAATCCCCAGCCCCTCTATCATCTATTTTAAGAGGACAGTTTCAAGGACATGAGAAAACGTCAATAAACATCTCTACTTTGGTTTTTACAGAAAGTCATTGTGAATTAAAGACTGCATGACATTTTCATTTGATTTTTTAAGTCTTCAAATCCTCTGAAGTGGACCCATTTCAGTCTGTTCAGTTTCTATAATAGAGTCACATAGACTGCTTGGTTTATAAACAATAGCTACTTCTTTCCAACAGTTCTGGAGGATGGAAGTTCGGAATCAAGCTCAAAGCAAACTTGGTGTCTTCTTGCTGTGTTCACACATAGTAGAAGGAGTGAAAAAGTCTCGTCTTCAGCCTATTATATAAGGTCATTGGTGCCATTAATAGGGCTCTGCTTCAATACCCCAAAGGCCCCATATCGCAATACCACCACATTGTGGGTTAAGATTTTAACATATGAATTATAGGGAGGCACGCAACACATTCAAACTACAGCAACCCACAAAAGATCACAATGATTTGGCAAAGCTGAAATTTGCCAGTGAATTTATTCTAAGAAATTAGATAAATCTTGTAATATATGTGTAGGATAGGCACAATGTTACTGGGCTTAAGGATAAACATGGAAATTTAGGAGTGGCTGGAGATGAAGGCATAGTGAGGAGAAGGCAAAATCGAACAATTTAACTAAAAATCTTAGTTTCCATGCATCTTTCTGTCCATGCTGAACTAGGATTTTAGACCAGAAAGGGACTTTAGAGGACATCATTCTGGCAATTGACTTTTCAAGCTTCAAGGTGAAAGTGAATTTCCTCGGGATTTTGTTGAAAGATAGATTCTGATGCAGGAGGCCTGGAGGGTGAGGGACTTGAGGGTCTGCATGTTTTATTCACTTCCTTGGCCCTCACTCTGCCCAAGGACCTAGTCTGCTCCCCATCCCTCCCTCTGTTTCTAGGAAGCATGGTAGAGGCTGGGGAGACTGACCTTCCCCAGCCTGTGTAGCTCCTTAGTAATCCAGAGGTGGGGAGAACCAGGTTCTCTGAGTCCCCAGACCAGCATTTTCCACTTGCAACCAGTGTTGTTGAGCCAGGAGGAAGTCACAGAAGTCATGGTGCTCTCTGCAGAATGTCCTGAAACACTCACATACTCAAGTAATATTGCTCAAATTTATGCTAAATCCAATAGTGTCTTATAGAGGATTCTAGCAGTTAGAGCTCTTTACTTAATTTTAGTTATGACCACATGAGTTAGCTCAAGAGGATCTAGATCTTGTGTGTACCAAGAATTTGGAGACACTTCCATTAAAACAGATATTCAAAATTACAGACATAAGTTAACATGAAAGTCAGTGTTTATATGGAATTGAGAAAGAAATGCCAACCTGTAGATGGAGCATGGGAGATCCATGCCCCTGTTTCTCTGGTCTTTCTGGAACAATTTACTAGAAGGGACCTGGAAAGAATATGCTTCCTGGTTCCCATCTGACTTCTCCACCTAGCACTCTCACTCCAGACTGGCTAGAGCTGTGTCAGAGAGAGGTGCTGAGACTGAAGCTTTGTTTCCTTCACCTTTGACCTGTGACATAGTTTGGGAAGCAGTGCTGTTTACTAAAGTGGATTTTCTCTGTGTTACTGTCATCTGGGGAATAAGGCAGAATAGTTCCTAAGATCCCTTCCATGTCCAGTTTTTAGAGGAGATAATTTGTTTACTTTTCCTGGATAAGATTGGATCTTTTGAAATTCCAATCCAAACATACTAGAAGTGGTAAAAAACTGTGTTGAATGTTTAAATTTGAAAAAAAAAAAACTACAGTAAAAGACATAGTGACATTACTCTGCCTCAAAGTTTTCTCTTTTTGCTTTGAACACACTTAGCCCACCATTTTTGCCACTTTCTGAAGCATTTCTGGAAGTCTTCTTTTGTGAGTGTCTTTAGTTGGCTCAATATCCTGAATTGATTAAAAAATCTTTACATTTCATGGTCATTTTGACTTTGGGGAAGATCCAGAAGTTGTGTGGTAGTACAGTCTATGAATAAAGTGGTTGAAGACACACCATAATGTCTTCCCAACCTACTTTTCTTCAGGATGATAATTGGCAGAAGCATCCATCCTATTGTTGATCACACCTCATGAAGACACTACACAGGGCTTTCAGAACTGCTTCACATAGTGCCAAGAACAATGGTATAAACGTGTTGGAAGCAAGGAAGAAACTTTGATAGCAATGTGTACTTCGCTGTAATTTTTTTTAAGTTAAGCATTCACTTTATGGTTTGATCACCCAGGTAGTTGTTGTTAGTATAACAAACAGCATTGCTTTAATGCACACATAGCTTCACTGCCTACCAGGGAGGCAGGAGAGAAGTCAACAGAAAAATGAAGATAGGAAACACAGCCTCCTGCCTCCATCAAAGAGATTAGTTCTCTCATTTCCATTGAGTTCTCATAGCAACATCTGAACCATCCTAGTTAGGATCGAGGTTTTGATCCTTTATTAATGTTCAGTACTCTAGGTGAGGAGGGGATTTGTAAAGGTTACTCAAAGTGACAGATTGAACCATAAAACATATAACCAGAATGTCGCTGCAAACCATAGGCTTGTGTTTTAGTTCGCTTGAATGTTTTCTGAAATGGATACTCTTAGCATAAAACTATTCTAAATCTACTTTTCAAAAAAAATACACAAGACACTTGTGTTTTATTTTGATGTGCCCGTTAGATAATCACTCTTGTACTGTACTTTCAACACAACAAATACTATTAAGCTAAATTTAGCAGAAGGCATAGATATTAAAAACCTTCTGAGAGCCAAAGTTAAGAACATTGCACATTTATTTGGTATTGTCTTTATATGATGAATCATAACACATCTCAAATCATTAATCTTGTCCATTCATATTTATTTAACTAGGATATGTATTTTTGTTACACTCTATGTTTATGCCAGTTATGGTGGATGCTATTTTGTATATATCTGGAATTGTTCTATATATGAGGATGATTTATTTAAACTAGACCAACACCCACATTCATTTATGCTATGGAAATCAGATTTGATTTTCTTTGTAGTCAAGTTGGAAAAATGTGATGCAATCATTTAGTCTGAGTTTGCTTTATGAGCGATTTTCTTGGGGAAAAAGAGGGGGGACCTTCTGCTAAATTGGGGATCTGGGTAACTGAGCATCTCTGGGACGAACAAAGGAAAAGAACAGAGGGGCTAATTGTTTAATTAGTAAATGTCTGCTTGGTTAATGACATATTAATGAGTTTTTAAGACCGTCATATCATTTACCATAAAAGACCCATGTGCCTATCCCTGGATGTACTGTATAATTAAGTAATGTGGCCCAGAGGAGTTAATCATTTAAAACCCTGTCATCTCTCTCAAGTTTTCAGATAGAAAAGCCAGCACAGAAGGCACCTGCCAGGTAGAGTCAGGGTGGCACATAATTCTGAACTAAATTGTCTCTCTGCAATGGTTGCACAGTCAGATGTCTGCCCAGAAGCAGAAATTTTTTTTTTCTTTTGACAACTGAAACAAATGCTAAAGTACTGCCATGTGCTCCCTGGCATTCAGATACTGGCAAGGAGAGTGCGGTTTTGCAGAATGGGGGCTGTGTGAGCTGCTTTTGAGTACTTAAAAGAGCATGGCAGCACCAAGGACTGTCTCATTCTAGAATGGCGCTCTCCAATATGGCAGCCACTTGCCACATGTAGCTATTTAAGTGTAGGTTAATTAAAATCAAGTACAATTAAAACTTCATTTTTTTACCATTCACGTTAACCACATGTCAAGTGCTCACTAGCTATGCGGGGCTAGTGGCCATTTATTGGCGGCTCAAATATGCAATAGTTTCGTTGCCACCAAGAACTCTCTTGCTGAATGCCGATGGTGGCAACTGCCAGGACATGAGCATACTTTCAGTTCCACTTCCAAAGGCTTGGTGAGGGAAGGTATTCTTCAAGCCCCGAAGGGCCAGCCTAGTCCTATAGGACCAGATCACAATCTTTTTCCAGGTATGGCCAGGATCTGTACCTCAACATTGGCAGCCATTGTTGGGACCAGAGAATGAAACTTTACCTTACCACAGAGTCTACATTTTGAGGAAGACAAATTATGCTTCTCTTGGTAAGTTACAGAGATGAGTACATAATCGGCACTATGGAATTTCCCATCCTGGCTCTGTATTCTACCTTACTTCCCTCAGCCCCTCTAGATCTTCTCATTTCAGACCCACAGAACTGGATTCAACTTAGAAAATGTAGTTCCACTACTTCTGCAGATGTCAATGTGATTTTTCCATGAGGTAAATTCTGGGTCTAGAAATTTTTGGATGATTTAATTTTCTTGAATCTTTCATATAAACCAGAGTTTTCCAAGTGGGTTATTTTCAACAATTTACTTACGATCCCCTTTACTGACTTCTACCCTACAGTTTGGCTTGTATTGATATTTTCTTGTATCAGAGCCCTTTCATCTCTCCTTGGCCCCTATTCTTATTTTATTTCCTCCCCTTTTTATATCAAGTGAGGAGGTTCAATCACTGCTATAAATGCTCACTGTCTCCCTCTGCATCCATGGAGGGAGCATCCTTCTGCTGCCCTTGACCCTATGACTTGTTTTACCTCATGGCAGTGGAGCGTTATTTCTGCCTCCTTTTAATCTAGGGCTTGGGTGTGTGTTTCACTTTGTTCAAGGTAGCGTTATCAGATGTAATTCTAGCAGAAACATAAATTGTGTTGTTCTTTTGGGTTTCCACACTTTGTCATGAGAAAATATCCCTTAAGTAACTATTTACTGCAAGAGGATGAGAGACATGTGGACCAGCTGGTCTCCAGGCTGAAGCTTGGACTCAGACCCAGCTGAGGACAATGTAGATCAGTCCATGGGTGTGTGAGTGAGAAATGCATAATTATTTTTATATGCCACTGAAATTTCATTCTGCCAAGAGCCGATATATCAGCTAAATCCTTCCTTTTGATTGTAAGTAAGACTGTGATGGTTGTGTACACAGCAGACCATGTGGCAAGTGGAGTTGTTACGGCATGATCATCAGGGATTTCTGGATAAATATATATATATTCCTCACTTAATGACCTATCTGTTTAATGTGAATAACTGTTTGTACTTATGGCCCAGGCATGTTGTTTCTATTTAAAAACCGCTCCTCAGACCTACTACCCACATTCGGACTTAAAACACAGAAACACAACGAGAGAAGCAATGCAACCTTATGGTGGCTGTCCTACAGTACAGTACTGTCGTTTTTGTTGCTTATACTGCTGATTAATGGTCTAGTTGCAGGAATGGAACTCAGCTGTCAAACAAGGGCTGATTGTACATTAATGGTCATGAGACACTCGGAGCCAGAGCAGGAAAGGTGCTTGTCTTCTTGTTTCTGCCTTAAACACCAGGCTTGGTAGAGAAGTACAGGAAGATGGCTGCATGGATCACGTCAGAGATGCAGAAGGTAAAGCCTTAATTCTCACAGTACCTGAAGTTGATAACATGGGTAGAGGTAGTCATTAGGGAATTTTCTAAATACCCTGTTTCTTCTTTCAGAACTAAGGTGCATCTGAATGTCTCCATTGTTCTTGAAGTTATTCTTGACAAATTAGTTGATTGGACGATTCTGTCTGAGCAGATGTGACATATGCTACATGTAGCTTCTGGGTCGCAGTTGCAAGTAGTCACGTTCACTCTACCTTCTCTTTTGGCTTGACCCTGTAACTAGCTACTTTCTAGATGGTGGAGGATCATGTCATGGAAGGCAAGTTCAGAGCTGATCAACATTGTACCATGAAAAAAAAAATACATTTACTTTTGTAACTCATTGAGAATTTTTTTTGTTACTCCACCATAGCCTAACCTATCCTGACTTTGTAATCCAATAAAGAAGAGTAGCCAGACTATTTTCAAAGGCAACATGAGAGTAGCACCAAATACAAGGCTCGTAATAAATGTCATTATAAGTTTTATCTGAATGCTGAAAAGAGATAAATTGCTTTTGCCCAAGGTGATCAGCAAAGTCACGCTCAAGGATGAATAAATTACCACTCACTGGAAGATGAAAGGCTCTGAATAGACCAATGATGGGGAAAAGAATACAAGAGTGATGGAATGGCAGTGGAGCTCAAAGCCCAAGGAACGCTCAGAACATGAGGATGGACAGACGTGCGAGCAGCAAAGCTTTTCAAGGCAGGGTCACTTCTGGACAGCTGAACAGGCTTTCAGCACAGAGCCATCTTTCTGGACCTGGATTATGAGGCCAACTGACAGGAAGACCAGAAATGTGGACCAAGGCAAAGGTAAAGAGCCTTAAATATCAGTCAAGAAAAGCTAACCTATGTTCTCTGGGCAACAAGACTTATCAGTGTCATGTGTGAAGTATGCGTCAGGTGCAGCAATATTTGACGGTAGCTACAGCATGGCTCACGTGATGAACGAGGGCAATAAAGAAAGCCATTTCGAGAACTTTCTCTGGCTTTGCAAGAAGATCCAGTGTGACAGTTAGAAAATGAGATAGAAAAGACATGAAATAAGATTCAGGAGGTGAGAATATAAGAAATAAACCAGTAGTGAAAGTGGGGCAAGTACAACCTGTGATCTTCAGCCCTAGGCTCTGCTTATACACTCTATTACCTTGCAAATGAATATGAATGCATTCTGACCTCAGATTCCTAGTCTCCAACAGTGTGATCAGACGGGTACACATTTCACAGAATGCTGGAGCAAAGTAAGTGGGAATTTACTCATTCCGGTGCCTGTTTAGCTTAAATAATAAGTGGAAGCTCCTACTCTTAAAAATAATGCTCATGTTAGCTGCCTCCAAAGAGTAGTATGGCATATTTTTTCCCTAATGAGCAATCCATTGACTGTTTAAACAGGAAGACAAACTTCCTCAAAATGTTAAGCTATCAAAACAGACATTTTTTTAAAAAGGCTCTTTTCTGTCATCTCAGCTTCATTCTTCCGCTAGACCAGAAACCCCAAGTAAGCATGACCGTCAAGGCATTTCTTTGTACAGTTTGCTAACTCCTCTTAAGGCCCCAGGGGCGGTTGGTAGGAAAGAATACTGAATAGGAAGGCAAACAAGATTAGGTCAGCACCCACCCTTTGGGGGGATTCACAGAACATTTTTGTTTGAATGAGCAAAGCTTTTGCAAAAGTTTGGTTTCCTACCGAAGCCAAGGTTATTTCCTTATCCTTCGGCTAATATTTTAAAAGATAAAAAATACTCAAAAGAGTGAAACTGTGCTTTTACTAGAAGCTAAAAAAAATTGTTTTTAAGAGATAATGTCAGCACAAATAAAAAAAGCTTTGTTGTCCCAAGGGAAAATTGGTGAATTATAGTCATGTATCTGTACCTCTTCGTTGCCAGATCTATCTTGGACACTTATGGTTCATGTCATCAAAATTAGAAAGTTATTACCCACGTTTACGAATGAGGAAAGAGCAATTAAATAAATTAAAAAGCCTGAAATAAAAATTTGATTTTATACATTCATTAAGCCTAGATTTATGAGCACATATTTTATGGGAGACACTGTTCAAAACACAAGGTTATAACCTTGACCAAGACACATACTCTAATCTCAAGGAGCTAGAAGTTTAGTGGGGTGGGGAGGGGAAATAAATAAATAAGGAAATTGTTTGATGAGGACTTTGAGAGTCATCTTCCAAGAAGACAGCTTGCTGTCTTCTCAAGCTGATCTCAAGCTGAGATCTCAAGGAGATCTCAAGCTGCCATCCTTCCAGGTGAATAAGGGTCAGTGTCTCTAAGGCAACAGGTTAGGTCAAGGGGGTATGGCACAGTCCGAGAGGTGACACATAAACAGAGGCTTATTAAGTTCCCTGCACATTATGGTATCTGGACATTCTCCTGTTGGCTTTATCAGAATATGACAAAGCTCTCTCCTACAACCACTGTGATTCAAACCACTGTTACTCTTTTCTGGTATTATTGCTGGGTGTCCTTGTTTCTACCCTGATTTTAAGTTTATCTTAATACTGCCAGAACACTGTTCTTCCCCTCTTCACCTGGGCCACCAATGCAGGCTTCCCTGATGCTTCTACAGCACTCTCTCATCTCAAGACCTTTGCACTGGCTACTATCTCTGTGTGCCATGTTGTTCTTTCTGATCTTTTGTTTGTTTGTTTGTTTTTCTGGTTCCAGGAATTGAACTCATGACCTTGCACTTGCCAGGCAGGCCCTGTGCTGCTAAGATAATCTTTCTGATCTTAATATCTTTATTTAAATGCTATCTTGTTGTTGGGGGTACCCCAACCTCCCTTATGCAAAGTTGCAACTCACTCTCCCACTTACCTCTGATTCCTTTCCTCTAACTCACCATCTAACACACTTACGTGTTAGATAATTATCTTGTGTATTGTCTCTCTCCTTCCCCTAGCATATGAGTTCATGAGGGGTGACTTGTTTGACTGTATTTCCACTTCTGTATCTCCAGGACCAATAACAGTGCATCATGGATGGAGTTCTCTGTTAATATTTCTTGACTAGATCAATGAACACATCTATGCATAGCTGGAGCAGTTGCCACTGCCTTCGGAGATGAGGTTTCATTTCTTTGTGAGCACAAGACAAATAGAAGATTTTGGACTTCTTGGTGTCACTATGTGAACTAAAGTTATCCTGAAGGACAAACACAAGTATAAAGTAATACTCAGTGTTTTAATCTAGAGAGCAGACATGGAAACAAAACCTAAGCAATTCAGGTCAGATTGTTACTCTGAGTTTCAGAAATAGGAATAAAGTATATCATAATCCAGAGGAGTAAGAGGCTTTAATAAATATAAAAGGACTGGCTCATACCGAGTTCTCTATTCCTGGTAGTATCTTTTTCTTGCTTCATCTAAAAGAACATAAGATTCATTCAAGCTGGGAATTGAACTCAGGACCTTGTGCTTGCCAGGCAGATGCTTGTGCCATTGAGCTATATCCCAGCCCTCAAGCTGATCTTTCAGTCTTATTGATAAAACACCACCAAACCTTTCAAGTTTGGTTTTTTTTGGTGCCGGGAATCAAACTCAGGACCTTGCACTTGCCAGGCAGGTGCTTGTGCCTCTGAGCTATATCTCTGGCCCTTCAAGGTTTTAATGTTCATTTTTTGGTTACTCTCCCATCCCCAAAAGGGGCTTATGAAAAATGGCAATTTACTGGTTCTATTAACTCAAAAGTTGCGATATGGTTAGATCTAACCATCATCTGTCCAGATCCTCAAATGATATTATCATAAGAATTCATTTTTTTCCTTCTCCGGGCTTTGTCTTCCCTGAATTGGCTTCAGTCTCAGGCAGTCTCTCTCTCTCCATGTTGGCATGACGGTTACAACAGAACAGTTTTAATGACATTTAAGTGTGCAGTGAAGAAGTAACTTTTCCTGTAGCATTCCTTGAGGGTCATTGATTTGATTAGTCAAAATATTTGCCTCTTTGCTCTGTAGACAGGAAAAATGCAACATACTGACTGTTTCCCCCATGGGCATTACTTGAATGTCTGTTAGAGGAGAAGGTCCCTGGGATACATCAGGAGGCAATATACAAATCCGCCTCCTGGTTTCTCTTAAAATTTTCTGAACCTCATCTTCCTTAGAAGTCTTAGCAGCCAGTTTTAAAATTTTATATAAAAATGAATAAAATGATGGCAACTATGATCCCTTTTATGTAAAATTTTGCCATATTTTAAGGAAGATAGTTAAAAATACATGAATATAAAAATATCAAACAGGTCACTTAGGATTATTACTTCTTGGAAATTTAAGTTAATAGTTTCCCTAATAGAAGTAATTATTTTTGTACAACTTAACCCACCATTCACAAAAAAGACTGAGGTTCTGGCTCTCTGGACCTTTGAATTTTTCCTTGGGAAAGTGAATGAAAACATTTAAGTAATGTATATAGCAAAATAATGGAAAATGTTGCTCTGGCATGTCAGTCAACCAATCAACGGTAGCTTCAAACTTGTTTTTGGCAGAATATTTTATTAGTCTCACTTATTTGTCTGCACTTCTTTCCAAAGTACAAAATCACGAAGAGAAGGTTTTAGGAACATTCTCAAACTATAAATATTGCTGAGATACTTCTATCAGCCTTCATGACTGTCCCTTTTGGAAGTCAACTGAACAACTTGCGGCAGCCACAGAAACAAAGTGTGTTTTGCATAGCTTGTATTCCAAGCAGTGATTATACCCTGCAGGCTGTATGTTTTTGCAAGTGGTCCTGCTGATTAGAGCCCTGAGTGAAATCTGTGCTGGTTGATAACCTGGCCACCTTGGCTTTCTGCTACATTAAACCCTTTTGGTCTGCTTTTAATGGGTAGCACTAATGCCTGTAGACCTACCCTGCCTTCAGACACTGTATCCCTGCCAAGAATTTGCTTCTTGCCGGTCATCAAAAGGAGCACAATATGTGTTTGCAATGTCAATATCAGAATGCAACTTTTGAGATTATAGATTCTCAGTAGTCGATCAAATACGGCAAGCTTTTATGGTTAAATTTTCAAATAATTTAGAGAATATTTAATGAATATTATTCATCATCACCACATTTACATAATCGATGCAGCATCCCCCAAGTTCTCTTTCAAAGCATAATATTCTCATTTCTTTCAACATTAAAAAGGAGGATAGAGTAGAAAAAAAATCCAGGGTAGAACATATTTTTGAAATGTTTGTATATTCATAAACTACATTAACATATTGACATTTTATATATCATTCAAAAATCTCTAAAAGTTATCATTTGCTGACAGAACCTTTTTTTGTCATGGGACAGCTTTTAACATTCTTTGGTCTTAATTTCCATACAGCATTACAGGGTTCCAATTCAGTGAATGCTTACATAAGCCACACACTGGTCCCATTTATAGGATGCTTGTCTCTCTTTTACATAAGGGTTTCAGTGTTCATAAAAGACAGTAAATGTCTAGGTCTTGGATCTTCTCTATGACAGGGTCAGGAAATTTCCTGTAAAATAAATATGTTTGGCTTTGTAGGCCGTACAACTCTTTGTCACAGTTACCCAATTTTCATTTCATGCCCATTAAAGCATGAAAGCAGCCATGGCTAATATAGAAGCACAGACAAACATGAGAAGGTTCAAATAAAATTTATTGATAGATACCAAAAATTTGAAAATTAATTTTCACACATCAAGATGTATTCTTTCTTTCGTGAAGTTTTGTGATCATGTAAAAATAGAAATTATATTCTTTTTTTTTTTTTTTTTTTTAGGGTGATGTGTTGGATTTGGGACTGGGTCCACAGTTGGCCAACTTCTGCTGTAGGTCAGAGTTTACCAACTTATTGATGCCTATGGTTCATTACACATCAGCTGGAATGGCTTACTACACCCATGTTTTCTTACTTTTCTTTCATGTTTTTGGGAAAATTCTGGAGAAGACAAACCTTGTAAATCTACATATTCCTCCAGGCTCGGTTTGGATTGGTTAAACTCTCCTTTATTATTTATTTCATATAAATAATGAAATTATTATTTAAAGTATTATCTCCTTTATAATTTATTTCATATAGAATTCTTTCTACCTACACCTCTTTTTGAATAATGTATTTCTGGGTCTTATCACTGGTGCTTTCTCCTTTGATATTTTCTAAAACTTTGGCTTTACTACATATACTTAAAGAACAAAATACTTTGTATTTCCCAAACTTTTTAAAAACCTTTTTAAGGCACAGATTTTGTCTATGTTATTATGTGGTACCACTCCTGAACCAAATTGGCAGGTAATGTGTCTATCGAGCAACTGATCAATATTTATTATAGGAAAGTACTCTAAAAATTATACAGGATTGGGTGGTGATTAGACCTGTATATTCAGAATAAACATTTAATTGTCTGTAGTATATGGTACATCATAGTTTATGAGAGGCAGTAGTATGAATGTTATTTATTCCATTTAATACGATAGGATTTATTCTCAGGTACACACCTAATGAACAGGGCAGTTGGCTCATTCATTCATTCATTCATTCATTCATTCATTCCCTCATTCATTATTCATTCAAAAATACTTATTAAGTTCCTGTACTACAAGGAACTATAAGGCTCTCATCTCTTCACTTAAGTATAGATATTTTTCTTTTATCTTCTGTTTTCCACACCACACATAATTGTCAGAGTGATGTTCTTAGACAGTAGAACTTATCATGAAGCTATTGCTAATCTCCTACTAGCTGCTGAAAGATTCCCAAGGCTTGCTGGATGTGCAGACTCTCCAGATGTAGAAATGTCTCATGAGAAGGCTGCCCTAGTCTCATCCCCTGTGAGTCTCCCAGGGCCACCTTAACAAAGTATTGTACCATAGCCTGGGGAATTAAACAACACGTTTATTTTCTTAGAGTTCTGAAGCCTGAAAGTCTGAGTTCAGGGTGCCACCAGGTTTTTCTCCTTGTCTTTAAAATAACTTTCCTCTTGCTACTTCTTCACATGGTGGGTCCTGTGTGCATACATTTCTGTGATATCTCTCCATGTGCCTTCATCTCTTCTTAAAAGACACTATTCAGATTGGATCACTATTCAGTCCACCCACACTTTAGTTACCTCTTAAAGATGTTACATTTAAATATAGTCACATTCTGAAGTACTGGGGATTAGAATTTCAGCACGCGAATTTTGGAGGAACACAGTTAAGCCCCTAGCACATCTGTTACTTTCTTCTCTGAGACAAGCATTAGCCATACCTGGTATTGCCTAATTGCTTCAAAGCTTTTTACACTTTCAGCTTTGTTTAGTCCCTTTTTTTTTGGTGGCAGGCCTTTCCTTATCTGAAGCCTTTTTTAGTTTTTTTTCTCATGAACACTGATGGCATTTCAAGATTCAGTTTCAACATAATTCTTTCCTTGTTATTTTCCTGATCTCTTGGTGTCTATCAAGATGTTCAGTTATAACATCTGTGACACCATTGCAGTGATGTGAGTATATTTGTCCCCTGGATTTAAATGTAAACCAGAGTCTGGGTTTCATTACTGCTTGGTGAAGGTTTGCTGAATAACTGACCTACAAAATCTTTACTCACCTTCTCCAATAATAATTGGTCAGATAAACTGATCATAAACTGATAGAAGTGCTTCATCCTCTGATACAAAAGTAGTATTTATGAGGATACTTAGCAGGATAAAACTAAGAAATAAAAAGGCTAGCCAGTGATATTGTGAAAGATAACATTGTAGCCCTGCATGGTATTGAATACATATTGAATCAGGAAACTTTTACTTAAAGCTAAACAATTATTATCTTAGATTTATTTACAAGAAAGGAATTTGACTAAAAGTGTTGCTTTAAAAAATTACTGTAAACTTCTTTTTGAGTCTTTTTTATGTTGTTTTTCTCACAAAATGAAATATACTGTCTTTTCCCTAGAGAAGTGTTATCCTGATGACATACTGAATGAGATATTAATCATTCTTGTATTAAAATTTTTATTTTGTTCCTCAGGACTTTTGAATACAGCTTTCATGGGAAGAGGTTGAAGTAGAAAACTTCCAAGCAAAAATTCATAACTGTTTCCTAGTGAAAATCATGGAACTTTTCTAGAAGGTTGTTGAAATAATTCCTATAAAATTTTCACCTAAAAACAAATAAACACAGTTCCTATGTGTGTAGTGAGATGGTTTGAATAAGTGTCCTCCAAAGATTCCATGTGAAAAGCTTGGTCACCAGGTCGGCACAACTCAGAAAGGGGTGGAGCTTTTAGGAGGTGGGGCCTAGTGGGAGGAGGTTTGGTCACTGGGGCATGTTCTAAAAGGAACTGTGGAGGGGCTGGGGATTTAGCTCAGCGGCAAAAGCGCCTGCCTCGCAAGCGCAAGGTCGTGAGTTTGGTTCCCGGTACCGGAGAAAAACCAAAAAAATAAAAAAAATAAAAAAAAATAAAAAAAAAAAATAAAAATAAAAGGAACTGTGGGACTGCAGCCATTTCTTGTTTTTCTCTTTTGCTTCCCTGACCTAGGCGAGCATTTGTGCTCCACTACATTTCCCCACCATTTCTCCACCACAGTCTCAAGGCAGTGGGGCACCTGATCATGGACCAGAACCTCCCCAAAATCTGAGCCTTTTCTCTTGGTAAGCTAATCAGCATGAGTATGTTTTATAGTGGCAGAAAACTATGTAATAATATTAAAAATATTTAACATACTATTAACAAGTATTTCTTCCATAGATGTTAGAAAAGAAAAACAGATGCAGATCTATTCTGAAAAGTGTTCCTTAGACATGCCACTCCAGGAGTTGTGTGGTTTCTCTATTTGTAAAAAATGCAAATAAAATTTCTTTTGTATAAACCATAAATTATGGTTCATTATAAACTTTAGCTTCTAGCAACTCTAAGCTAGGATAACAAACTAATGCAATTTGAAGGAAGGAAATTCCCTGCCTCTTGGTAGGCCTACAAAAAGGTTGATAGTTATCTGTATTTCTTTCAAAGGTTCTCAAATGATGTCATTAAAAATGGCAGCACTATACATCTACTCTGTGTTTTGTCCTTTTAAAGGCTTTTCATTAATTGACAAATCCACTAGTTCATTCCTTCAGTCATTCACATTCCTGTGTTTCTTGAGAGCTTGCTGTGTGCTGGCTGATTTGCTATATTAATTATGCAGTGTCCTAGCAGATGCATCTATTTGCACCATTTATTTTCATGATCAAGTTTCAAAAGAAAACTCTGAATATTCTGGTGAGGGCCTTTCCACTTGAAAAAATGCCAAACATTTAACCTGACTGAAAACATATCACCAAAGTGCTTGACTTCTGGCGTTAAGCAGGGACTATGTATAAACACACCATAAAAATAGATAAAACAAGAGCAGAGAGCCCAGAAGGGTAAAGTTGTCTTTTAGATACAGTCGTAGTGACAACCCAAATAGTGCCAGAGGATAAAGCAAACTGAACCAGACTTAGTCAACAGACATTTATTGAACTCCAGTTCTGCATCAGGCACTGTGATAGTTGCTTTGGGGGATACAAAGATGAGTGAGACACTGTTTCTGCCCTCAAAAAATTTATGAGGGGTGCCAGAGATATATAGAAATGCCACATAAGGCAGGATGTATTAAGTGCTTGAAGAGAGAGACAACAAAAGTGCTTGGGGAGATTGCAGGCAAAAGTGGTTAATTTTTACCATCAATATCAGGGAGAGCTTCATGCAAAGGCTGGGACTTGAACTGTTCCTGTAAGCTTAAATAAGACTTTGATAGGTAGACATAAGGAAAATAGGAAAGTAAACGGTGCAAGAGAAGACTCACAAGGCTGATTTCAGTGAGTGTAGCACTGAGAGCATATCTCCCTGGAATAAAAACTGCTCACTATGGACTGAAAACTTACATCCCACAGAATCCATTGTGAAAGCTCTAATCCCCAATGTGATTGCGTTTGGTTGTGGGGTCCTCAGGAGATAACTCTGTGGGATCATAGGGTGGGTTCCACATAAGGGGATTGGCGCCCTTATAAGGGGGTGAGAAGAGCAGCTATCTCTCCCTCTATGGCTTACGGAGACACAGCAAGAAGGCTGCCAGCTACAAGCCAAGAAGAGGGCTCTCACCAGAAACCAACCACACTGTCACCCTGATCTTAGACCTTCTCACTTCCAGAACTGTAATAAAATGTATGTCTATTGCTCAAGCTGCTGGATCTATAGTATTTGTCATAGCAGCTCGAGCAGACTAAGATGCATTCAACAGACTATGTGAGCTGTGAGAACTTCAGGTCCACAGGGTGGGCAGTTATGAAGTAAAGGTGATATGAAACAGTAAAATGTGCATGTACACACACACACACACACACACACACACACACACACACACGGAAAGACTGGAAATCTTCTGGCTTCCTTACAAGGGCCAACTGGAACTCACCTCCTTTTCTTTGCACCTCTTGGCTGCTCCCTTTGATGAGAAATGGCTTGGAGGGCAAGCTGGGGCCCTTCTTCATGGAGTTAAGTATGCTCCTGTTGGATGCATGGGAAAGCTGTAGAAGAGCAGGAAGAAGTTGAGGGGCTACACCTGGTGTTAACTTAACTAACCCGCTGAGCTGTGTCAAAGTCAGAAACACAAAGATAAGTCTCCAGTGAAGGAAATTTGGGAACACAGAACATAACTGCAATCTATGATGCACATGCATGTGATGGGGCGCCCTCTGGTACATCTGGAGAACAAAGGTAAGTTAGGAGTTTTATTACGAATTGTTATGAAAAAATAAACATTCTCTAGCACTTTTGGTGCCTGGCAAGATGGTGAGCACTGAGTAGTGAAGGTCATACATTAATGAAGGATGTAGCTGGCATTTTTGTTGACCAGGGATTATACTGTGAAGAAAAAGTGTAATCCTAAAGCTAAGCTGGGCAGTTTCACTCACTGGGTCTAGTTGGGCAGTTCCTGAAATAATTTTGTGGTCCTGAATGTTTTCTTCCCATGCATTTTTAGTTTTATTTTAGAGGGGTATTATAAGAATGTTGTCGTATGTATGTTCAATTTCCGGAGCAGGAAGTGCTGAGCATGATCTGGAGCAACCTGGGCCTTCTGCGGCCTTTCACAGTTTGCAAATGCTGTGGCTCCCGCTTCACCTTCACCTGCTAACTCTTTTCCAACTGTTTCATGCTCCACGCTCCACCCAGAACTCTTCAGTTTGGTTAAACAGGCACTATTCAAAGTTACCCCACAGTACCTGTTCATGAGACATGATTGCACTGTACCTGTTTATGCCTTCTGAAATATTTCCTCTTCTTGGAAACTATGTAACTCCTTCACAGTGTCATAGTAAAAGAACACCTATCAGAGCTAACCTACATAGTCTCTTATTAACTATTTAGCAGACAATTAATTCATTTATCAGAAAGTAACATGAGGCAGGAAATATAATTAGTGTAAAATAGAACTTACACTAATAGAATTAGTGTAGAATTTTGCAAATTTGTTCTTTTCTGTCTTAACGCAGGGATGGTTTATATCATCAAAACTAGAGAAACAATTCTTCCTTTTTTGCTTGGCAAATTACAAATTCTAGATACACCAAAGCTGTTAAATGCAGACTTAAACATTCTGATCCTGGAGCACTGAAAATATGTTGAAACAAGCAGGATAAGTAATTTGCCAGTGATTAACTTCTGATGATGATAGTACCTCCTTTTCCCTTCATCACAGAAATATATATGCATTTAGGCAGTGTCATGATTTAGAAGAAGGTTTGGAGTAATATGAGGAGATGCTTCATTCAAAATAGTTTGTTGTTTTTTTTTTTTTTTTTTTTGGTTTTTCTCCGGTACCAGGAACTGAACTCACGACCTTGCGCTTGCCAGGCAGGCGCTTTTGCCGCTGAGCTAAATCCCCAGCCCCTCAAAATAGTTTTAAAACCTGATCAAAGTTTTGGTAAGAAATTTTGTGGCAATAATCTAATCATATAGTTATTTCTTAAGTAGCAGAAATTACTGTGGTAAGTTTATACTTTTTCCTTGTATTATGTTGCCTTCAAAGTAGAAGATTGAAAAGGACAAATCAAACACCATTAAAACTAAAACTAAAGTAAATGAAAACGAAATAGATAATGTCTGTCATGAAGTCATCCTCCCAATTGGATCGCCATTTTTTTACATCCTACCAGCCAGAATTTTGTCTTCAGATGATAAACTGTGTTTCAAGTAGCTCTAAACTCAGATAAAGTGATAAAAAAGATAATTTGAAAGGTGACAGAAACGTGACCATTCAAAAGGTGGGATTGAATTTATATTTTAGGGTCAAAGATGAAATTTGGAAGGAGTTGACAATATGTAGGAAATAAATGCTAATAAAATTGACACTTTATTACTTTGCTACTTGAAACAAGAATTAAATCTTGCAACTCCAGAGCAATGATCATAATTCTGTGTAATTTTTTTTCTGTTTTAGAATTCAGTGTGCTGACTATTTCTGAAAGCTTGGTAAAAAATATAAGAGTTCAACTCTAAA
Source organism: Chinchilla lanigera (assembly GCF_000276665.1). Lineage (NCBI taxonomy): Eukaryota > Metazoa > Chordata > Mammalia > Rodentia > Chinchillidae > Chinchilla > Chinchilla lanigera. The sequence continues at coordinate 5,426,345 of NW_004955465.1, read as the reverse complement.
TCTCAGAGTCTTGATGCACTAGCCTTGTGATAGGCTGAAATGACTACTAATACCTTTTGTTCAAATGGCACTTTATCAAGTGATTTCACATAAAAGATCTTTTCTGATATAACTGTTCTGTGGCATATCTTCCATTTTATGGACAGTGTCAGCTTTTTGATGTGGAAGATGAGCTGAAATAGGAAAAGTGACAGAAAATTTACAGACCTCTGGAATAATATTCCACAATGGAGTATTCTTTATAATTATCCTGGCTGAATAGCACCATCCCAAGTTCTTAAATCATCAAGAATGCCATTTTTACTGTACAGGATAAGAGTTATGATCCTTTGACTCTTTAAATTTTCTTCCTTGACAAAAGTGATCTACCTTCCAGCCAGCCTGTCTTGATGATCCGTAATGTTGCTCGCCTGGTGCCACAAGGATATGATAGAGGGCTCCTGAAAGGCTCTTGGTCTGAGAAAAGTGTTGCTTACACATAACACGATTCTTGTGGGATTTGAAAGTAGAAGATGCTACTTTGAGTCATTAATAACAAAATTCCATTGAATTCACTTGTTTGCACTGTGATTTTGGTTGAAGTAATTTATAAGGATGGTTTGCCTTAATCTAATTCCACTGAGAACTTGAAATACGTGTCAAAGTATAGCATTGCAAGGCCATGACGAAGAGTCATATGTCTCTGCCCTGTGGGCTAAGTGACCATAATGTCTAGTCATTTCTTACTATTCATGATCACTTCTTCCCTGTTGCTGGCACTCAGTCTGAACACTTTGTTGTCAGATTAACTATATTTCAAGCAAATTTCTCCTAGCTATCTATGGGATTTCTTGCCTTAGATGCCTTATGGCTTCATTAAAGTTAGGTTGCCCAAAAATGAAGCCGTTATCTTCTCCCACAAACAGTACTTTTTCCCCCTAAAACGGTTCCTTCTATCTACCAGTAGTAATGTCCTTCACTGTTTCCTCCCAGCTAGCCATTTTGGAACCATCCTTAGTGCCGTACTTTATTAACCATTTTTTCTTGTCAATTCACCAATGTTTCTCACCTCCTGCTCCAGTTCATTCCTACAGATTCTGAGCTATTCAAGTTCTCTTTTATGACCTCGATTTTCCCTCATTTTAAAAACTGGTTTCTTTGTGATTGATCTGGTATTATTCTTGCTCCCATGGCTACCAGTTACCTTCCTTTAATGCTAGCGAAGTAGTTTTGGGAGGGTTGACGTTGCTGTAAAGAGAACCCTTCTTTGCCGTGAAGGTAGAACAACTGTACACTGTTTAGCAGAGGGAAAGTTGACCTTCACCTTCTAGGCTAATACGGATCCTGCCCATGAAGCAAGTCCAGAAAGGTAGTGGTCATGGAGGTGATGTACAGAGACAGGGAAGGAAATCAAAACATTGGCAAAGTGAGGAAGACTGCCGATATTTATTAACAACCTGAAGCTGCACGTCTAGACTATGCTTGCAGCACAGGAGAACCTGGCTCTGTCCAGGTAGTCCACAGTTTCTGAGTAGTGATCCCTCTATACAGACAATCAAGAAAGAGGTGACTGCTGAGTGAGACTGTTGTAACTTCCTGTGTGGCCTCCATGTACCTTCTTTTTAGTCATGAAAGGGTCCTTGTGATTAGCCATGCAATTATAAAATTACATATTTTTGTTGTGTCTTACATACTATTTCCGCAAATGTATATATTCATTGTGGAATGGCGAAATCAAGCTAATTAGCACATGCCTTGACTCACGCACATATCATCTTTTGTGTGTTTGGCAAGAACATTTAAAATCTGCTCTCTTAGTAATTTGCAAGGATACAGTGTGTTGTTATTAAGTGTAAACAGCATATTACACAGCATATCTCTTGAACTATTTCTTCCTGTCTAGCTGAAGCCTTATGTCCTTTGACAAATCTCTCTCCAGCCTCCTACCTGCCTATCCATGGTTACTATCATTCTACAAAGCGTTTCTATGAATTTGCTTCCTTTAGACACTTTACTACGGCATTTGTCCCTCTGTGATTGACTTTTACTTAGCATCTTGTCTTCTAAGTTGATTCATGTTGTTGTGATGACAGGATTTCCTCCTTCAAATGCTGGACAGCATTCCACTGTGTATACATACAATGATTCCTTCATGCACATACACTGATGGACACTTAGGGGGATTCCATCCCTTTTTTTTTTGTGATACTGGGGATTGAACCCATGGCCTTTGAACTTAGCTACATCCTGAAGCCTTTAAAATTGTTTTTTATTTGAAGACAGGGTTTAGCTAAATTGCTAAGTACCCCAGGGTAAGCTCAAACTTGAGATCCTCCTGCTTCAGCTTCCCAAAGTTCTGGAATTACAGGCATTATTTTCAAAATAAGATATCATGTTAAAAAGTCTCACACCAGACTCTAGAATGCAGATACCTTATCCCCTAAAAATACAGGGGAAATATGGATTTTTAGTGTTAATTGTAGTAATGATTACATTATTTGTAAGCTCCATGAGAACAGGGGTAGTGCTTGCTTTCAGCTCCTATTATAGCATCTGAGATATAACTAGAATTCAAGAAAATTTGTTGAGTGTGTAAATTAATAATGATTTGTCTTATTAACAAGGTGAGTATTAAGTATCAAATTAAAGAAGACAAATGTTAAAAGGTAATTTTATATTAATTAGGGCAAAAATTATAGGAAATCTGGAACAATATTCAACCTTTATGATTCAAATAGCTTCAGAGGGCCTTAGAAAATGCCCTAAATTCCAACAAATTCACAACTTAGCGAGATTCTGTCTCAAAATGAAAATTAAAAAAAGGGACAGGAGTACAGATTGGTGTGAAGGCTCTGGGTTCAAGCCCTAGTACTGTAAAAAGTTGTGTAATGAATTACATATTGCATTGCTGTTTCCCACTTTTTCTGAAAGTTTTTGCCTTCTAAAGGGTGATTTTAAACCCTTTACATGGATTTTTCTAGTATGCTTGATTTACCTTCATCATCTTGATTTGTCTAATATTTAATTTCTTTTGCCTTTATTTTTCACAGTGACTGGGAAGGTAGCTGCTCTATTTTTCATTTTACCAGTTACCATCTTCATCTCTTTCAAAAAAATTTTAAAACTTTTTGCAATTGTCAAGACAAGGCACAAAGTTACAACTTCTAACTCCTGCTTTGGGAAATTGAATAATTGAACACTTTTAGTGTTTTCTCTTTCTCATCAACTTAGGTTTCGATAAATGCACCCTGGAGTTTGCAAGGTGTATGTGTGTGTAAAATATAGTCTAAGTGTACTGGTTGTAAAGACCGGTAGGTGTTCGGTTTAGGTGCAGAATAGACAAGCCTATTAGGAACTGAACCAGAGACTGCGTTGCCTGATAGCTTAGTTGTGCTTCTTTCTGTTATCCCCAGCTGCCTCTCATCATAGACCAAAAGTTGTGATTAAGCAGAAAATATGTTAAAGATTTCACTTAAAATCTAGATTGGTTCAATGTGCGTCAACTCATTTTAAACACTGACATTTCTTCAATTAGTAAACCAACCTGATATATTTAGCCACTTCTTCCAACATTAGCTAACCTAAGTGTTAGGCCTATTGAATGTACATGCTGTTTCCAAAGCGTCCAAGTGATTATGTATCCTAAGCAGTGCGCCATCTTTGAACAATCTGCTTATCCATTTAAGCAAATACAGGCAAGTTGTCATCTCACTGATAACTTTGCTTCGTGAAACATAATTCTTCTTGGCTTAGATTTGATACAATGGGTACATAGCTTTTATGAACTACATTTCATTTTCTTACTTTGGAGTAATAGTACCGCTCATTAACATTAAACCTCAAAAACACTCATGGAAAGGCATTTTACCCTACTTTAGCGGCATCTTTAGATAGCCATAAAGCTTTTACTTTATCTCTACAAGATAAATAGTCAAAACCTCAACTAGTTGAGGCATAGCAGTCCTACTGAGATAAATGGATACATATAAAGACTGGGTCTCCCTTTTCTGAATATATGCAAACCATGTTATCTAATACAGGGTCTCTTCCCAAAAGCAACTAGAGAAAGCTTAAGTAGACTTATCATATAAAAACAATCTTAAAAATTTTAATTTGTTAAAAAACTTTTGTTATTGGCTTTTACCCAATGATCACTGTAGTGATTTGAAAACATGCACACAGGTCAAGATGATGCTTTTGTGTTCCTGCAGGGATGCCTGAGTTTTTAAGTACTGTGTATCATTGGAGCAATTATTGGTGTTTCTCAGTTGATGCTAACACAGTGAATGAAATCTTGTGAAGGAACTTGTTTTGTACATAATGGATTCAATCACACTTATTAAATTGTACAGAAATACACCAGTGACACTATAAATTAACAGTGGTGAAGTGAGCCAGATCTGAATTGGGGAGCTCCTACAACAAAGTATAGGCCAGCTGTCTAGAGTGGAATGTCCTTGTGGATGAATCTGCCCAGCACTGGGGAATCCGTGACTGAGGAGCAGAGCTCAAAACAGATACTGGAATCCTTAAAGAGCTACCAGCAGAGGCATGAAAGCTGGAAGGCCTGCGTTGAGAAATAATAGCTATAATGAGCTAAAAGCAAACAAATCCCATGAGCTCTAGGACTTTTGTAAATAAAGAGACCAGCCTTCCCCTGGGAGTAAGGCTGGAGGATAGCTTCCCATTTAGAGGTGCTGCTGTCACATTTGATGTGAAAAATTGGCTTCCCTTGATGCATTGCGTTACTATTTTTTTCAAAGTGGTGACCAGACACCACTTGAAATAACTCATCTACACTGGCCAGAATGTGATCCACTGGAAATTTATTTGGATTTCCAAGCAAGTATGCCATGGAAGATTAAGGACAGACAATCACATTTGTTTACCTTAATAGCAATAAACTGGCACTTTCCTGTTGCCATCTAAATGAGCTTCAAGAGAGAACAGAAGTTTTTTGGAGAATAAATAGAGTGGGGCAGCAGAAAATGGATAAGAGTACCCCCACACTCTGGGAGAACACAGGTGAGAAATGAAAACTGGAAGAAAAGAGCTAGGAAAGGGAGGCAGGAGGGGTCTACTTTAACTATGGAGTGTAACAAGTACTTGGGCCCCCAGGAATCGTCTCAGCCTACATCTTCCTACTCTATCTTTATGGGCTGAGTGCATGTAAACTCCTAAAGTTAAATACTCAGTGCAATGGTATTTGGGGGTAAGACTTAGGTCTTGGGGGTGGACCCCTCAGGAAGGGAGTTAGTGTAAGAAGAGAAGTGAGCAATGTGATCACCCTCTCTCTACCATGTGGAGGCACAGACAGAATATGGGTATGTGGGAACCAGGAAAGGGGTTCTCACCAGAACCTGACCACCGACACCCTGATCTCAGACTTCCCAGCCTCCAAAACTTAGGGAAATAAATTTCTGTTCTTTCAACTACTTGAGGGTAGCCAGGCATGACTGAGGCTCCATCCAGCACAGCTTAAGTATTATTCATAAACCCTTACTTTGTTCTCTACTTGGTCTTTTCTAACCTGTCTGTTTCTGCCCTATGTTCCTGGATGATGCGCCATATTGATAAGTATTTCAGAATCGAGAGGCTGCTTGATTTTAACCAGGGCATGTGACATAGCAAGAAAAATGTGTTGAGATATTTTGCACCTCATGTTACCAAAACCCTACATTTGTCTGTTTTCCTTTTCACTTAAAAAAAAAAGCTGGAGTCAACAGAGAAAAGAGGTTTGAGTTCATAGCTTTGGAAGCTGAAAAGTCCATGATCAAGTGGTCTCATCAGTTTGGCCTGTGGAGAAGGCCTGATAGCATCATGGGGAGGTCACATGTGAGAAAGTGGTCCCATCACTGGAGCAGACCGAGATGTCACAGTCCCTTCCAAGAACTGACCAAAGGATTCCTACCAGACCCCACCTCTGAAAAGTTCCACACCACCACCCAACACTATCTCCTTGGAGACTATGCCTCCAAGACATAAACCCTTGGGGGAAAAACACATCCAAACTGGAGTAGACTTTTAATGCAGTTCTCTGGATGACTTTTGGTCTTCTTTATGTAATCAGCTATCAAAAATAGTCACCAAATCCATTTTCAACATTTAAATGTTTTTTCCTTCTTTACCCATAAAGCATAAACACAGAGCCAGGTATAAAGACACCACCGAAAGAAACAAAGACAGCAACCCCAGGGGTGGTGTAGCTCCAGAAGGTGGGTGATATCCTCTTAGGTATTTCTTTCTCTAGCTCATATGTACCAACTCTCCATGATAAATATATGATCATTATGTACTGTAAACATGTACTAATAAAAATGTAAAAAGTTGAAAAATGATCAAGGTGCAGTTTGTATCAGTTCCCCAGGGTGAATGTGATTGTTAGGCACCATATAGGCACAATATATGCTGATAATAAAAAATTAAAAATGGGGGGAATTCTATAATAATATCAATGTTTGATACCAGGCCTGTGACTTTTAAATTTAGTAAAGAATAGGAAATGTGTTTTCTAAAAATTTCTCTACATAAAGGAAGTAAAGATTCAAAGTAATGAAACAGCTCATCCAGAGTCTAAGATCTGCAACAGCTGTGAGAAACTCATACCGATTACATTACTCCAAAATCTCTATTATGATCATTCTGAACCTCTTCTCTCACTGTCTGATTAATCTCTATGGTACCAGCTATTATAAAAGAAAATCCAGTTCATAGCTGTAAGGAGCTTTTGTAGATTGAAGGTCAACTATTAAAGTGTAATAGAAGTAAGTAATACAGTTTTATCAAAATATACTATTATTGCTCGGAAAGAATTATCTGTCATTATTTTTGATGATTTCTTAAGTTTTTGTGTTTATTTTTAATAATGCATTTAAACAACCATAAAAGTGAACTTGTTTTTCTCAATAGTATCCATTACATGTACACTTGCCTTTTGTTTCACTATGGACACAAAATGAATAAAATATTGTACTTTGCAAAGTCCGATTTATTTGCTTTAAGTATAGTACATGAAAAGTTATTGGTAAGAACAATACCAGCATAGACAGTTAAGTTTAAAATCTTAACTACAAAATATCAAATTATTCATGAGTTCTTTTCTTTTCTTTTTTTCTTAACATTTCAGTTATCATTTGGGCAAGTCATAAGCTGTGAAGGTTTATAATTAGCACTATTTAAAGAACTTAAGGACCATGACTGATTTCTTACAGGTTATGCAATGTACTCCCACTTTTAAGTTCCACCTGAACTATGTTAATCACAAAGTCAAATACATACAGTTGAGATTATGTTTTGTCATTTGGGCAGTTACAATGAGCAGAACATAAAAGGAAAAAGAGATCTATTGAAGGAGGCAAATTCTGATTCCCCCCTGTTTGTGAATTTCTTTGTGTTCCTGACACTGGCAGTTAGGGCTTCCTGATATGGTAGTTGATGTTAAAGTTGACGGGGAAACCCCATATCTTACTGCCAACAACTTGTTTTATTTGGAAAGTTTCTTCTTTTAACGGCATCGTAATACTGTTAAATAAAAGTGCATTTGTCCTGTCCCATTCTTAGATTAATTCTTAGAAGAATATTGAATTTATGCCCATTGCCCAATAGTGTATCATGCTGCTTTAAACAAAAATGCCTTTATTGTTTTGCAACTGGAGTAATATCTAAAGTTGGAATCTAATGAATACTCCCTTTGTTTTCTTTTTTTTAGAGGTGGGTGAGAAATACTGACTTTTAAGAAATGTACCTCCATGGGGCATTCTGCCACAATAGATGATGGGATGAACCAGGGTCAGGAGAGGGGCTTGGGTCTGCAACCAGCTCATGACTTTGAAAGGATTTCATCATAGTCATCATTTTCCTCCCTGATTTCTCTTCCATCTTTGACGCAAGAAAGAAAGCAAAAAGTTGAAAATACTTTTTCTGGTTTTAAGTGTTTGAGATTCTCTGCAGATGGAGAAAGGAAAGTGATTTTTATCTTTAAAATTTTATTTAAAAATACAGCCAAACTGGAAAGCAGACATATGATAATGATCCACACTTACTCTCCATGATTGAGACAGAGGGATTGCTTTATTATTTTTATTATTATTTTCCACATGGGGGTTAAACGTAGGGCTTTGCACTGAGCTACACCGAGCTACACCCTGAGCACTTTTGATGTTTCATTTTGAGGCAGACTCTTGGAGGTTGCTAAGTTGCCCAGGCCGGGCACACTCTTGCATCCACCTGCCCCAGCTTCCCAGACTCAGTTTCACTCCTCTGTAACTGGTTGTCTTCTAATCACATTCCCTGTGCTACTACTAGGGACTTGTGCTCCAAACACAGATCTCTTTGCTTTGTATGGCATTGGTAGAACGGAGGTAGAAACACTCAAATTAAAAATGAATAAGAATACAGTTCATCCTAGATTCTGTATCTAAGATAGACTTCTTCTACTGGATTTGGTCCTGACTGTAATTTAGGCTGTTTGGTAAGTTGTTCTCTCTGAAACAAAAATATATATCCTTTTTCTCTTTGATCACCATTTGGAAAACATCACTGCACACTGTATCAATAATGAGAACACAATATGTCATTTAAATATAAATACACGGGCTCAACAGTGCCTGCCCACTGTTTACAGATCTTCTTTGGTTTGAGTGTGGTCTCCAGCTCTGTGCTTTTATGTGCTAACACTGCAAAACTAAGTTCACAGCGGCAATGCAATTAGCAAGCTCTCTGAAAAACTACCTCCGTTTGTGGCTGCTAATGTATTTGCTATAGATTTTAGTGACAGAAATAGTGATATTAATGTTGTCAACATCTATGTCACTGCTTGCAGGCATCATGTAAACCAAAAGGTTACATTTTAAATTATTAAAGGCTGTGTTAAAAAAAAGTCCTTCATTTTTCTGACTTGTCACATTAGAGTTTAAGATTATGTTATAGTTACTCAGAATTAATCATAACATGTTAGGCTAGGTAAAAATAAAATATAATCTGGAAGGCTTATAGAGCTGGTTTAAAGTATTTTAAATGTTATATTGTAGTCTCAATAATAAGATAAAATTTCACTTTATGAATGGTCCCAATTGAGATATCTAATGTGTTTGTATTATCAGATATATCTTATTTCTTTATTCAGTCCTCTGCTTTTGTAATTTTGAATATCACAAGAGTAAGAAGTACAGATTTTAGGAAACAAACTATGAGTTTTAAATTGCTCAGAGCAGTACACACATATACATGCACAAAGTGTAAAGATTTTACAATTCTAGATGTCTAGCTGTTTAATATTCCTAACAACCCTATGAAGTTGGAATTATTATTCCTACTTTAAAAATGAGAACATTGAGTTTTTGAGATTAAGTAACTTGCCCAAGATCATACAACTATAAACTTGTGGCCCTGGAGTAAAACAAGTGTTATCAGTTTCCAAAATCACTGCTGTTATCTAAGACTCACATTCATAATTATATTCACATTCATAATTACACTCACATTCATAATTATATTCATATCTATATTTTGTTAACTATTATATCTATGGTTTTTGACACCAGTTTTCTTCTTATGAGAAAATACAGATTTCTTGTTACCGTTTTGTTTTTCCTGGATAAGTTTGAAAGTCGTGCAGACTAATCCTTTTTGTTCTGTGTGTGTGTGGTTGGAGAAGCAATAGTAACATTTACTGTGGTGCCCCAAAGTTGGAAGGCATCGCCTCTCTGTGTTCCTGCTGAGTGCCTTCAGTATGTCCACATCACGCTTGAAAGCAGGAATACGACTGGCTTTTGGGTTCTTCATTTTTTAACCCCTCCTAACGCTCTAACGTGCTTAAATAAATGATGACCTATCCATCAGTGAGACAAATTATGCTTTGAAAAGATTAAAAATCGGACTTACATCATTTATTAAGTAGGAAACTTTACAAATCTGAATCTGAAGTCTTGAAATACATGGTTAAGCTCACATTGGAGAGATTTTTGCTTCATATTCTAGTTAAATCAGTCTCATTCTCATGTTAAATATAGAGATCATATTCTCTTCATTTAAGTGAATTTCTTTGGAAGGGTTTGAATTTTGAAAAACTTGATAATGAACAAGACTAACTAAGAACTTCACTCCGTTATTTGCTTTATATGCTTATTTATCATGTCCTTGCTCGGTACCCATTGCAAGCCAGATTCTTGCATGCTAAAAATAAATATTATTAAAATGATCAGAAAAGTCTAGCTTGACACATTTTATTACTTAGAGGTAAATAACTTTAATACTTAATCATATTCGCTGAAGCAGAGGGAGATTCACTTTTGTATGAGACCACTGAAGGGTGTGTTTTAACACGTGGTTAAGAGTGTAACTCGATGTAATTTCCAGTAGGAAAATCCATTCCTACAACAGTATGGACTATGGCAGGATTTCTTTCGGCAGGGACCGAGATCTCCTTATATTTGTCTTGAAAGTCAGCAGTTTCATTTTTTAACTCAGAGCAAAGACAGATTTGAGGCTCCACGTGGGAAATCAGGGATTCTGTTGTTGGTTGGTGCAAACATTTTTAACTCATGTTTTGAGTCGAGCTTCGGTGTGGGTTGCATACCGAGCAATTCCACCTTCTTACTTTTATTAAAGTAACTCGGCTATGCAAAGAATGTATGAAGCTTTAGAATTATCAGCCTGTTTTGGGAGAACTGTTATTTGTGGAAAAGTTCAAACACCAATAACTTTAGGGCAAAAAATAAATAATAGGAAATGAATGCTATTAAGTGATTATCTGGAATTCTTCTAAAATTCTCGGGAACTGAAGAAGAAATCACAGATATTTTGTGGGTTCCTTCTGCAAGTCAATCAAACAATAAGGGTGATTGTAACACTGGGTACTTAAGTGGTATTAACTTTTTGGCTGTTCCATTGATTTGGCTAAATTCAGTGAAATTTTTGTTTTACAGAAATTGACAAAGAAAAATTTACACACCTGGAAAAGTTGTCATAGAAGTTATTCATTAGTTTTTTCTTCCCCCCCTACACTAAAGGTCTACAAATGCAAAGGTTTGATTTAAGATGGTGTAGTGTTCACTTAGATGTGGTACTAGGAAGAGTATCTTTTCACTGGAGGCTTCATTAATTTTTACTGTTGTTCTTTGCTGATTTATACTGAGATATAGTAGTCTGCAAGGCCAGATACACAGAATTTCACCACTTCAAGGGCTATTGAATTTTACAACTTTAGATTAGTCTAATCCATAGCAAAATTACCAAGGAACTAGTTTTGTAAGTACATGGTTTTTTACCGTTTACCATGTAGCATTTGTGTGTGTGTGTATGTGTGTGTGTGTTTCCTAATCATGACATTTCACTCTGAATTAAACCTCTCACATCCCTGCTGTTGATAAGAATGACAGGAAGTGTGATTTTAGCCTTTGGGTTTTGTTGATTGATTTAAAAATGACAAGGTTTTGTTACTTAGATGGACTGACCCTTAAATTATTATTTAAAATATATTTTTCTTCTTTGAAAAGCAACCTGAAAATAAACCAAAGATATCTTTGGTATTCTTGATGTTTGTTGTTAAATGGAAGCTGAGCTCTATCAATCTGTACTGATCTTACCAAATTCAGTTTAGATTATGTCCTTTCATTTCTGAATTAACATCAAACCAGGCATATCGGTTCTTCCCAGTGATAATACATGTGTTTACTTTAAAAATTTTTGCGTTTTTTTCTGGAAAATGTTTTTTCCTTTATTGTCATTAAATTTGTCATTGTACCTGAGGTCTTGTTGAACATTAAGGGACAATGTATTGACAATTAAAGTCCATTTTATTTTTGATTATTTCAATCCCTTTCTGGCTCTGAGTGTCAAACCTAGGGCCTTGCACATGCTAAGCATGTGTTTTCCCACCAATCTCTTCTCCTAGTCCAAGCCCACTGTAAGCAGAAGAACCAAGGCACAATCAGTTTGCTTCCGTTGTCAGGTTGTGCAAAGCAGGTTGGAGAGACTTAACTCCAAAAAGGAGGTTGAGCCCACTGGTATCTTGTGGGCCAAGGTTCCACATGGGGAGATGGAAGAACCTGTTGGAAGAATTGCAGAATTTTCAACAGAGGAAAAAGCAGAACATCCATGCTTCCAGCTGGAGGCAAAGAGGAGCAGAGGAAGATGGAGTCACAGGTTGCTTCATCCAGGGCTGCATGCCAGAGCCCCAGGTTCTGCCCAACATATTGTCTGGCCCTGTGCTTCCCAGCTGCCGAACAGGCAAAGGCGATTAGGAAGGGTCTGAAACTCCATCAAATAAAAGGGTTTAAAAGGGTTTGCAAATTCTAGTTTTGAATTGAATAGATAGAATAACCAAGCCTTAATTTTCTTTCTATATCTATAACTTTAAATATGCCTCGTCATTTGAGCAAGTCTGTATCTCATGACTTCCGAGGGCCTGGATATTCCTGGTACACATTCGGTGTGCTACACATTTCAGTGATTCCGAAGTACACTGTACTATTCCAAACCCCTTGTCTTCCATTTGTCTCCCAATAATAAATAATGTAAACAATGCTAAAATTAAATGAAAATCAGTTTCACAAGGAAACAAACAAAACCCAAAACATAAAATGACAGAAGAGTCCCCAAACAGAGTAGAAAGCCAGGGAGTAGTGGCCTCACCATGGTAAAACTAAATCATCGGTATGAGCAGGTTCCAATAAACCATTCAGCCTGCTAAAGGGGCACTATTATGTTACAAAGCCCAGAAGGCTCTACCGCTGCTTCTAGCATGAGTGAATAGGTTAAAAAACTTTAAATCGCATTGCCAAGGCTTTTTAGAGCAAAAATGCTATGCTATAGGCAGGTAATATGCTTTCATTAATGTATCCAATGGGATACTAATATAAATTAGAAACATCTATGATGTTAGACAATCTGGTTTACCTCATTCAAAAAATTAGAAAAGTATGACTGGAAAGAAAATAAATTTTAGAGAAAAAGATTCTAATAAAAGCCCTTTTGGGATAATGGCATTAAATTTTCTTATTGAGCAGAAGCTTCCAAAACAAAAGCAACTTGTCAATTAATGTTCATTTAATAACACATTTTGGAAACTTCAATGTGTTAGACACTGCTCAGTACCGCAGTCTTGCAAATGTTGCTGTTTGTTTGTAATGTACCCAACTATGCACCAGAACTAGAAGTTACTGTATCTTTCATGCTGTTTCATGCATAGCTTCAAAGTAAAAAGGCCAAGCTAAAAAAGTTTTGCATTCATTATTTTGACATGCTTCTCATTTTTGTGTGCATGATTTAAAACCCTTTCTGATCTTAAACTCAGGAAGGTCAAGAAGAAAAGAAATGTGTTCAAGAAACATTTTTATATCTGAACTGTTACTCTTGTCAGGGTTGTGTAAAAGATAAGACAATTCATCAATAAAATTACTTGTAGGCATTACTTGATGACCTGATGTGGGGTTTAGTAACAACATTTGAAAATGAAATTAAGAAAAGACTGTGAAATACTCTGTGTTATTTTCATATAATCTCCGACAATAGATCTCCAACACCACACTCCTGTCATGCTTTCAATTATATTAATGTAAGTCTAATGGAAAATGACCCCTTATTCTCATGGTACCCTGTTCTATGGTTTCTTAAATTTATTCAAGAATAAAAGCGTCAACTTGACTGGGAAAAAGTTATTTATGATATTATATTCTTCTTTTCCGTGTCTTCTCACAAAATCTAAAGTTTTTTTTGTATTTATTTTTAATTCATGCATGTTTTATTTTAGTAATTGAAAAGTACTCAATCATAATAACAAACTTTCCTGGTATGACTCACAGCATTGCCTGGCATCTCTTATGGTAAAAGTTGATGCAACTAAGAATTGTCCCTGAAGCTGTTTTTATTTTCTCAAGACGACCTAACAGGGATGAGTTTTGCAATGGGCTGAATGTGTTAATGATTCTCACCTTAGTTGGTGAATCTGAGTTTAACCCTGTGTTCCTGTGTGTGCATATGTGGGCTTAGGTGTAGCTTGTGTGTGTGTGTGTGTGTGTGTGTGTGTGTGTGTGTGTATGTGTGTATGATGGGCAGGTTCACCAGATTAAATTCTGGCTTCAAGACTGGAAATAGCTGAAGTGAATGGAGCTTTTGTAATGAAGACTGCTGTACTATTTCACTGCCTTATTCTGGTTAGGCTGCCATGACAAAAATCTTCGATTCCCACAAATCAACTGTTCCCATGAACAAGGATGTAGGTAGACTGGAGAAAAGTAGATCATCCCACTTTGAAAGGAATTATTTTTTATAAATGTTGGGTTATGGTGTTTTTTTTTTTTCAGTTCAGTTCCATCATCCTTATGGTTATTAGAACATCTTCCCATATTCTGGAACTGGGTCAGTGCTGGCATTGCTTGTTGGGTTTTTTTGTTTGTGTACTTGTCTGTCTCTTTATTTTTGGCAATTTTGATGATTCTATATTTTCAGAGAGTCTACTTCAAAATTATACTGAGCATGCTAGCTACATGTTATTTTAATATGAAAATAGAAGACCTTTAATTTTAAGGTCCATTTACACAACTAGACACATAAGAACAACTTCACTGACCCCATGGTTGGAAAAAGCTTGCTAAGTGTAAGCTGCTATACTAAATTAGTTAAAAATTATGTGAGCAGAGATCATGCTAATAAGCATCCAGAATTAGTTTCAAATATAGAAGGTATCTTGTTGTTCAGTAACCCTTTATATCTACAAAGGTAAAGGCTTATGATTAAAGTAATAGAACTGTGTTTCGCCCTAAAATTTTATCCATTTAAACTTTGGAAAGACTACTTGACTGTACCCCTTTTAACACTGGAGATTTCAAGATGTGAGCTGGAGTGGAATTTTACAAAAACTGAATATGACTACTATCACTGTGGAGATCATACGAATAAAATTATTGCATAATCAAAAACTGTTTTAAGTGGGTAACTTTGTTTTAACTTAAATTGACATGAGGGAGTCTAGGAGCTGGCCTAAGATTCAGAGCATTTTTTCTGTTCGAGAATCCCAAGAGGTCAGCTCATAAACAAGTAATTATTGAACACACCCAGGAGGATCTGGATCTTATTCCCAGAACTGCCATTAAGCAAATTGCTTAATATCCTTGTCTTCATGTGCACAAGGTTGCACTGAGGATAGAGTGTGAGACAAAAGATGAGACAGGACCTCAGAAAGCTGGAGCACTCTGTGATTTTAATTTGTCATTCTTGTTAATAATAAAATTATTATATCCCGCTCCTAGTGCATAATTTATACAATGGGAAACCAGTATTTTCATTGTGAAAAATCTTAAGGAAGCTAAAGGCCTATTGTTTTACATATAATGGAGGTTGTATGATTTCATGACCAGTTTAATAGTGTAGTCTGGATGTTTCAGAGTTTGTCTTAAAGGGAGGCCCTCTGTCCCCTCTTCATACAATGTATACATGAAGGTTAAACCATGAATGCAGCTACAATTGTTTTGATTCATTTTTGCTGCAACTACAAATGGTGGATAAAAGTAGAAATGAAATAATACCTGCCAGGTCTGCGATCTTAGGTGAATAGTGTATTGATTCAGGTTGGAAAACATACCCAGCCTTCTTGCAGTCCAAGTTGTGGTTCTGCACCTGAATTCTATGTCTTTCATGGCCTGGTACCACTTGATCACTGCCGCCTCCTCTCTGTCTTCCAATAAGCACATTTTTCTCATAGAAGGGGATTGCTGCTTGGAGGTCCCCAGATAGTCTGCTCTTGCTGTTGTTGTTGTTGTTATTATTACTATTTAGTGCACTGGAAATTGAATGCAGGGTCTTCATAATGAGATACTGTTATGGTATGTGGCTGGGTGACCCTCCAAAGCCTCATGCAGTCATGAGGAGGGCTTCTAGAGTTTTAATTGATCCATAGTTCAATGGAATTATGGGTGTGAGTGCTACCTCCACCCTGGGGCAGGGAGCCTGCATACACTATAAGGGAGGGAAAGAGGCTTGCTCTCCCCACCACCCCTCCCTTTTGCTCTTGTTGCTTCTACTGTCTTCCGCTGCCATGAACTGTTGCCCTCTGCCATGTGCCATTCTACCTTGGAGCCAGCCAACTATGGACTGAAATCTCTACAAACTGTGGGCTAAATAAATGTTTCCCACTTTAATTTGGGTGTTGGATATTTTGTCTCAGCAGCAAGAGAAAAGTAACCGAGACAGATACCTTCTAAAAACCTTTTCAAATTTAAGTCTCTAGGTTTCTCAGGCTGGGCTTGAACTTGTGATCCTCCCACCTCAGCCTCCCACAGAGTGTGTGCCACAGCACCTGACTTGCTTATCCTATCTTACACCATTACCGTGAGGTTGTGAAAATGTCACCAAATGCAACCTTGATTCTAATGGAAACATCCAGTAGTCAGCAGCTCAAGAGAGACCACTCAGATCTTAGCAATGAAAATCTAGTGGAGGTAATGTGAAATGTGAGTCTTTGTACTCAGGGGAAATCATCCTCTTTCTTTGGCAACAAGCTTTAGTAATCATAATCTGATAAATCTACCTAATATGTGTGCATATGCAAATATATAAATTTCACATGCACACATATATATATGTGTGTGTGTGTGCATAATTTTTTTTCTCCCAATAAACATGCAAACATTGAAAACTTTCAGCAGTGAACTCTGGTATTGTGCCTATCACATCATTGAGCTTTAGAATATATAAAAAGTGATGAAAACATATTTCTGAAGTGTGGGGAGATCTGAATTTATGGGTGTATTTTTCCCAAGGGATTGTCAATTATTCATAGGCCACAGTAGGGAGATTTACAAATATGTATGAAAATGGACTTAAATCTATAAATCCTGGGCTTATTTGCTTAGAATTTGCTGAGCACAGACTTTAAATTGATTAGTCAACCAAAGAGCAAGAACAGCGCGTATCACATAGGACACTTAGGGTGCAGATTGCTCATAGGACATAATGAGTGGCTTGGTTAGTAATAAGGTAGTGTGATGGAGAGAGGTTCTGGTAATTATTTCTGGAAATTTAGATTTCTTTTCCTAGGGGGCCACTATTCCTGTTTTCAGATGCATATCAGGGGATCACCAATAAACTTTACCAGCAGTGCCTTAGTTCATTCACTCATCCAGCAATATTTATTGGCTGCCAATTATATGCTCAGACCTGTGCATGTTTCTTTAATGAAAAATATACCTCCTACGCTTTCACATGCTTTGTGATTTAAGAGAGGACACTAACAAAAAATTACAAGATAGTACTAAAGTAGGACAAATTCAGGTGTTTGAAAACATTCAGACAGGGAACCTATTTGACTCTATAGGAATTAGTGATGACTTCCTAGAGGATGCTACACATAACCTATTACGAGAAAAGTAAGTGAGAGTCAAAAGGAAAGAGGAAGGGATGTTTCCAGAGAGGATCACAGCATTCGCAAGTTGTTGCAGAGTTAAGAAGACATAACATATGTAGAAAGTTAATATATTCTAGATACTACTGCTTGGCCAGATGTGTGGCTTGTAGATATTTTTACCCAGTTGGTAATTTGTCTTCTCATCTTCTTACCAGGGCATTTTGCAGAGCAGAAGTTTTCAATTTTGATGAAGTCCAATGTATTAATTTTCCCTTTTAGTGTTAATGATTTTAGTAGCAAGTCTAAGAACTCTTGGACCAGCTCTGGATTTTGTAGTCTTAAATCCAGAAGATTTTCTTGTT
Organism: Chinchilla lanigera; assembly: GCF_000276665.1. Classification (NCBI taxonomy): domain Eukaryota; kingdom Metazoa; phylum Chordata; class Mammalia; order Rodentia; family Chinchillidae; genus Chinchilla; species Chinchilla lanigera. Next base: position 5,408,663 of record NW_004955465.1, on the reverse strand, counting down.
TCTTTTCTAAGAGTGTTGTTATTTTATATTTAAGGTCATGATCCGATCTGTTTTGGGTTTATAGGATATGAGACTTGGGGTGAAGTTCTCTGACTCTGACTTTCTTTCTCTCTTTTTAATTTTTGTTTTTGAGGATGACACCCCAGGCCTTTCCTAAACTAGGTGACATCGAATGACAGCATTTGGTCTCAACAACACCAGTGGGAAGAGACCTCGGCAACACTGCAAGATAAAAGGGAACATTCACAGAGAACCTCAAAGAAGAAATATGTTTTCTCAAATTTAGGCCTGACAGAAATTTAGGCCGCACATAAGAAGCCTCTTCAGGATATGTGAACATCCTGCACTCAGGCCAAGCCATCTCTTCAAACAGACAATAGGAGTCTGTCTTGATTCCTCCAAATCGCATCCATTTTCTTCGCCAAGTGAAAGCCATCACACCCTTTTCAGGTCTTTGTTCTTAAATTGACTTCCCTGATTTAAAACACCCTTGATCGAGTGATTTCTCATGGCTCTTAAATTAAAGGTGCGAAGCAAAGTAATTTGTACTTTACTTTTCCCACAACTTCTGCCAACTATACGAGCTGTATTTTTCCTCCTGTATTTGTTAAAGTGAATCTGCATGTAGCAGTTCAGCTCTCAATAGAATACTGAAGATAATGAGAAGTGAAACGAATACCACACAAAGCTGTCCAGCTGCAGAGGTGCCCACCTTTAGCAATCTTAAATGCAGGAAATGTTACGGTATCTGACAACTTTCTGTTTAAAATTGTATTTTCTAGCAATCCCAATTCATCTGTGCTAGCTTTCTATGAAAATGATAAATCACTTCAGCAACACTTAAAAACAAAGGCTAATAACCTAGTGAAAATTCATGGGGAGAATTCCACTAATTATAATTATCTTGGAATAGGTCCATGTTTCTGTTCATAAAACAATGCACTTTCACCCATAGCAGGTAAGGTGGATGGGGCCTCAGAGCAGATTTTCTGTTGCAGCAGGAATGATGCAGTACTGATAGCTCCATTGGGCCAGCATTGGCTGTAAGAATGAGGGAGATAGGCCTTGGGGTTGGCCCAGCGGTGAACCACAAAGGTGTGGCTTCTGGAGGCTGTCAGCTAATACAGTCCCGGCAGCAGGTTCTTCTGTAAATTCCATGGCTGCCACACAGCTGGACTCTTTGGGATCTGCCCAGAGCTTTGTAGCAGACATGTAAAAGCTACTAGCCTGTGTGCAACACTGGCAGGGTAGATGGAACCTTCTATCTATTTAACAAATACTCATTGATCTTCTATTGCATATTGGATATCGAGCATGTATTGTGTGTTGTACATTCAAGGGTTATAAAGCAAACATGCTCCCAACTCTCATGCAGTTTGCAGTCTAGTGCAAGATATGTACCATGGGCAAACAAATATAAAGACAGAATATTTCTATTGTAATAGGAAACATACATTAAAATTTATTATGAATGATTTATTATCACTTAATTAACCACTTAATTATTATAGTTGGCTATCTGTGTCTGAGGCTTCTGTATTTATGGATTTCAATAAACTATGATTAAAAATATTGAACCTATACTTAACATGTATAGATTTTGTTATTATTCCCTAAACAATAGGGTATAATAACTATTAACAGAGAATTTACAGTTTATTAGGTATTATGAGTAATCTAGGGATGATTTAAAGGATGTGGACCTTCATAGGTTATCTGCAAATGCTGTCATTTTCCATAAGGGATATGTGAGGGAGGTGTCTCAGAATCAGCCCTTTACAGACACTGAGGGATGATTGCACTTTATTACCTTGTTTCAATCTTGCAGTGGCCCTATACGGGGGAAAATATCCCATCGACTATATTTTAGATGCAGACAGAGATGGGGAGGGACTTGCCTACTGTTGTTAAGTAATGAAACAGTAATTCAATCAGGCGACCTGATGGCTTAGCCCTCTTTCCCAGCAAGTAGTTGTAACTTTTCCTCCATCCTCAATCCCAAACATGAGCATGTAAGAATTTCCATGGTAATTTATTTATTTTTTTTTTTGGTTTTTGGTTTTTCTCCGGTACCAGGAACCGAACTCACGACCTTGCACTTGCCAGGCAGGCGCTTTGCCGCTGAGCTAAATCCCCAGCCCCTCCATGGTAATTTAAAAACCAAAGAACCTATCTCTGGTCAGAGAAGAATTCTGAGTAGCATTGAACAGACCTAGGGTGGAGATGGTGTAGCCATGTAAATGCTATAGGATAAGCATTTCATGCATAGGAAAGAGCAGGGATGAGAAAACAAAAGGGAAAGGCTTTCTTATAAGCTAAAAAGGTTGGAAAATGAGTGTTAGCCATGCTCTATCCATTCCAGCGAAGGGAAAATTTTAGCATTCACCATGCCTTAGTCACTTTCTCATTGCTGAGACAAAATACCCAATACCTAGGGTTAAAGGAAGAAATTTTTATTTAACTCACTAATTACGGAGGTTTCAATTCACAGTTGTCTGGCTCCAAGACAGAGTGGCATGGCAGAGGGCATCACAGAGAGCAACAGTCCATGGTAGGCAGAAGGCAGAAATACAAAAAGCAACGAAGTAGCGAGGAAGCAAGCAGCAAGTAGCAGCAGCAGACCTCTTTCCGTCCCTCAGAATATATCCAGGTTACACACCCTTAGATTGGGTAGTACTCACATCCAGTTTGGGCCTTCCCATTATCCACTCGCAGAACTATGTCAAACCAATCAGTGAACTAATTCAGTAATCACACATCCTTAATCCCAGAATCACACATGCTAGATCCAGGCACCTCTGAAAAAGCCCCATCTATGACCACATGAGCCTTCCGGGAACATCTCAACACAGGTCATAACACATGAGAAGAGACGTAATTCCTAACGGAAGCTAAAAATCACTTACCAAAGGCATCTGCTGGTTGATCCTAATTCTGCCTTTAATCCCTCTTTCAAATGAGCAGCCTCACATTTTTGAAAGCAATTATCTCTACTGTTCCTTTTCTTTCCCATTCTAACCCTTGTCTCCAGATTCCTTAACTCCTAATATGGTACCTTGTTCCTTCCTACCAGGGTTTTCATTGGGCTAGGCTTCAAGCCATGCTTGGCAGATCCTCTTCTGTTTGTAAATGTTGCTTCCAAGAATGCTTCCTAAAAATGAGCACATGGTAGCATTCACAGTTCTACCCAGTAAGGATTCTTTGTGCTAGGTAAATGTGACATCTGTCAAACCGTTTTATGTAGAAAACAGTTCTTTGTCCTACAAAATGTTTCATGACTTCATTAGGACTCATTTATCCGGGCATCCATGCCTTCCTGAGTGCCCAGGATGCAATAGGTTGTTTTGTGGTCAAAGGAACAAGACAGTCTTGGGCTTTTGGTTCCTGCTTTCTCACACATGACACAGACAGTTGAAAAGAAATTGTGCTACTTATGGAGATGATTAAAAAATGCAAAGCAAATAAAGGTAGTTAAAAGATATAGCATGATCTAGGTGATGGAGACAATGTGGGCTATTTGGAATAAGATGATCTTTGTGTGGGGAGGACAGAAGTATCAGAAATTTAATTCTTGGGCTAATCCACCTTTTGATTTTTAGATAAATGTCCCATGTCCTTTGATGAAGATAGCCCCAAGGTGCATATTCTATGAGTGTCTTTCAGAATCTCCCAGTGAGATGAAGCTGTGAATGTCTACAGTGACATCTTGCTTGTCAGCACACTGTGTAATTATCATCTGCCAATGTTCATCTCATTTCTCTACCTCTTAAAGGGGACTTATAATGTTTACTTTTAAATCCTTGTCTCTAGACTTATAGAAAAACTAAATTAAAATAGTAAGGGAGACAACTAAAGAGTTTCATGAAATGTTCAGTCTTTCTCAATGTTTCAAATATCCACTAGGCCCCAGATATAATTTGTGATTAGGGCAGAAAGCACCTAGAGTAGCTTCACTGGTGATAAGACAAAGTCACAGCTCTGTGTGCCCGTGCCTTTCTTTGCTCTAGTTATTTATTCCTGGGCACTGTATCATCTGGTTACATAGACATGCAGGAAGAGAGATTGTTTCTGAGTCACATCATTTCTGATTCACTTCCTTCCTCATCTATAGGCATGGTAAGCTATTAAGCATAAAAGTTCTTCCCTTGACATGGAAGACTAAGTCTGTTCAGCTAATAACTACATTTTATAAGTTGAAGGACTATTTTGACCACATCCTATTCAACCATTGGTGAAGGAAGCATCTTTCTTGCTAATATTGCAAGATGATCAAACCAGTGGTACACGGTGTGGAACAGATGAGATTAACAGCAGCTTCTTAACATCTACCTACACCTACCTTACACCCACCCACTCTCCAGGAGAGGACACCATGCAGAATCAAACCAGGTTGAGCTCAGAAGTAGAAGGACCTAGAATGGGCATGGGGGGTAAGCTTAGTAGGAGCAACAGGATGAGGTAACCTCTGGTTCCCATGGAAAGATGTTATTGACTTGTTTGAGTAATTTCACAGGCTGGAAAGGAAGTGTACACTGTAAGACAGAGGACTAGGTGGAGTGCAACTGGTCTACCTAATGGGAACTAGCTAGTGGGGACGCCTTCCCACTGGAAGTAGCCAATGTGACAAGCACATAGAAACTTATGTGAGGCTCATAGATGCCGAGATGACACACAGAATGTTTGAGGTTATCACATACAAAGCTATTAAGAGTTTAGATGAGCTGGAAATAAATAGAAGAAAACAATATCTGTTCAAATTATGCCTCAAATGCAGTAAAGTGTGACTTCAAAATGCTTAACTGGAAATCTTAAATTTTTCAAAATGTATCTGTTCATTTTGTTTAAAGCAAGTCTCCATTCAGAAAGTAGCTGATCATATGCTTTAAGACAAAGTGCTTTTGATATAGAGAAAATGGTTTGACTTGTAAATATTTCATATTGTAGGTAATCATGATATTCTGTGTTTTCTAATTTTAGATTTAAGATCCATAAAAATTAGACTCTATGACATTGAGAAATTGAAAAGGCCTCCAGGGATGTTTTGGTTATAAGAAAGTGCAGTGAGCTTGTCTATATAACTGATCACACCTTAACGTGGCTGATTATTCAGAAATCAATGCCACACACAGATACAGGGTCACAATTTCTCATTAGAAGATGAAAGGATCCAGCATATGTTGTAGATATGTAGTAGTATTTAGTGTCCAAATCTACATGTGACAATTGAAATCGATGTTCCCCACAATGAATATAAATATATGCCAAAAACATCAACTAAAATAACAACAATAAGAATAAAAATGGGGAAAAGGGATTTAGAGATGGAGGGAGAGAAGTGGGTGGGGAGGGGAAAGAGATTAAAAAGAATCAAACTGTGTTAGGCACATGCACCTACTCCGTATGGTGAAAGTAAACTTCATGGACTGCAAACATGTACTAATAAAATTTAAAAAAATAAAAAGGGAAAGGAAGGCCAGGATATTGTCGTCATTATATTTAGTTTACTTGCTTACATAAGTTCATCAATAAAATGAAGGATTTTAAGACAAATCAACAATTGCTTCAAAGTCTTTACTCCAATAGTGCAACCATATAAAACTGAACTTTCTGAATTTTTGTAAAAAGGAATGTAGATAGAATGATTATGGTTTTTAACAATGTGTCATTTTGCTGATTTCCTGATGTAAAGATAACTAGCGTGTTGGTATCACCATGATAGGCAGGGCAATCTTTTCTCAGTAACTATTAGTACTCTTTCCTCCCTGTCTTAATTACAGTAGATTTTGACTTCAGAGTTTTCACTGTATTTGCTGGAAGGGCAAGGCAGCATAAAACATTTGTAGCCAAGTAATTTTATAGAGATTGCATATTAGTTAATGCATAGGTGGACCTGACATAGCAAAGCTTTCTGGGAAATCATGACTTGAATGATCTTTTAAATGCAACCAGGAAACTGATTATGTGAAAGCACATTGTGGTGAGTTCCTTTGTCATCCAAGTGTCATGAAAGCTTGTGTTACTGAGGATTGGATTTTATTAAAACAGGGCCTCCTTAGGGGTAACACTGAGGAGAGAAGACATTTCCAGTAGAGAATAAATGTTCATTGGAAAGAATTCAGTGCAGATTATTTAAATAGGAAAAGAGAACTTTCACCTTAAAGGGATGCTTAAATACCTTCTTGTATCAAAAAGAAACAACAACATCAAAGTTCAGGCCTGTAGTCAACTTTTCTGATTTTGAAAATTTCTTTCTAGGTGGGCGTTTTTGCAGTCTTCCCAAGACAAGGGAATTGCCTAAGTGACTTTATTTTAAGGCTTTTTGTAATTTTTTTTAAACCACAGTTCAGACAAAGGAATTCTTTTTCAAAAGCCTTCTTTTTACCCAGGCTGAAAAGCCATGCATCAATTTCTGAAATGGCATCTAAAATAGAAAATAAAAAAGAGTCCTTTAAAGATCATTGTTCTCATAATGCTTATTTCATCCCCACTTTACTGACTAAATTTATGTTTTGTTACAACCAGATTGCAAAATCCATTTTTTTTTTAAAAAACCTCTTTTCAGAATTGTGCTCACCAAAGAACTGAAAATCATTAACTAATCTGTACACCACCGCCACAAAGGACAATGGATTTAGGGGGAGATGGCTGTAAAACTTTCTCACCCCCAAAATGTAAGAAAAATGAACACATTACAGTGGTAACCTAATTCTATTTGCCAGTTCTTTTCATTTAAATTTTCTTTTTTAAAGGAGAACATATCAATCGATCCAAGAATATTTGTTTATGTGCTGTACTCTGCTATATCTTAGATACAGTAAGTCACACTATGAATAGGATGGTACAGCCTTGCTGTATTAGTATGCAGAGTTGATAGAATGGAGAAGGGAGAAATTATATATAGCTGTAGGACATGAAAAAGTGCAAAGGAATCTGTGAGAAAAACATTCAAATGGTAAACATGTGTCCTCCAGAGAATCAGTCTGTTTCGCTAGGGGTACTGAAAACCTTGAAAGCGGGAAGGGAAGGAATGTTTCAGGCCACGTGGGGCCTTGAATGGCAGTCTGAACAATTTAACCTGAACTTTCCATGCTGTGGGAAGTTATAGTAGGTTTTTTTGATCCCAGTACTTAGAGAGGCTGAGGCAGGAGGATCACGATTTTCACCTAGACAGCATAGGAAGAATCTGTCTCAAAATTAAAATAATAATAAATAATAAAATAGGGGTGTAGTTCAATAGTAGAGTGCCCCTGGGTTTGATTCACCAGTAGCATAGACATGAAAAAAGTCATTTCTCAGGATAAGAAGATAAGTGTCAGAAGGAAATGGAAAATATCAAAGGCCAGGTTGGACAGAAAAGCTAACAAGGCATTTCAATATTCATCCCTGTGACTATGACAGTGAATGAGACATTACATCACAAGAAATGTGAACCAAAAGATGACCTTAAAATTTGAAATACTGGGTTATTTGCCCTACAAAATGTTTGATGCAGGTATTTAATAGTTGCTGCACAAAGACAGAAAAAAAGATTTTCATAGGTAGGTCATTAAAATTTTTCTGAAGATTATACTAGGTTCTGCAGAGCTAGCTAAATTGCCAGGACAGGGCAATTCTCAAATGCTCTTTACAGATATTTACTCAACGCCCTAAATCACGAAAATTAATATATATATTTCTTTTTTTTCCAGTATATAGGATTGAACTTGGGGCCTGGTACATGTTACTACTGAGCTACACTTCTAGTTCCTTTTTTATTTTGAGATGGGGTCTCACTAAGTTGGTCACTCTGGCTTTGTACTTGGGATTCTCTTGTCTCAGCCTCTTGAGCAGGTACAATGATAGGTCTACAGTCTTTTGCTCAGCTACAACCAAACTTTTTTTTTTTTTTCAAACTTTTGAACTAGAGAAAAGAAATTAGCAATCTATGTCAATCACATTCAGCTTTTTGGAACTTTGTAATCAAAGTGCTATGTTCTCTCATTTTGGAATTATTTTAAAAATGTGTAGGAAATACACAGGATAAGCCTTTAATGTGCGGATGCATAATCAATTAAGTATATTTCAGTAGAACAGGGTCTCTAAAATTTTTCAGTAAAGAAGCTAATTTTGACTTCTCTGAAACTTTTTGATGAGTGGAGCATAGGCTATAAGGCAGAATGTACTGATAAAAATAATATCACATTACAAATATAATTGGCACACATTTGATGATTATTAATGCCCCTTCATTCAGTATAAACACTGGGCATGAGTTTTCATGTTACTTTGTACAAAATAAAAGAGAAAATAGTATATATCCAATTATTCAGCAAAACTCAAAGAGCTGTTTGAAAGGGTTGACTAAGCATATCTATAAAGACAATTTAATATTTTAAAGTGGCCCCATTGATAACTTCAGTGTAATTGAGTAAGTCAGAAGCACAGAGATTATATCTACTCATTTAAATTTATGTGCTAAACATGGATCAGACAATAAATTTTCTTGATCTTGATGGTCTGCCTGTCCTTTTCTTTCTCTTTTGCTGTTTTTTTTCCTCTTCTTATTTTTTATTTTTTGAAATTAACCATCCTTCTTTACAAGCCATGTAATGACTTCAGTGGTCAGACACTAACACTATCTCCAGTACAAGGAATAGATACAAATTATAAGGTGTTTTTCTAATCACAACTGTGATCTGTAGACTCTGAATTTATAGTTCCAAGGGTTTACTGTGAGATTTCAGACAATATTTATTGGGCCATATGACTGGGATTTACAGGGTGCCCTAAGTAATCTTTCAGGGTTGCATAGTTCCTGGTATTTTATTATCACTAATCCAAATCTCCTATTGTATAGCCAGGCCTGAAATGTCTTGGTTTGGACTTCTTGAGAAGTTGCAGCTACTTCACAAGTAACTTTATGGAAAGAATGGGAAACATTTAAGTGTATTTTACAAATATTTGTTAAATAACTAGGGTTCACTAAATCGCTTTCAGAATCATAGGCTAATGAGATATTAATTTAAAAGTCCCACTGTTATGTTTTACCTTTTTTAGTGTTTACTACCAACTGTTTAAAACAGTACTAACAAAACTCACATGTTGAAAAGCATGGAGTTACTCTGTATTGAGCAAAATCCAAAGCGTTTCATAGATAATGTATATCATTACTGAAATCCAGTGATCTTACTGAGAATAATTCAGTAGATATAATGTTGTTTTTCTACTCTTTCAGTTATATTTCAGTGTTGGGAGAGACCATCACTTCTGCCATGATTAAACTTAATTCCGGATATTGACAGCTATTGCATTCTTTCAAATCTGGTAGACAGTGATTATAATGCCACTTATTGCCACTCTTAATCATTAGAATAAAATATAACCCATCAGTATCCTTCTTCAAATACCCTTGAATTATGAATTAAATGTAAACTATCAATTTTACAGTATGATATTTTTAAATAGTGTACTATAAAATCAACAAAAAGACAATAATGAAGCAGTGTCACTTTGAGGTTTGGTTCTTTTTTATTCTTTCTTTCTTTTCCTAAAAATCATTTCAGACTCTTTCACAATATGGTGTAGTACAGTCTGGAACTAATAAACATCATTATTTAGTTATTAAGCAACATGCTAAAATAATTGCTCTTGGATTTAGACACATATTGAAGAATAAAATACTAGTTTATCTCTGCCACATACAACTTTTTAAATTTAACTTTTTGTTTGGAGAGAATTGTAGGTTCACAGACAACATAAGATGCCTTACACAGGAGGTTTGGATACCATTTACACCACTGCTCTTAATGGTAACAAAACCATTACAAAATTATAGCACACTGTCACCATCAGGTTGTTAGTATGGTTGTGTTGATCCAATGGCATTTCCATAAATATCTCTTTAGTACTTTATACCATCTGCATTCTCTCTTAATCCCAGGAAGGCGTAATAATATATTTTCATTTATAATATTTTCATCTCAATAAATGTTATATAAATATAATTATATAGAATATAACCTTTTGGATTGATTTTTTTCTTAGCATAGTTTTATGGAGATTCACCCAGATTTTTGTATAAATAAGTAGTTCATTTTTAATTCCTTTGTATGCAATATATGGTCCAGGTGTTCTATAGTTTAAACATTGCTTCTTTGAAGACAGTCCGGGCTGTTTCCAGGGTTCTATGTATAAAACTATTATGAAGAAGTGAGTTTCATGTTTTTGCATGGAGATGTTTTCATTTCTCTGAAATAAATGCCGAAAAGTAAAATAACTAGGTTGTGAGGGGTGTTGCATTTTTATGCTTATAAGGATGGGCCATTTTCTAGAACGGTTGTGTCATTTCACTGTCAACTGTAATGTAGATGTAAGCTATTTTCACAACATGCTTGCCAGCATTTTGTTGCTATTTTGACAATTTTGATGAATTTGATAACTAATTTTTATCTAAATTAGAATATTCCAAATGGGTAATGATACTGAACCTTTGTATTCTCTTCAGTAATATTTTTCTTTATGACTTTGCCCATTTACAGTTGGATTCCTTGAATTTCTCTGTTTACTTTTGAGACTTTAAAAATCATATTCTAGATACTAGCTTTTCCCCGATGTGAAGCTTGAAAACATCTTTATCTTATCTATAATATATGTCCTCATAAGAATGAACACAACTTTTCATTTTGATGAAGTCCAAATCATCAATTTTTCTTTTTTATATTTTAGGCCTTGAATGTAAATCTAAGAACTTGGTCTAGGGACTGGGGATTTAGCTCAGCGGCAAAGCGCCTGCCTGGCAAGCGCAAGGTCGTGAGTTCAGTTCCCGGTACCGGAGAAAAACCAAAAAAAAAAAAAA
>NW_004955465.1:5387660-5397729 GCF_000276665.1 Chinchilla lanigera | reverse complement strand
GTTCCCGGTACCGGAGAAAAACCAAAAAAAAAAAAAAAAAGAACTTGGTCTAGTCATGAATCTTGTAACTTACATTCAAATGATTTTCTTGTGTTTGTTTCTAAGAGTGTTGTAGTTTTATATTTAAATTTATGACCCAATCTGTTGTGAGTTTGTACCAAGGCAAGTCGTCCACTGAGCTATGTGCTGAGCACTCTCATTCTCTCTTATAATTTGCTAATGTATGTCCAGTTGCTCCAGAAAATTTTGTTTAAAAGGCTAATCTTTCTATTGAATTCCCTTTGTATCTTTATAAAATATCAACTGGGCAGATATAGTGGGTCTTTATCTGGGACCTCCAGTCTGTTTCACGGATCTAGGCATTTATCATCTGCCCTTATCATACAGTGTTAAATGTTGTAGCTTATAAAAGAAATCTTGAAATTTAGTAAACCAATTGTTCCCACTTGATTCCTTTTCCAAAATTATTTCACTTTTTTTTTTTTTGGTTCTTTTGCCTTTCTGTGCACATTTGAAAATTCTCCTATGTTTACAAAGTATCTTATTGTGAGTTTGGTAGGATTATATGTTAATTTAGTAAGAAGTGACCTTTTTACTATATCTAACCTTCCATTCCATGAACATGGTATGCTTATTCATTTATTTCCACCCACTTTGTTTTCTTTCTTTCATTTTCAGTATATTTTAACAGATAAAACCTATATATGTTTTATTAGATTAGTACATAAATATTTTCTTTGAGCAATTGTAAATTTTATTTGATTTTAAAAAGATCATGTTCAATGCAAGTATATAAAAGTATATTTGATTTTTATTCCTTTATCTTGACAAATTACTGGATTGTTATTAATGTTAAGAGGCTTTTCTTTTGTAGATTATCTGTAATTTTCTCTGTTTATGCTCATATCATCTGCAAATAGGAACTGTTTCACTTCTCCCCATCTGATCAATATGCATTTTGTTAGTTTCCTTGCCTTACTGAACTTGCTAAGTCTTCCTAGCACACACTAATTAAGACTGCTGAGGGGGAACATATTTGTCTTCTTCCTTACCGTATCAGGAAACAATTTGCCATTCAATAAAATGCTATCTATAGGTTTTTGAAAGTATTCTTTGTTATGTTGAGAAAATTTCTTACTATTTTTCTGAAAACTTTTTTGTCCTTTTCTTTGAATGGTTATTGAAGTTTATTACAAGTCATGTAAATTTAGTTGTTTATTGTATTAATATAATGGGCTAAAGTGGATTTTAATTATTTAACTTGCCTTGTAAACTTAGCATAAACCACAGCAGTTTATGGTGTATGATTTCTTTCCCCATACTGATGGAGTTACATTGGTTAGGATTTTTTGTGTCTGTATTCATTTGGGACCTTGATGTGTGATTTCTTATTTGTTATGTATGTGCTTGGTTTTGGTGGTAATACTAGCTCCATAAAATGAATTGGAAAGTATTCTTTTCTAATTTTCTGAAAGATGTTAGGTTTAATTGGCATTAATTTTCTTTAAACATTTAGTAGCCTTTCAAATATTTGGCAACAAAACAAACTAAGACTGAGTATTTTGGGAAAATCTAAAAAGTACAAACTCAATTTTGGGGAGGTACTGAGACTCAAACTGAGGACCTCATGTTTGCCAGGCAGGCACTGGGCCACTGATCTAAATCCCTTGCCCAATTTTCTTAGTTAAAGGATTATTCAAATTTTTTATTTTGTACTGGACCCCAGTTATGGTAGTTTGGGTTTTTTCAAGGAAATCTTCTATTTCATCCAGGTGATTAAATCTTTGAATGTAGGGTTATTCCTTGTATTCTCATTCATTTTTCTTTTAATATCTGCAGGTCTACACTAATAGATTCATTCTTGATATTGGCAATTTGTGTTTTCCTTTTCTCTTTGTTAACCCTGCGTGAAGTTTGTTGATTTTATCGATCTTTTCAAAGACAAAGTTCTCTGGAAGGAATTTCAAAGTTTTAATAAGCTTTAGGGCTATGTTGCCTGCAGTGGCTCTTTGGTGTTCCATCGATAATACAAAGGTTCTATACACAAAGTGCAGATAACTGTACCTCACATTAATGTGAAGAGGATATTGACATCAGAGGAGATACTGAATAGGCATCAAAACAGGATGGTTTATCTTATGGCTGTCAGGAAGTTTCTCTTCTGCAGTAGAGCCATTATCAAGACAACTAGTTGTTGCTGGGATGGATATTCTGTGTGAGTTCAACATCATGGACTCTCTCTTATTAGATACATTTTGTTTGTCAATGATGAAGGTACAACTTACTCTCAGAATAGAGGAGATCGACATTCAGATCTCAGTACAAAACCAACTTCATGGTACCAGCCACTCTGCCACTGGTTATTTCAAATTCACTTCACTCTAGAAGAACAGTGAATTTTTCCTTCCAGGCAGTGATTTTTTGAAATAAATTTCCCTCACCGCCCCAAGCACCTCTACTAGTACCATTGTCAGAAGCCTGTGACATACCTGATGTACTGACACATAGATGAATATTAGACGAAATGTAAGAGGGAAACCTACCTTGTTCATATGGGTCTTTCATACATGATCCTTACAGAGAGTAAGTCTGGCCAGCCCCACTACCATGAGATACCTTGATGTAATAGAGGTATGAATGGATCTGAGTAGATTATGTTCTAACCCTCAAAATTCTGTAGGCTACACCTCTTCCTCCTGCTACCATACTGAATCTGCTGGACCTGGAAATTACCCAATACTTCAGCTTCAGCTACTTATTCAACTCCTTTCTTGACACCTGCTCTGGTCTTCTTTAATGCCTTGGCAGGGTGCGCCCTTGAGAACCCATCTCAGACTCACTCATGTGGTGACCCACTACCACCTGTGTGGGCCCCTTAGTCCCCTTTGTCTTCTAGCCAGACAATTTGTGATTCTTTTCAAAATTACTTAAGAAAATTATGAGAAGATTAAGCACCGCTTGCTCATAGCACCCTTCACTAGATAAAACATACTTGAAGTGATTTTCCTCTTCTTTTCCCCAGCATGTAGTTCTCCCTGAAATCACGTTCCTCTATCAACAAATGCAGGCAAAGCTATGTTTTAATCCTTACTGTTGGAATAATTGTTTCAGAAAGAAATACTGTTAGAAGATACCTTTTTTCTGGGGAGCAGCATCGCAAAATAAAAGCTTTATCTTTTAAAATTGTAAATGTTCTTTTTAAAGATTCTTATACTCGGAGGTATGATAGACACTGTGAAATGATAGGAAACCACCGAAGAGTAAAGGGCTTCTGGGATGTGGGAAAAGAGAAGGGAAAGAAGGAGAAATTTTGTATGTATGTATATACAGGATAGATAACATGGTTGTTCTTCTATCTGCTGTTTCTATGCTGAAAGAAACTGTCAATGAGTCTTTGGTTGACCAGTATTGCATGTCTATATCTGTTTTCATGAGAAGCCACTTTGAAGATATCAATATGTAATACAACCACCATTGTTAATTCCCTACCACTTTGTTTGGAACTCTGTATTGTCTGTATTGTGCTTGTGATATGTTGTAAAATGTTGTATGTCTGTTAATGTTTCCCTCCTTTTATCCTTAAAATAAAAAAAAATAAATAAAGATTCTTATAGTTAATAAGTAAACAAATATCAAACTGAATTACATTTGAACTCCTGGATTCCCAAGTACCTCTGGTCATCAAGTGGAGAAACAAGGGTACATTGAGCAAAGGGGAGGCATAGAGCCTAAAGCCCAGGAAGTTCAGTAAGTAGATGACAGCTGTGGCAGATTACAAAAATGGTCACGACTCTCTTTGCCTCCTCATATCTGTCTCACTTGCAATTTAGTATTCCTATGCCAGTAGATCTGCTTTTCCCACCCTGCGGTTTGGCGTAGTCTTGTGACTTTGGTCAAACAAATGTGGCAGGTGGGACTCTATGGTAGTTCCAAGGCCAGGCCTTTGGGGGCCCTGCTCTGTTGAAACTCTGAGGCAGTCACTAGGTGTTATGGTTTATGTCTGGGTGTCCCCTCAAAGCCTCATGCTGCCATGGGGCAGGCTTTTAAAGTTTGATTGATTAGGGGTGTGAGAGCTGCACCTACCCTGGGGTGGATAGTTTGCATATGTAAGGGAGAGCAAAAGAGCGCTTGAGGCCATTCCTGGCTTTTGTGGTTGTTGCTTTTGCTGTGTTCTGTGCCATGAGCTGTAGCCCTCTGCCATGTGCCACTCTGCCTTATAATCTGCCAAGTACGGACTGAAACCTCCACAAACTGTAAATGAAATAAACCTTTCCTTCCTTAATTTTGGGAGTCAGGTATTTTGTCCCAGCAACAAGAAAAAAGTAACCAAGACACTAGGTGAATGAGATTTTGAGAGACTACTGGGTCTGAGAGAGAATGTGAGGTGGAGTTGAGCCAAGACTGCACAACATCCCCCTTATCCACAGGGGAAAGTTTCCAAGCCTCCAAAGGGTGCCTGAAACCACAAATAGTACCAAACCCTACATATACTGCTTTTTTCCCATACACTGACATATGATAAAGTTTACATATTAGGTACAATAGAGATTGACAACAATAACAAATAATAGAACAATTATGGTAATGTAGTGAAATAAATGTTGCGTGAACATGGTCTCTGCAGCTACATGTGGTCGATTATGGTCAATTATGCAGAGATATAAAGTCCATAGTTCAATTACTAAGGAAAAGGGAGAAAATCGCCATTGGATGTGGGCAACAGCCATCTCTAACAATGGGCATGTAAATGATTTGTAAATATTTTCATTTAGAACTGAGAATATCCACATGTACCAATTGGTCAGTATTATGTATTAATGGCATCTATATATATATATTATACATATAGTTTGTGGAGAATTATGAGTTTGCATTTCAAAATTTTCTAGTTCTTACATGTTTTGATTTGACTTTAAACAAAGATAAAGAATTCCCTTGCTATTCACTGTAGCAGCATGATGTTTCAATATTAGAAACTAGGAAAATATTAAAAGGCTTTTGTGCATTTGTGGTTTGCATTTAGTAAACTCAGAATATATTTTTCCATTGGTTATTGGCTATTGTTAATGTAATTGAATTATTACACGCTTATCCATCATGCGACATATTTGGATTTATAGGACATTACAATCAAACAATGGATAAGTATGAACTTTAAAAGAGCAAAATCAAATCTTCAAAGAACAGAAATAACAATCACCTGATTGTTAGGAACCATCTGAATATGGTTTTCTAGAAATTGTTCACTGTTAACAGACAAAAAAATAAAATGACTCCCACTGGGTAAGAAAATAGAGCAATAAGATTTAATCTTAATCAAACGTTGTTCAGATCTCTGTGGCTAGGGGCTGGCTTTACAGGAACATTTAGAAGTTGTTTTTCTTTTTTTTCATCTAAGTCTCAAATGTTGCTTTACCTTGTGCAGGATACAATTACACTCAATAATTTCATACTGCTTAACTAAAAATTCAAAGCCGGCAACAAATATTTTTATCCTCTTTCTAAATAAAGAATAATATCTTCATTGCCTGACAAAAGGGATTCTTCTTAGCATGGAATATGCCTGTAGGCTCCAGAATGATGTCTTCTTAGTGTCTACATGCAAACTTTAGTCGAAATTATGACCCTAATTGTCAGGATTTTTAAATTGAGCACCCACAGGCCATGTTGCTATACAGTCTATCGTCATTTTCTTCTCCATTGAATTAATTTTCAATCAACATTGCTAGAAAAAATGAGCCAGCAAAGAAACTGGCTACCAATACTCTGAAGCTATTTCAAATCCCAAAGCACAAAGATTAATTAAGAACCAATTAATATAGAGAGTATACGTCAAAAGAAGATACAGAAGATATGATGGGGTCAGGTTAAGAGTTGTTGCTGTGTTTTCTTTTGATGCATAGCTATATCAAACTGTGAAATAGAGAGGAAATAAAATATAGTAAGCTGCTGAGTCTGCGTTATTTTAAAGAAATAAAAGCTATCCTTGAAGTTACTTACCCATAACCTTACTACAGGAGAGAAATCTTCAGACACATTTGAGAAACATTCCCTATCATTTCTTAGGGAATTAGCAGAGCAGCTGAATGTGCTCCTACTGGTGTCAAAGCCTAGCTCTGCAGATGTGATTTGGAGCAAACGCTTTAACCTCCTTGTGCCTTCTTCATCTTGCAAAATGTCATTGTAAAAATTTTTACCAGTTTGGTGAGAACGCAATGAGATCCTACATGTGATATATTTAGACAAAAACCAATAGTATAGTGAAATTACAAATGACTACTGTGAAGACATAAATACAATACTTGTCATTAATTAATTCCAAAGTGTGCAGGAAGGAGAACCATGGGAGGAGAGTACATAGAGCTGAAGCCATTCTATTGCTGTGAAAAGGGTATACATTTAACATTAGTTTATTGGAAATTTAATGTAAAATGTTAGGCAACCTATTTTAAGATAACTGACAGACACATCAGAAGATGGTCAAACGTTTCAGCAAGCTCACTTTTTTTGTTCTTTTTATCAAAGTAAAACGTCACGCTGAACTGCACAACTGAGGAGCTGCCTCTCAAATGAGGATATCACACCTGGGATGAAGCAGGAGATTTTCCTTCAACTGCGAAAGTGTATGGCATGGTCAAGTAATCATATTAAAAAAAGGAAACCAAAAAATGACTTGAAGTAATGTGGAGAAAAATAAGATTGTGCTGTGAAATAAAATTTCACATATTCAGTTTTTGACTAAAGATGATAAAATCTTTAAACATTAATGGACTGCAGGGAGCACCGGGGTGACACGCTCCATAGAACATCACCGGACTAAGGAGTTTGGGCATCCGATTCTTTGTTATGCAGCTGTAGGTCTATGGGTAAGTCTGTTCTCTGCATTTCAGGGATTTAAAAACAATTTAATCTCTAAAGCAAGACTGTTTCAGTCGATCATTTCTAAGGTTTAGTATTTCAGTGGAAAAAAGAACAGAAACAGTGATGCGCGATCCTATCCTTGTTTCTCTATTTCCCTTGAAGGCATAGCAGTCCTGATGCTGATGTCTTGCCTCATAAATGGCCCCTGGAGGGTCAAGGCTACTGCTCAGACCGAGCGCCTTAAGCCTGTAGCGGCAATGGATGGAGATGAGGTCAGAGGCAGCAGAGGAAGGCCAAGAATCAAGACATGCCATGTCAAATCACTGCACACACGACGGCAGTGGCCCTGGGTGTAATCTGTAAATGAAACCTTTGCCCCAGAATAGGCTTAGGTTGACTGCAATAGACAAGCCACGTGCAAGGCCCACATACCTGTGCTTCTGTGCTATCATTCAGGAAGGGTTTTTCTCCTTTGGTTACTTTCCCTTGGTAATGCATTGATACCTAATTATAAACATGCAGTTGTATTCAAGCAAAGCTATGTCAGGACACATTTTCTTCTACATCCGGCGTTCCCATGGCTTACGACCTTCTGTCGTTTCATCTTCTCCATCCCCAATATTTTCTAGCTCTCTCCTTAGACATTTTTTGGCTAAATCTCCTCTAATAAATATCTCCGGTTGTAGGTAAAACTAAGTTTCAGTCCATATGTTTTTCTTCCCTGGAAATGTTCTGTTTCAATTCAGCCAGACATGCAGTTGGTATTTATATAGAATTCTGACTTCCTGGTACTGTTTGAGTTGCACCAAGCAACCAATCTTGAGTTGAAATGTGACAGGAAAGATGAATATGAGGTAATTAAGAGAAGCACAGTAGCCAAACAAATAGTACAAAATCCCAGTGGTAGGAAGTCTCAAGGCAGGTTGGAGCGATAGAAAATGAGAACCAAGAGGAACAAGAGAGTCAGAGAAGTTGAAACTTACCAAGTAGTCAAGACATAGGTTTCCCAGGGTCTGTTTGCCACAGGGAAGAGTTTGAGTAGTACTCTAAGATAATGTGAAACCACCACAGAATGACAGACAATAGCCTGATGATACCACTGGTCCTGAGCTTTTAAAGTCTCACTCTGGCTGTTGTTCAGAATCCATGGGAGTTGGGAGCAAGAGGCTGAAGGTGGTGGTGGGGAAGGCAGTGGGTGATTGCAACTTTGCAGGAAGGAAATTAGTTTGGCCTAGAATGTGGTGTTATAATGGGGCACATTGCTCTTTTCAATTGGAGTACTTAGGGCTACAGAAATATGTACAAGTGGATGGACTGGATATTGTAAACCTCATTCAATTTTACTTTTTCAGTAGATATGTGATCTTCTTTATTTTGTTTGAATTAGCTGTTTGTTAGGCAGAATTTCTGGATGCTTCAAAATCAAAAATCATACTGAGGGTGAAGTGACCGATATATACACTTCCATTCATGAGCAGGGGTCCTCATACCTAATCCCTTCCTAAAAACTGTACTTCTTAATACTATTGCACTGGAGGTTAAATTTCAACATATGAATTTTGAAAGGGCTTCACCATTCAGAGCACAGCATCTAGTAAGGTAAGACCTGAGGGCTGGTGACTGAGTTTAGAATGTGAAGATCTTTGTTGACCTTGAGCAGTCTTGGTAGAGAACTATCAAATGTAGAACTTGAGTGAAGTAAATACAACAGAGGTGGAGCAGAGGCACATCCTCTGTTTTATAGAATAATCATTTATCTGGCAGACATATATAGGTACAAGTGTGGATGCTTAGATATGTGAGCATGAGAAAATGCCTTGCAACTACTTTCTCCAGTTGCATAAATTGCCTTTTTCGCTTTGTTGATTGTTTTTTGTCATGTGGGTTTTGAAGTTTGATGTAAGTCACCCTAGTCTTTTTTGTTTTTGTAGCTTATGCTTTTGGTGTCATTTCCATAAAAACATTGCCAAGATCAATGCCAGGAAGCTTGTCCCATGTATTCTGGGAAATTTAAAGCTTTTAGACTTATATTTAAGCCTTTAATCTATTTTGAATTAATTTTTGGGAATGATGTAAGGGTCCAAAGTTATTCTATTACATGTAGATATCTGATTTTCCCAACATTATTTGTGGAAGAGATATTTTCCATTGTGTATTCTTGGCACTATTCTAGAAGATCTATTGATTATATAGTTACTGAATTAGTTCTGGACTGTCTATTCTGTTCTATTGGTTTTATTTCCTGTATTGATGTCAGTACAATACTGATTTGATTAATGTATTTGGAAGTCAGGAATTGTGATATTTCTAGAAGACATACAAATGGCCAACAGGTATGTGACAAAACTGTTCAATATCATTACTCAGGGAAATGCAAATCAGAACCACAACTGGACATCAACTCATGCTAATTGGGGTAACTGGTATCAAAAAGAAAGCAAGCAAGCATAAGTCAGGATTTGAAGTGGAAATGCTGGCACAGTGCTGGTGGGAATGTAGAAGGATGCAGCCAGTATCGAAAACACCATGGATATTTCTCAGAAAATTAAAAACAGAACCATAGGATAGCAGTCATTATTGAATGCTCAACTCATCTCCAATCCTTTGACCATTAGAATTGCCTGCAGCTGGAGACAGTTGGTTTTCTGTATCAGGTGTAAGGTCCATTTCCCTTTCTCTACAGGAGGGTGATCTCTAGCACTATGGCAGCTACTCTAGTTATTGAGGTTCAGTGACCCCTGGGGCTACTGCAGAACAGTGGGAGATAGCAGAAATGGCTAAATGCCCCAGACCTCTCCAGGCTTCAGTGTCACAGTTTCTACAGTCTCACAACCTCTATCAGGATGATTCTTGGACCTGTGTGGCCATTGGAGCCTACAATTCCATAATGTGACAGGTACCATGTAGAGTTGAGGCGTGTCACCATAGCCACGATGGGCCCATGAACAGCACTTTACAATCATCTTTATCTCACTTTGACCTCATTTTCACTTGTGAAACCTGGAATCAACTCAAATAACAAAGTACCTGTCCAAGGCCTTGTCATAGGCTCTGCTCTTAAACACAAACTAGAAAATGTGGCTAGTCATGTTCTTCCTGATCTGATCTTTACTTCCTTCCCCAGATGTGTTCTTAAGTGACAACCACTTCCCACCCACATCTACCTTGTTTCTGTTTTTTTTTTTTTTTTTTTTTTTTTGGTTTTTCT